>NC_141053.1:38613608-38938608 GCF_041138505.1 Cibotium barometz | reverse complement strand
TAAGATGGCAAAGCACCTTACGATAGGTCGGGTGGGAAAAACCATGTTAACTTACAGAGTGGTTAATATACCCTACTTTCTAATGGTGATGACTACATCCTCATGTCACCCAAGTTTGGTAGTAAAGCTGCCTTTCAGGTTGGAAAGTGTGGATGGTCCATGATACGCATGAAGTTGGCAGTCATTGTTAAGTGGTACATTTTGGGACTGATCCACAATTGGGTGTGGGAAAAAATGGTCGGAGTCTTTGGTTAGCTCCGATGGGGCAGCTTATCAAGGCACCATGGAAAGTGATAGGCGATGTAGAGGTTCTTTATACTAGGCCTCCATTGGTTGTGGAAGTTGTGTGAACCCTTCAACATGAGTTGGTTGAAGTGGTCTGCACCCTGTAATTGGTGGAATAAGCACCAAGACCACCATGGAATTATTTACATGGGTAGATGACGGTCCAAAACGTCTTGGCACAACATGGTATTATGCCTGGATCTCTCAACGAGATGCTTATAGAGAGGGTTGAAATCTTTGTGCGGGTTGCATCTTTGGCACCCAAATCTAGCTTCTTTCTTGTTGGTAGTATCCTTGGGCTATTAGTGACCTTTGTGTGTCCACCCATACCTATGTTGCTGGATAATATTTTGGCCTAAGGGATCCACACTAGCTTGTCATCAACTTTCGTTGGTATTTTGGGGATATTCTTCTTTGGAATCCACACCTATTTAGGCTTTTTGTTCTTGGGATTCAATATTTTGGTGGGCTTCCTTGTTGGGTGTCTTCAATACCCACACTTGCTTCATCTGGTTCTTTGGGGATTTATGAGAGAAACTGAGGTAGCAAGATTAGAAGTATTGGTTTGCTAGCCTTTGGTTTCTCTTTACAGCGCCTCCTAAGTTTTTGAAGAAGCTTTTTCTCCTTGGATTGGGCTTTTGACTCCTTAACTTTTTGTTTTATGGGATGTGGTGGGGGTTGATTAGTTGAGTTTACAGGGATAACTGCACTTACCGGCTCAATGTGACCTACATTTAGTAATGTTAGTAACTTATGGATCTTGATAAAGATCTATCCCACCATCGTCTATTATGCTAGTTTGATTGTGGCCATCCTCAACCTATGCTACAATCAGCTAGCAATCCATGTCCTTCCAAGGATGATCTCTTTAGGTATTTTTCCTGCAAATAATCATAACAAAAAAACTACCACAAGGTAGGCATTGATGTGGAACTCAAGCTTTAACATCCCTTTACATTCATTATTAGGACTTGAGACTATTTGTACTAGAGATTTACATTCATTATATAAAGACCTAAGACTGTTTGTACTAGATCTCTGGTAGGATCAAGGGTAGATTTCCCTAGTGAGACCCAAGTCTTGTAAGACAATAAGTTTTTCATGCTCCTATATCCAATAAAGAAATTCTATCTATGATATCCTTGTTTACAAGAAAGTCCAAGCAAAGCCTAAGCTTTGCAAGCTTTACCTCTTCCTCCTCATTATCCTCACATTTAAAGGTGATTTTAGGCTCAAAGTCTACACGAAGCCTTAGATTTGTGTTGTTGTGGCTTTATTTGAGGTTTTTTTCTCCATTGTTGGCTCTCCTTTCCTTGGTGGGATAAGGTCTATTTTGAGGGTCTTAGGGTTTTAATTAGCATCATGTCATTTCTAATCTCTTCACACAGAACTCGATTTTTGTGGCTACCTCTACATCTTCCTTGATATCTTTTTGTGAGGCTCTTATCCTCGTATGGTCATCGATATCTTCCATTCGCATTCTTCTTGGAAGTCTAACCACCAATAGAATTGTGTTTATAACCACCTCAGGAACATCATGAGCATGAGCACTCTGTTTTGCTAGTTCAGTGATAGGTTCATGAGGCATGGCAAGTACATATCTTAGCTTGTCTCTAGGAGATACTACTGTATTAGAATATATTATGTAACCTTATAGGATTGTGCCCCTAACGGTATTTCTCAGTGTGGTTCTAGAGGCACAACTACTATATGTGTCATGGGGTCTTCATAGACTGGTACCCCACTAGTCATAGGTGTGGTTGCAACACTATGTTCTTGGCCTCTTAGTCTATTATCTTCTTGTTTTGGGTGAATATGTGTTATGGGTTCTACAAGGGTAGCACTTCCAATTCTCTTATGAGGCAATGATTCCCATATCATGTCTAGTGAAACTTGATTCTCCTAGCATAGACATGGCCTCTCTAGTGAAACTTGATTCTCCTAGCATGGACCTGGCCTCTAATGGAACTTGATGCTTGTTAACCCATGGCGGACATGGCGACGTACTATATTTTACGTCATTAATTTAAATATTCTGAGCCATGGGCCGGGCTTGTCGGCACCATATGTTAAGGATGAAGGGATTGGGTGATCGCCGATGAGAGGCGCACCTTGGATATCAGTAGGATAAGGGTTAGGGTCGGCCGGCCATGTATGGGCGCCCAAGTGTGAACGGCCAAGTCACCTATATGAGTCAAATGTAACCCTAAAATCCTCATTCTCATGTGTTGTGAATACAAGAGTGCTCTTGCCTTATCTCTTTGGTTTCCTTCTCCTGCGTGTGTGTGAGAGAGAGAGAGAGAGAGAGTGAGAGAGCGATCGAGCACTGTGTAGCGGCACGGCGGCGGAGAGGCGGTAGAGCGGCGACGGCGGCTCCTTCTTCACGGCTGCGACGCGGGAATCCTTCAAGGCGGCGGTTAAGCGGTGAGTGACACACCTTTTGCATTCTGTTTTGAGCTTGCCTTCCTGGTTGTATGCTTGCAGCCATTCGTGGCTCGCATACGGTGTCCGGCAAGTCCCCAGCTACGACCTGTGCGGCAAAAGCGCACATTTTTGGCGCCGCTGCCGGGGAGTTGCCCTGCACCAAGCTCCAGTTTGCAGCTCGGCTGCTGCGTGAAGTTTAATTTACACTACTGTAGGAAAGGCGTCTGTGTTGCTGTTGTGGTGTTTCTGTGGTTTTCAATCTCTGTTTCTGCAAGTTGTCTTCTGCATTTCTGTTTCTTTTTGTTATTTTTCCGCTCCGCGTGTGGGCGTGCATTCTGTTATCTGGTTTCTGCGCGCGAGAGGGATTTCTGAATCCCCAGATCTGTGCTGTGTGTGCGAACTGCGTCGCGGCCAAGGCTGAACCCTAAGGAAACCCTAGAAAACTTATCTCACAAAAAAAAAACAGAAAATAAAAAATAAAATTTTATTTTTAAAGAAAGAACCAAACGTGTGGAGAGGAAAGATTTTCTAATTGGAGAAAATTTTTTTGAAAAGAAAGAACCCCAATCGACCCACGACCCCGGCCCCGGTCTCGGTCTTGGTCTCGGTCTTTTGATATATATATATAGGAGCCATAGCTTTCTTTCAAGTGAGAGCTTATGGGAAGTTGTGCCCTATATGTAGCCCACTCCCCAAGGAGTAAAGTGAGTATGTGGGATAAAGCCCTCACCCTTTCCTCCACAAGCAAATAGGCTTTTGCCCCTTCCCCCCAAGGGAAACGGACTGTTTTGAGGATTACAGGAGCTCTAGATAGGCGAACACGGTGCTGTAAAGCACACTAGGATCCTTTGAACGATACGCTCGTTTCGAGCTATCATACGCCCTAGTCCAAGTTCGACCGTAAGGAAGGGGGTCAAAAACGGGTTAAAAACAACATAAAAACAAGTAAAAACGGGGTGCGAAACACCTAAGAAACCACTTGCGTGAGTTTCAAGGGTAGTTACCAACGCTTGTAGGGTATCCACGTCACATGCATCTACGCTCTGGTCGGGTGCTGGAGTCTGAGCCACTAGAAAGCGTTTCAGTCTACGCAGGCTCACACCATCCCTCCATGTTAGCATCTTGGCCTTCGGCTGGAACCCAAGGGAGTGCGACCCAAGATCCACGAATAGTGGATAGTGACTCATCTTCTGACTCAGAAGCCATGGAAGGACACCCTACCAAGAACCCTGAGGAGACAAGCCAAAACATGCCAGTGTGGGCCCCACAACCTGGATCTAGCATGTTTAGTCGTCTAATAGAGACTTTTAGTAGAGCTACACGCTCTGAACATGCGACAAGCGAAGTAAATGAAGAAGGAGGGGTAGTGGATTCGCTATTCACATCTTATGTAGACCCTACCCTCCAAAAGAGTGTCCATGTGGATATTCTACCCACTTCGTTTAATGAGGGCCCTACTGAGCTACCACCTTCCGATACTCTTCCTAAAGTAGAGGTCCCTAGAAGCCAATCCATAAGAAGTGACATTGCGTCCACTTCAAGAGAACCGTTTGGCACACCAAGTCTAGATGGGATATTTCTCAATGAAAATTGGGAATATGATCTACACACAGAGACTCTAACGGACCTATACACGGGTTACACATACCATGTAGGTTGGTTAGAAGTCCTACGATCTACATCTAGCGCCACTAATCTAGAGGAGCAACAACACATGATATGTGATGTTATTCATAGAATTATCCAAATTGAGAGGCAAAATAGGGGAGTGGACCTAGTTTCCACTGGCCCTATGAGGTTTTTGGATACGGGCAAGGCCAAACAACCAACCCTATCACAATTGGAGACTCCCTCGGTGAGTCCCATAGACCCTTCATATGTTGTTTCGCCTGGAGTCTCAATGCAGGTTGAGCCCACGAGTAGTAACTTTAGCTTTCCAACCTTGGCTCAACTTTCCATTAGGGAATCCGCAATGCCTACCCCAATGATGAGCATAGCTGAAAGTGCACCTGTTACCGCTGTAGTTAGTACGACACCACTACCTAGTGGAACAGTACCTACAACAGTGCGTGCCAGTGCCTATCAACCATATGTACCTATCGCTACTCATGCTCATGTAGCTCCTACGCCTCTTAGTATGCCAATGGCGTATGCTCCACGACCACCTTATCATAACCATTATCCAAGGGGAGCTAGGCCTAGCCACATATCATATCCTACATCATTTGCCAACTTACTCAGACCAACGCCAACTCCTATCAGCCAGGCTATCCCGGAAGTGCCTCCACCAACTATGCCTGCTCACTTAGGTGATCTCGCAGCATTTGCTCAGACGATCGGATGATCCATTGCAGAAAACATGCGGGGTATGCCTGAGAGAGAACCTAGAAGCAAGGCAGTACAAGTGGCTAAGCTCACTCAAAACTTCAGTGGTAACGAGGATGTTAGGAAGCACATTGAAGTCTTTGAACACGTGTGTGATTCCTTGGAAGAGCACAATGAGCTGCATAAGTGTAAAGCTTTAGGCTTAACCTTGAGTGGGAAGGCCGGAGATTGGTATCGAACCTTAAGGGTTGAAGAGCGCACTCACTACCCCACTCTCAAGAGATTGTTCTTGAAGGAATACATACGTGAGGGTGTGCTTTGGGGAGTAGCATCTCAACTCCAAAAAGCTAAACGTGAGGAAGGGGAGTCAGTGAGAGACTTTATAAGTCGATTGAAGCATCTAAATTCTCGCTGCACTCCCGATGAACGCTTCAATAACAACCAACTTCTCGATAGATTCATCCGAGGATTGCGCCACGAGGACATTTACAATGGCCTAGTCATTAGAGGTCTTACAACATGGGAAGCAGTCACTGCCAATGCAATCCAGTTAGAGGACAACTTGATGATTGCAGGTAAAAAGGTGTCTTCAGAAACAAAATCCGTTAGTTCGCAAGTATCTGGGCATGAGCCAATGACGGTAAAACCTATTGCCAAGGAGCCCAAGATATCTAAAATGTCTGTGACCGACCTTACTAAGGCTCTCCAAGAATACTTTAGGGGTAATCGAGCTCCTCAGAATAGCCATATGTACCCAAGGAGAGAGCAACAATGGTGTTCGGTGTGCTTAGGACCACATAGCACGAGTGAATGTCCCACATTTAGAGTCAAATTCAATGGGAATTGCAATGCATGTGGTAAGTATGGCCATCAATCTAAAGATTGCCTAACACTTAAGCGAATGCTGGCAAACCAGGCACCACTAGCTTGGTCAAACACACCTCAAGTACCCGCGCTAATGCCTGCACAACCTGTCGTGCAACCGTCACAACACATAGTTCCAAGGAATCTGAATGTAGTCCAGTCTGTGCCATTACCACCGCCAGTGCTAGGACCACAACCTCTACATCCAAGGATTACCCCTGTAAACCAGATGGGTTGTGAGTCACATAGTGCATGTGGGGATTATGAAGAGGAGATAGGCCCCACTGCTCCATACGGGATTGATACGTTTGAAATGATTCCCCAGTACTACATGGAGGATCATTTCGGGCAAGTCAAGCCTGTATATCAAGCGGCTGCTCTTGCCACAAGAGGGCAAAACCTTAATACCATGGCGAGGAGACCACCTCTTCAATGTTACGAGTGTGGTGGACCACATCGTGTAGCAGAATGCCCTAATAGGCTACAGAAGATCGCTACTCATATGCAACCAAATCAAGGGAGCACATCGGGAATGCCGGTACTTACATGTAATCGTTGTGGCATAGATCATTTGATCGCTCAATGTCCACATAATCCTAATGCACCCAAGATTACGCCATTGAATTTGGTTGAGGTCACCAACCAAGCACGAAGAACCACACCCGTTGTACCTGCGAATGTAGTTACACGGTCAATGCTTCAAAATCAAAACTACATTCTTGAAGAGAGGGATACTGCATCAATCGCTCAGGCAAAGAAAAAGAAAACACGGCGAAAGAGATCGCTTAATGCCACGAGCTCCAAGCCCAGTTCAAAGACTAACATAGGGACAGGAGACGACCCCGTGTATATGAATGATCCTGAAGACGATTCTGATTCAATAGAAACCATGGGGACCAAAGCCACTACCTTAAGGGAGGAACCCACTCGGGAGCTCAATGAAGGAGAATCAAGCGAGTACAAAAATAAGGGGAAACAGAAGGAAACTTCCTCGGCCCCACAACCAAGTCAGTTAATGCCCTCTCGACCACCCAAACTGACTGAGACTCCCCAAGACAAGCCACGTGGGCCAAAAATCCTCAAGAAAAAGATTGGTACTTACCCGAACCCAGTTGAGGAGATTGAACAAGTGCAACACTTAAGGGGTTTGGTGGAAGAAACACAAAGAGAACTGGAGCCAAACCCGAGAAAAATCAAAATTCCAGACACAGTGTTTCCTACGCAAGTTCAGCCTCACCGGAACCATAAACCGTTAGCTATACCGAGTATCATTCGGGAAGAAAGTGAGGATAGGACATCCGGAAGTGGGCAAACACCCTTCTTGCTGGAAAGAATGTTTAGTGAGGGAATGCCTGACCCCATTGAAGAGGAAGTGATTCCATCTTCACCAGTCCCTAGTCAAGGGGCGATGTCTCGAAAAGTACCGTTGAATGTGTCTAAGCTAATGGATTTCATGTCCTCTGAGATCAGAACCACGATCATATCCAAATTATACGGAGATCCTGAGCTATTCTTAGCTCTTCGGGCATTTCTCAATGGAGAACTAATAAAGGCGGGGCTACCACAATTTGCAAATATGGATAGACCTGACACGCTTCAAGATGAAGGGGAGCATTGGGATCTACAACCCAAATTTGATGAAGATTCGGTCGTGGAAATACCTGTGAACAAGTTGGGTCAGTACTTTGAAGGGGACGAATCTAATGCCACCCTCCCCATTACTACCAAGGGATTAACTCTAAAGGGAATCCTTGATGGTGGTGCTGGCGTGAGCATTGTGACTAAAAACTGTTGGGAATCTATGGGAAGACCTCACCTCGAAGTCACAAACATAGTGGTTAAGATGGCAAACGGAACCATAGCTAAACCTATTGGAATGTTAAGGGACCTCAAGATCAAGGTCCTGGGATACAAGGTAAAACATACCTTCATTGTAATGGATTTCTCCAAGCATCCTATGTCATATCAAATGATCTTAGGACGTCCTGTCATGAGGGAAGCACAAATGGTACATGACTGGTCGAAAAACCATGTCTACCTACAATTCCAGGACTCTGTCATTCGAGTTGATCTTGAGAATGGTCGTGCACATCCCTTAGGAAGCAAGGTTATCATCGATAATCGATCGGATACCACTGTTCATTCTGCCCCATTAAGGTATTGCTATATATGCAAAAAAGAGACTGATGATGAGAAGGATTCTCCTTACATGGATGTCCTACCAGGTATGACTGAGTCGGATAACGTGGATTGGGTACACCTAGCAGCAACCATAGACACATGGGGAAATAGAGGCACAAGTTGGGTAACACCTGAGGGGCAAGATATGCCACCGTTAGTGCCAATAAACATGATAGGTGTTATGCACTTGACTCCTGATGGCAAGAACGTGGCAAACTCCACCGACACTGAAAGTAGCGAAGACTCTGACCAATGCAACTCTGAGTATGAATCTCAAGAAGAAACTGACCCTGAGCCTGATGGGGAAAATGGATCAAATATTCACCCAAATGTAGAAGCAAGGTGCTCAAGGCCTAGGACAGTGGCATCCTGCAGTTCATCCGAAAGTGAAGATCGACCAAGTGAGTCCGAATCTAATAGAAACACAAATCAAAAACTTGGTAAGAAGAAAACGAGACATAAGCGCCAACGCTATCGAGCTAATGTACGAACTGCAATAAATAAGGAGAGATCCACTGCAGAATGGCTTAGTTATGTAGGAGCCATTGACGCTCATCGGAAGATAGCGGATAATTGGGGACAATACCTCCAAAGTGTCATGTGGTGTATTCCGCAACCTCATGACGTCGCCCAATTAGAAATCGAAGAGAAGCCAAAACTAAGTCGTACTGCAAGAAGGCGGCAAAACCAAGAGTTGGCTCAACAACAAAAGGAGGCGGAATTAAAAGAAAAAACCCGGGCACAACAAGAACCAGTAGACTTACACCCCGCACCCGAGCATTTCAAATCATTCACCACAGGGGAACGTAAAGTAGTCTACACAAAAGCCCAACGAACGCCTACCAATGGGAGTAGCGGTGTCTACGATGGCCCTGCGGTAGTTAAGGAGATAGACTTAGCAGATCCGGGTGAGGAGTCTAAACCAGTTTTTATTGCTCAAGACCTCACCAAGGCGGAAGAAGCTGCACTTACGAAGCTTCTTAAAGAATTCAAGGACATATTTGCTTGGACATATCATGATATGAAGGGTGTTCCACCCTCGGTGGTGCAACACACGATTCCAATGATTAGCACTGCTAAACCAGTCCAGCAACGTCCCTACCCAATGAATCCTAAGTACGCAAAGATTGTACAAGAGGAAATTGAAAAGCTTGTAAAATGTGGATTCATATACCCTATTGAGCACTCAGAATGGGTTTCTCCGATAGTCATCGTGCCAAAGAAGAATGGGAAACTCAGAGTGTGCGTTGATCTCAAAAAGGTTAATGCAGCCACCAGAAGGGATCATTACCCCTTGCCATATTCTGAACATGTGCTTGAAAGAGTGGCAGGCAAGGAGGCATATAGCTTTTTAGATGGGTACTCGGGTTACAATCAGATCACAATTGCAGACGAGGACCAAGCTAAAACAGCATTTATCACGGAGTTTGGAGTGTTTGCCTTTCGCGTCATGGCTTTTGGCTTGACCAATGCACCTGCAACATTCCAACGATTGATAAACACGGCCTTTAAGGAATATCTAAGGGACTTCTGTGAAGCTTTCTTAGATGATCTTTGTGTTCATTCCTCTTGGGACGAGCACTTGATGTGTTTACGAAAGATATTTGAAAGGTGTAGATTATATCGCATCTCCTTGAATCCTTTCAAATGCCAATTTTGGGTTAAACACGGAGTTATCTTAGGACATATAGTGTCCAAAAATGGGATTTCCACTGACGAGAGTAAAATCAAGGTCATTCTGGAATTACCCCCACCCACCAACTACAAGGGAGTCCAACGCTTTATGGGCCACGTTGGTTATTATCGAAGGTTTATTCTCTTCTTCGCCGAGATAGCTCGACCATTGTATAAGCTTCTCATCGAGTTTATTTGGACCGAAGAATGTGACCGTGCCTATGAGCTATTAAAGAAGGCCTTGGCGAGTGCTCCAATCTTGAGAATGCCTAACTGGGATTTACTCTTCCATGTGCATATTGATGCATCAAACTTTGCTATTGGGTGTGTGTTGACTCAACCTGGAGAACACAAGCTAGACTACCCCATTAGCTTTGCCAGTCGCCAGTTGAATGATGCAGAGATGAACTACACCACTACGGAGCGAGAAGGGTTGGCAATGATATATGCAGTAAGGAAATTTCGTTATTACCTCCTTGCCACCAAGTTTGTTTTCTATGTGGATCATCAAGCATTGTTGTATCTGGTAAACAAACCATGCTCCACAGGAAGAATCACACGATGGCTATTGATTCTTCTTGAGTTTGATTTCACTGTTGTCGTGAGACCTGGCAAAAAACATATTATGGCTAATCATTTGTCTCGCATACCCAATGGTGAGGCTCCTACGGGGGTTGATGATGACTTACCTGACACTTCCCTGTTCATGGTGGAGACAATGCCTGAATGGAGTGAGAAGATTGTTAACTTTTTGGTTAATGGCTTTCCACCCAAGGAGCTTCGTAAAGATCTAGCTCGAAAGCTGATCAAAGAATGCGAACCCTATTGCCTGATAGCCGGGACTCTTTATAAAAGAGGAAAGGATGACGTTCTTAGGCGTTGTGCCCGAGAGGATGAGTATCTATACATTTTGCAAGAGGCACATATGGGCGTAGCCGGTGGTCACTTCTCAGGAGACTTAACTGCGCGAAAGATCTTACAATCAGGGTATTGGTGGCCCACTATGTTCCAAGATGCATCACTCTTTGTGAAGGGTTGCGATGAATGCCAACGATATAAGAAACCCCAGAGGAAAGATCAGATGCCCCTACATCCGATCAAAGTAAACCAACCATTTGAAAAGTGGGGTTTAGACTTTGTAGGTCCAATTAGTCCAGCGGCCCGAAACACACAATCTCGCTATATTATTGTGGCCACTGACTATATGACCAAATGGGCTGAAGCGAAAGCGACACGTAAGGCAGATGCGAGGACAACAGCCAAGTTCCTCTTTGAAAATATAATCACACGATTCGGTTGTCCTTTTGAACTTGTGAGCGACAATGGTACGCATTTTATAAATGAAGTGATTAAGGAGCTCACAATAAATTTCATGATATCGCATCATAAATCTACTCCTTACTATCCGCAAGCGAATGGCCAAGCCGAGAGTACCAACAAGACTTTAATCTCTATTTTGACAAAGACAGTTGAAGCTCATCGCACGGATTGGGATCTAAAGCTTACGACAGCTTTATGGGCCTATCGTACTGCGTACAAAGTGGCTATTAATTGCACACCATTCAAAATGGTATATGGCCAAGAAGCAGTCATGCCGTGGGAATTTGTCATTCCTAGTCTTCGTGTTGCTACTCAAGAGGGTTGGGATGGTAATCCCTTAGCAGAGCGTCTGTATATCCTTGAGCAACTAAACGAAGAAAGACAATTGGGTGTATACAATGCCCTTGTGGAGAAGGATAGAAGGAAAAAATGGTTTGATCGCCATCTAAAGGACAAGGACATCAAGGTTGGGGATAAAGTCCTGATGTATGGAGTGCGAAACGAAAAGAAGAAGCTCAAATATGCTGGTAAGGGACCATATAGAGTATGTGAAATTACCCCGCAAGGTACCATTAGAGTGGAGACTCTCGACGGAGTTGAAACCATTGGATTCCTTAATGGGAGTAAATTCAAAAGGTACTATGACCCCCTGAGCCAAGAGGAGTTACATGCAATCCATCAAAAGAAGGCAGCTAAAGAACAGGCTGAGCTTAAAAAGATACAAGCGAGAGTCGAAGCCAAAGAACGTCAACAGCGTGCTAGGAGACAACGAGAAGCCAACTTGGGAATTACGCAAGTATTTTTCGAGGAAGCAGAGGAGGATGCACTAGAATCTGACCCACCTGTAAGATACCCAATTGAGTTACAGAGTCCTTACGGGGAGGTGTTGTATAATGCATTATTGGATACAGGAGCTCAACACAATTTGCTATCATATGGTGTGTGGTGTCAATTGGGAAAACCACCTTTATCCAAGAGTTCTATCCACGTTCAAGGAATCAACAAGAAGAAAACCCCTGTCTCAGGAATTCTGCACACTCCGGTTGCTTATGACAAGGGAACCATAATTCAAAGCTTTTTGGTTATGCCTGCTGGTACCATGGAAGGGACTGTAATCTTAGGGCGCAAATGGATGATGGCCACCAAGTGCAATATCGATTGGGCAACCAGACAAGTCACAACGCAAGAACCAACACCAGGTCTGACCGCTCAAAATCCCGCACCTAAGTCATCCACTCAAATATTAGATAATGAAAAATCACAAAGTCCAGTGGCAAAACCATCTTCGATTGTAGGCCACCCCTCTAACGCTTCAACACCAAGAGTGGAAACAGGCACGGTGGTCCCTAAAGCTTCGCTTACTATGCCAAAGAGTACATACAAATGGGTCCCCAAAGCTTCGTTAACAGCTACTTCCCCTACTCAATCTCGTTCAGCCACCAAGAAGCCTCGTAAAAGGAAAGCAGCTACCCACCCGAGAAAGAACAATGTAACATCGCGATGGATCCCTAAAAAATTATTAGTAGCCCAAGGGTACTACGAGGGAAATGACCAGATTTGGGTCCCTAAACATAAGTTGAATCCCTCTACATCACCTGTAAAACCTTGCAAACCAATTGTTGCCACCCTAATGACAATTCAAGACCGTGGTAAGGGAAAGGTAATAGAGTGCTCCGCACCACTTCTTCCAGAGTTAGTTTGGATTCCCAAACGATATCGATCATTACCACCTAGCTCAGGAAGGGGGGAGCCACATGAAGCTTCTAGCTCCTCATGCCAGGCACACACTCATATAGAAGTTTCTACATGCTCTACACCTACTCTTGTCAACACCCAAACCGATGAGTCTACGTCTCCCCTTGTAATAGTATCATCGGAAACCATTTCCTCCATTCGTCAATGGGAGCGTACATTACCATCTCTGCAATTGGATGTGGCCACAAGGGTCATAAAAAGCTATCTACCCACATCACAACCTATGACCCGCTGGACAAATTGGTTCCAAGAGGCTGCAACATCATTGCAAATAATATGATCTGCCCAAGGAAAGGGGGAGCATGTACTCACGCTTGACATTCTAATGCTTCCTCCTTAACCTTCTCCCCTGACCATGTAATTGCCAAATTCAAGGGGATGTATATATATAGCTTTATACATTTAAAAAAAAAACAAAGAAAAGAAAAACAAAAAATAGTAAAAAGAGCAAGAGCACAAAAACAAGAGAAATATCCGTATACAATCAAGAACTAGATTGTCCTGTCATAAACCTACTGATGCTATATCTGTGTTTGCAGATATGGCAGATGCCCGATCATCATACACTTCATCCACTCCTACCTTTGGTGAGAGGTATCATCTGTACCTTTCTCAGATATTCCACATGTGCTATCCTGTAATTGAAACTGAATGGGATCATATAGATGTACTAGCCAGAGAGGAAAATATTGAGGAATTAGAATGGCTAATTCGCCTATTGACCATGACTGACCCCTACTCCGTAGAGGACATATCCCCGATAGCCCAATACTTTCCTTTTCCACAAGATGACTATCCTCGCATGGTTACATTTTTGATGAGTTTATGTGGATGGGAAAATGAAAAGGAAATATCTGACAATGATGAATGGACGGATGAAACTCATGGCACTACTGAGGTTGACTTTATTTGTTTGGATGATGCGGATAGAGGCTTAGCCTTAGGACTAGAGCCAGGACTCTACAACATCCTCTTACCGTATCCTCAGTAGTAGTGTGGTGACTGGTAGGTAGGTTAGCGTTTTCAAGTTTTTTCTAGTTTAGATTCCTTAAACAAGTCTTGAAATTTTCACACTGATGTGCCTCTCGAGGTATAGTGCTTGTTAGTTGATTGTATAGGTTGAAAAGTTTGAGGTGGGTTCGCTTTCAAGTCCTGAGACTGCCGCAACATTCATCAAAATATATCTCATCAAATTGCAAGCTGTCTCGTCAAATCAAGGAGATCTCCAATTACAGGTGTAATTCTTCCATACCCACTCTCTTTCGTTTTTACTTTTCAATCAATTGCATAAACTATAATGCATGACCACATGGAAATTGTCAATGTACTACTTAGTTTTTGAAGTTGCTTGCATGCTAGTGTAAAACATTAATGAGCTTAACTTTATTGGAAATATTCCTAGGCAGCATGATGTCTTTAGTTAACCTTGGAATACGATTGTCTTAGGTCTAGGGTCAAACCATCTTAATATTTGACACCTGGCCATGTGTGTGTTGACCTCTAGGACATAGCTATTACCCCTTTGTCGAAAGGATGCAAGACAAATAATAGTTCAGGAGCAAAGATCAAAAGAAATAGATTAAAAAAAAAAAGCCTACAATAAATGGCAATACAAGTCTTAATGTACTTTAATGTTGGCCTATCGCCTTATTGATACTTGGTAGGCGAGGAGTATTCTACTCCAGACCGATGCCTTGGTTGGTAGGGGGTAGCCTTGCCTAAAGTGAGCTAATAGATTCCTGGATAATGCCTTGTGTTAAACATGGTACCAGGATCGATGTTAGTTTTGCCTTAGGAAGGTCGCCATTGTGTGTAAAAATTGTCACGTGCATTAAAAAAAAAAAGAGAGGCAAAAGGCTCCTGTAACTCTGATGTTTCTTGTGTCCCTAGATGCGTGGTATTAACTTGTTCTTAGAGTAGACACAGTGTGGTCATCTGTTTATTTATTAAGCTTGGTTATTTTCCTTGACTTAGGCCAGTTATAAACCTTGATTAACCTTTAACACCTTGCTAACTCTTGAATTCCTTTCAATAATTTTAAACTCCTATTAATTTGCTACACTAGCTCACTCATGTGACCCTTAAACTAAGTTCTCCTAGCAACATCCATTGTGGTCTAACATGCTTGAATTTATACACTTTATATCTTTTGAATTCCAGCATACCTTCACTCGACTTCCCTGTTTTGCAGACGGTCTACCACAACACCCTCTCGAGCTTACCATACCATAGCTTCCGAGGACGGAATCTACATCAGGAAGGGGGGCATGTTAACCCATGGCGGACATGGCGACGTACTATATTTTACGTCATTAATTTAAATATTCTGAGCCATGGGCCGGGCTTGTCGGCACCATATGTTAAGGATGAAGGGATTGGGTGATCGCCGATGAGAGGCGCACCTTGGATATCAGTAGGATAAGGGTTAGGGTCGGTCGGCCATGTATGGGCGCCCAAGTGTGAACGGCCAAGTCACCTATATGAGTCAAATGTAACCCTAAAATCCTCATTCTCATGTGTTGTGAATACAAGAGTGCTCTTGCCTTATCTCTTTGGTTTCCTTCTCCTGCGTGTGTGTGTGTGAGAGAGAGAGAGAGAGAGAGTGAGAGAGCGATCGAGCACTGTGTAGCGGCACGGCGGCGGAGAGGCGATAGAGCGGCGACGGCGGCTCCTTCTTCACGGCTGCGACGCGGGAATCCTTCAAGGCGGCGGTTAAGCGGTGAGTGACACACCTTTTGCATTCTGTTTTGAGCTTGCCTTCCTGGTTGTACATGGCGACGTACTATATTTTACGTCATTAATTTAAATATTCTGAGCCATGGGCCGGGCTTGTCGGCACCATATGTTAAGGATGAAGGGATTGGGTGATCGCCGATGAGAGGCGCACCTTGGATATCAGTAGGATAAGGGTTAGGGTCGGCCGGCCATGTATGGGTGCCCAAGTGTGAACGGCCAAGTCACCTATATGAGTCAAATGTAACCCTAAAATCCTCATTCTCATGTGTTGTGAATACAAGAGTGCTCTTGCCTTATCTCTTTGGTTTCCTTCTCCTGCGTGTGAGAGAGAGAGAGAGAGAGAGAGAGAGAGTGAGAGAGCGATCGAGCACTGTGTAGCGGCACGACGGCGGAGAGGCGGTAGAGCGGCGACGGCGGCTCCTTCTTCACGGCTGCGACGCGGGAATCCTTCAAGGCGGCGGTTAAGCGGTGAGTGACACACCTTTTGCATTCTGTTTTGAGCTTGCCTTCCTGGTTGTATGCTTGCAGCCATTCGTGGCTCGCATACGGTGTCCGGCAAGTCCCCAGCTACGACCTGTGCGGCAAAAGCGCACAATGCTACTCTCCGATCGGGTCTACAATGGAAGGAAGCTGGACCACCTCAACTTCTTATTTGTACATTGGTTCTTCATTGGGTTGGAATGTGAATTCCCATCCATAGATTTTGAAGTTATCTCTTCCTAGGAATTCCTTCCTTCTTTATATTTTGAAGCTTCTAGTCCTTGGTCAATTGTGGGCACAACAAGATGAATCCCCCTTGTCTTGACTCTTTAGTATCTCCTTGGCCTCCTTGAATAATGATAGGTGTTACCCTCTTTGTCAAAGTACACGGTTTGGTCGATGGCTTGATGGTAATACTTCCTAACCAAGGGAGGTTGGAGAGACCTTATGGATCTGTCCAAATCCATATTTTCACTTTTCATGCTATAGAGGTTGCCATGTGCATCCTCATATTGTGTTGTTTCTCCCTTTTTATTTGTGACTCTTCTAAAAAAGAAGTTGATAGGCCTAATTTGAGCCCTTCGAGGCCTTTTGATTTTGACTTTTCCATTACTAGAAACCTAACACTCTCTAAATTCTTAGCTAGAATATATACATAGCTCCATGGAAGTCTAGATAGAGCTCTTGGTCATTCTGTGATGTCACCACTACTATTGTCTGGTTGTATAAGATTGTTGATTCTTCTCTAGGCAATGCCGACAATGTCCACACCATCGCTCTAAGAGGGTCCAATTCGCATCAATGTATACTTGTGGAACATAGCAATTTCATGGTTCCATGGCATTGTATCATAGAGGTTTCCATGGCTCCTTATATTGAGCTCATGCCCCAATCAGTCCTCTTACCTCAATTCTCTCCCATGTTGGTCTTACTGGGTTCCCATGACTCCTTATATTGAGCTCTTGCCCCAATTAGTCCCCTTCTCTCCCATGTAAGTCTTACGGATTAGGGCCTTTTGGGCTCTAAGAGTGTCCATTGCTCTAAGAGTGTCCCATTTTCATCAATGTATACTGGAACATTAGAAATTTTGTGGTAACCATAGCATTGTACCATGAAGGTTCCCACGGCTCCTTATATTGAGACCTTACCCCTATTAGTCATCTTACCTCACTTCTCTCCCTTGTTGGTCTTATGGATTGGGGCCTTTTGACTCCTTCTAATAAATGACTCTCCTATGAACAATCTGTGCTCTCATTTGTCCATTCCTATAGTTGGAAGCTATATGGATCTTATGCCACTCATTCTTGGTTTAGGTGCTTCCATATTGTGAAGGATTCTTGATTAGCTTTTGAACTAGAATCAGGAATTGCTAGGGTGGTTAGATCGACTCTTGGTCCTATTCTACTCCCTATTGGTCTGTACGATAACGTTTTGTGTCCATTATTGGGTTTTATTATGAAGTCATAATGATCTAACCCAAACTAAATGCTTAAGCACTTGGTCTAATGCTAGAATTACTTTTTTTGAGGTTCTTTTTTATGATTTTTCTTAGTTTTCTATGCTTTTTGTGTTTTTTTTGGTAACATGTCTTAATTTTTTCTTTTACCTCAATTTTAAATATCTTTTTATTTTGAGAAGTTTTTTTAAATATTTTTTCTCTAGGGTTTAGTAGGTCTAGGTATGATGTGGTGGTCGAAATCCCTTGCACTAGCTATTTTTTTAAATGCCTCTAGAATTTTGTCTCAGTAGGATTGACAATCCTACTTGGGCGATTCACCTTTTTTGATTCTTCTTGAAAATGATTCTAGTAAAAAAATGAGAATTCTACTAGAAATGATTCTAGATAAAACGATTCCAGACAAAATAATCTTGACAAAATGGAATGATTCCAGTCAAAACAATTCTATTAGAGCTAGATGATCCTACTTCTAGGATTGGGATGATCAAACCCTGGAAATTCAAGTTTTTGAATGATTCAACCCTTGGACCATACTCATGATTTGAAACTTGGATCAAGCGAATCAAACTTATGGGATCGGAACGATTCGTTTATCTACCAACTGTTAGTGTTAGGTCGACGATGCCTCAATTACGATGCAATCATTGCATTCTCATTAAATATTTCCTACAAATTTGGTAAGTACACTGGCTTAGATTTTCATATTTATGACCTTTTATGGCTAATTAAATTTTGATTAATGAGCTTACAGAACGATCCACCTCCTCGGCCGATTCTATCCCAAACTATCTGACTAGGAAATGATTCCACTTTACACGAGTTATTTTTTTAATCTTTTCCCTGATTTTTTCTATTTTTTTCTTGGTAACTAGCTTAGCAATGGTTCCAAGATACCATACAACCATCCAAATGAATAATTATTGTGAATCAATTGAAAGAATAGGCCAAGTTTTACCCTTTGGACATAATGGGTTTTTTTTTAAAGTTTAGACTAATTAGCCTATTCAACCTAATCTAATGCTTATGATGTTAAGTGAGATTACTAACCTTAATCTTGCAAGGGGGAGCTCAACTCAACCATTCATCTCCACCAATGAAGTGGAAACAAAGAAAAACACAACCTTAATCTTGCAAGGGGGAGCTCAACTCAACCATTCATCTCCACCAATGAAGTGAAAACAAAGAAAAACACAAAGAAGGATTATGGGTTAGGAAAAGCTCAATTGAATCACACATTCTTCACTCCTAATCACTCAACCACAAGTTTTAAAACTCATGGAAAAGAAAAAACAATTAATCGATCAATAGAGTGTCTCCGTTCCACTCTAACACTAGTTCTATTCCCCAACGATGCCTCTTGTTTAAGGAGTTGTAGCTTCAATAATCATTGTTTACACCAATGAGAACAACCCATTTACAGTGTGAAAGTGCATTGATTGCAGGAATGGAAATCTCAAGGGTGGTCAAGCCCTCAAGATCTACCAAAAAAATGTTTAGACCTATGTAATATAATCACTTGAGAAGCTATCAAACTTCCACTCTTCTCTCTCCCTCTCCCTCTCCCTCTCTCTCTCTCTCTCTCTCTCTCTCTCTCTCTCTCTCTCTCTCTCTCTCTCTCTTAATCACACTACACAGCTGGTTAATAACAAGCAAGAATTGAGCAAGCTTACCTCAAGCATACACTATAACTATGCCATACTCTAGTAATCCAAATATGGCTACTATCACACAATATTTCATCCATTGGTGGCATATTAACCATAATCTTACCGACTGTGCCAGTGACATAAGTGCGAATGCTATCACCCAGGTGGGTCTCATCAATGTCTATAGCACTAGTTGAGCTCCATATCTCAACACTCCCCCTTGAGCTTAACTCCACACATTATACTCCATATAGTAAGCTCCTAAACCTAGAGCTTTTGTGTACTAAGTGCTTTCGTGAAGATTTCAACCACTTGATCCTCTATGCTGATATATACCAGATCTACATCACTTGATAGAACCTTCTCTCTTAAAAGTGATAATGTACCGTAATGTGCTTTATCCTAGTAGGGTATACTAGGTTATTGGCCACATGTATGCTACTTATGTTGTAACAATAAATGATAATGGCTCTATCCATGGACTCACCCACATCACCAAGTAGCTTTTATCATTCTAAACTTCCATGTCTAGAAGTTATTCTTGTCTATCTTTTCTCTCACAATCTATGTGATAGACTATTAGACATCTTTGCTTGTAGTAGCAACTTACCAAATAGTTCTTACAAAAAAACCTTTTGCACTTAAAGTTCAACAAATATGCAATCTTTAATAGTGATACTGAACAACTGTTATAATGCCATTGTATGTGAACCAGTCACATACATCTGCCAATACCTGTAGCACTTAGATTCTCTGCACAAAATGTCATGGAAGCTAATTAAGATGATAAACCCATTAGGAGAGAAGACTATAATCCTAAACTAATGTATATTGGAATGAATGGATTTATATAATGATAAATGCAATTTGAGACCAGTGAACTAGTCACATACACATACATTTGCCAATACGTGTAGCACTTAGATTCTCTGCACAAAATGTCATGGAAGCTAATTAAGATGATAAACCCATTAGGAGAGAAGACTATAATCCTAAACTAATGTATATTGGAATGAATGGATTTATATAATGATAAATGTAATCTGAGACATAGATCAAAATTGTGTTGAAACCTGATTTTGGGCTGCTAGTGTAATGCATTTTAACTTCCTCTACAACCTAGTGTGATTTTTTATTCTAGGATGTTGTATGCAAATAAACCTAATAATAAAATAAAATATCAAATTGCATTTTCATCTCTTTTGGATCATCATGTGATAGTTTCTTATGACCTAGTGTGCTTTTGGTGGATTCTAGGCTCGTGTGAGCTAATATGCTAATAATAATATCTTTTTTGCACATTTTGTATAACTAGTGGATCCCTCTTAGGGCATATGGTGTCTATAGAAGGTCTAGTTGTGGATCCAACCAAGGTCGGGATCATTGTGAAGCTACAACCTCCCAAGAACGTAAAAGAACTTGCAAGATTCCTAGGGCTAATCAAGTGGCATAGCAGATTCATGAGGTTCTTAGCGAATGTGGTGGTGCCTAATGGTGAAAGATACAGAATATGTCTGGTCTGAATCTCATCAAGAAGCATTCTAGAACCTCAAGAGAATACTATCGGCAGCACCCATTCTCTAGAAACCGAACTATGACCTGGTATTTTATGTGTTTGTTGATGCCTTTGATGTTGCCATTAGTAGTGTGTTGATGCCTTTGATGTGGCCATTAGTAGTGTGTTGATGCCTTTGATGTGGCCATTAGTAGTGCTCTGCTACAAGAAGCACAAAAGGGCTGGTATATTCCATCTTACTACGCAAGCAAAGGTTGTCCAGACTGGAGAAGAATTACTCCATTAAAAAAAAGGAGTCACTTGGAATCATCTACTCCATTAATAAGTTCAGGCACTACCTATTGGGAAATAAGGGAAGTGTGTCCAAACAAAGATCCAGTAGCATAAAAACACAACTGCATAGGAGATTGAGTAGCTAAGGAATGAGGTGGAGGTCTGTAAGCATAGGTTCATACTCCTAAAAGGATATGGGAAGAAGGTAGCCACGCCAACAGACAAGAAGGGGAGGGATCTTGCAATATACAAGGGGTCATCAATGGACCTAATCCCCGTCTCACGACAATGAGCTAAAGGAGCATGTGTGGGCTATGACAAAGAAGTTGGAGGAGCAAGAGAAACACGAGGCTACACTTAAAGCATAGATTGAAGAATTGGAAGTTCTTGTGGAGGAGTTCAAAGAACAGTAGAGGCAAGATGGGTTGATAATGAAGACCCTCAAGAAGGAGGTAGAATCTACAACCCCTACCAAGAATACAAGAGCAAAAGGAGGAAGAATGTCAAGGTGCTAAACGTTGCCTTGATTATTAGCAACAACACATGCTGATCTCCGGGGAAGAGATAAGATCAACTAGATGCCATGAGAAAGGGGCATGCTAAGGAAATTAAGGCCAAGGAGAAGATGATAGAGGACTTCCAAGGATGGGCCAAAAAGGAAAAAAAGGATAAGGAAGAGATGTAGAAGAGGGTCTAAGAAGAGCTAGGACAACAAAGCATGGACATCTGGAAGGGCATTGCCCTAAATTGTATGCAGACTTTAATCCAAACAGCCTAACAGCCTAAGGCCTTCCAACTGAGAGGAGATTGTGGAATTCATGAACCAGTTGGAAGGGTCAAAAGCCGACAGGTAGGGGGAGGGCAACCCACATGCAAGTGGGTTGCCCTAACAGCCTAAGGCCTTCCAACTAGGAGGAGATTGTGGAATTCATGAACCAGTTGGAAGGGTCAAAAGTCGACAGGCAGGGGGGGTCAACCCACATGCAAGTGCAGCAGGATGACAAGGAAGAAGCTCCTCCCCCAGATCCAAAGCGGTACGTGGAAGAAACAGTCTCTTATGACTCACGGATCCAAGCAAGGCAGCAACAATACATTTAAAGGGCAACACTGTTAAAGACCCTCGCTAACAAATTCAACCAGAAGATAGGAAAAGGGAGACACTAAAGCCTGAGCCTATAGGAACATTGCCTTATGGGTGGAAATGGGGTCAAGGTGGGAAGAGAAGGCCCAAGGAACCAGAAGAGACAATGTTCAAAGAAGATCTCATCACTCCCAAAAGTAGACTGAGCCTCACATTTTCTTGTTTGCAGGAACGGCAATGGAAGTAATGCATAGGGAAAGGGCAAGGCATCTAGACGCAAGGCCCATCGAAGTGCAATTATGAAAAGCTGATGAAAGAACCGGCATTGGGCACGCCTGGGTAAGCAGTAGGAAGAGAGCCTACAAGCCGCGGTATACCCCCAATCGCCCTATCAAGTTCATCCCAGGGGGAATTGCCACAGAGGAGTTACCAAAAGAAGGCGGCTTAAATAGGCCGTAAGGAATCTGGATGGGAGGATCCGGACCAAGTTTCAATTCAGGAACAATTTTTTTCCAAACCGCATTTGTGGGCTTCGCTGTGTGCAGCGTCCACCATGATTGTCAGGTGTTAGCAACCGCAGCGTCCACCATGATCGTCAGGTGTTAGCAGCCAACTATCCCTTTTGGTCGTCGCCCAGATTGCTACTAGATTGACCATTGTGCAACAAATCGGGTCTTCTTGTTTCTAATAGCTTCTTGATTAGTAGCCGTGGTTTTGTAATTGGAAAAAGGGAGATTAGTTGGGGTAAGGGGATAAAGAAGTGAGAGTGAGTCTAGTCTACCCGGCTAAGATTGTAGGAGCGCATCACTATCTGGATAGATATACATGTCAAGTCTACTCAGGCTCTGAGGAGAGGAAATTCATGGGCAGGGTTCTCCTAAGGCATTGTACTGTAATATTCAGGAATGAATTGTGTCTCGCCTCACTGTTGCTTTCTATCTATTCATCTCTTTCTATGTTGTATTCAATCTTGTCTCTTAAGTTATTCCTGTCTGGCTGTGATAGGTTATCTAGAATCTAGAAAGCCATAGGAACTAGCTGCTTGCATTCATGCTCAATCTCCCCGCACTTACGCAGATGGTAGTTCAACATTTTCACATTGGCTTATCGCATTAGGTGCAACTACATTAGTCGTGTCTCTTTTTACTAAATCTTACATGAATCCTTTTTCCCATGGTGAGGAGGAAATTATCATTTTGAGGAGGCATTTTCTTTATATTTTCTCCAAAATATAACTAAATCTTGAAAATTTTGAAGAGGTGCTTTTCCTTCTCCCATAATTTTGAAAAGGTTTTTTCTAAAGTTGAACAAGTTCTAATCTAAGGTGAACCTATCTTTTCCCAAACCCTGGCTTCACCTCCTTCCCCAAATAGCTCTTTTGGCATTGAGAACGAGTGTTTTTGAATAAGTGTGACACTAACTTTAGAGAGAGAATGTTAGAGAGAATACATGGAGGGTGGCATTGATAACTTTTACTAGCTTCAAGGAATGAATCCTTAGTTGACAGTTTACACAAGAAGGCTCATCTCTAAACTCTAATGTGAAACAGTCAAGTTTTGGGAGTAATTTTAAAATTATGTCTACTCCAATGTTCTTAGAATTTTTTAAAACTATAGTTTTGATATCTCACATAATCTAATAGAGGTTTGAAATGAATATTTTTTGAAATTACTTAGGCGGCTTACTTTTCGGGCAATATAGCCAGCTTGAACCTTAAAAATCTCATGCATACGAAGTCCAATTTGACTTTTCTTTTCATATACATTAAAATTTTTCCTTCAGACACTTTTTCCAATCTCTGTGGACTATTTTCTCTCTCTAACTTTTTATAAGTCAAATAGAAATGTTTTCCACACCGTGTCTTTTCCCAAACTTTTTCAGAGATACAAGCAACATATTTTATAATTTACATGACCTCAAAATGACTTGTAATGCCCGATTTGGTAGTGCATGCCTAATAAGCAATGATGGTGGGTGGTCATTTGGCATTTGACCCATGACTTGATTCCTTTACGAGTCCTTGAGATTAAAAGAGAACTTTTTGTTCAATAATTTTCTTAAAACTGAATTTCCTCTCTTTTGAAATTAATTTTCTCCATGTAGATTATACTGATAAAATTTAGAGTTCAATCAAACCTAGAGAGAGATATACGGGAGGGATCTTACATCCTCCCCCACTAAAAGAAATCAAGATGCCCTCATCTCACAAACTACGGATAATTCCTTTGTAAATCCTCCTCTTTCTCCTAGGTGGTATCTTCTTTTTCTTGTACATCTAATGTAAAAATGCATGGCTTCTAGTCTTCAAAAACTATGGTATCTTTCTCTTTTACATCAAAACCTCAAGGTAAAAATGCATGACTTCTAGTCTTCAAAAAGTGTGCTATCGTTTTCTTGTACATCAAAACCTCAAGGTAAAAATGCATGACTTCTAGTCTTCAAAAAGTGTGCTATCTTTTTCTTGTACATCAAAACCTCAAGGTAAAAATGCATGACTTCTAGTCTTCAAACATATGCATGACTTCTTGTACATCAAAACCTCAAGGCAAAAATGCATGACTTCTAGTCTTCAAACATATGCATGACTTCTTGTACATCAAAACCTCAAGGCAAAAATGCATGACTTCTAGTCTTCAAAACTAGTTTCACTGGCAAAACTAGGTTTGTAATTTTTCCAAAATAGCCATAACTAACTACTCAATGTGTCAAAATATGGCCATTTAACCACTCAAATAGAAGGGGAAAAAATATGTGAGAAAATTGAAAGGGTTAAATTTTATACATCTCATCATTTATAATAGATGTTCTCTAAATAAAAACTTAAATATGCTTTTATAAAGGCCTAAATCTTATATTAATGATACTTTATGTAAACTTTATCTTATAGATCACTGTTATAATCATAATTCCTCTATATATTATTTTTAAAATTAGATAATTAAATGTTATTTTAATAAAAAAATATTTTTTATTCTTTATTTTTTTACTAATATTTTCTTTGAGGATTATTTTACACAAATAATCATATAAAAGTATTATTTTCTTTTTTATATGTCATTTATCTTCTTTAGAATAAGGTATGCATATAATATTAATATACTTAGAGCACTCTACCACTTCTTTTATTCATTACTCTAGTATCAATTAGATAAATATTTTTTAGTTACATCATATATTTACTTAAAACTCATAGCTAGATTACATTTATTATCTTATAATCATAAAGGTAGAAACTGGAGATATGTCTAATATTAACTAGGTAACTTATGATACTAGATTTATTATGAGTTTAAGTTAAATATTGGTAATATTTTAAGAAATTAAGTTTTAAAACTTCTTTATATCAACTACTCAAAATTATTATGGATAAAATGTGTGATTACTCGATTCTTGCTTTAGAGAATATGCACTAGAACTATATTATATATCTTTGAGAAAATACTAGAACTATATTATATTTCTTGATTGATCCTACTTTAGAGAGTATGTACTAGAATTATATTATATTTCTTTGAGAAAATTTATGCAGGAGTGGGACCATGGCATTTTATTTTCCTCTAGTCCCAGAGATCTTTCATGGCACCACGATGCTCCTCAATGTGGCTAAGATCACCTTACCTATTGGGGTGATTCTATTCTATTACGGCTTATAGCCATTATTATTGTATGCTTTTTTTATACGTAATAGAAGTCTCTTCTTTGATAAAACAATTTTACACAAGTCTAAAAAATAGCAGCTCAAAAAATCAAGCCAAAGATTTTTGCTTAGACTATGTACGCATTTGCATAGTACCAGAGGGGATAAGGCGGCAGATAGATACTTTCTTTGTTAGTATTGGTCTTTTTTAAAGCCTATCAAATGTAATTTTGTATATTTTCTTTGAGAAATTCAAGTACATGATCATTTTCATATATGTGGATGACCTTATCATGTGACGGCACCATGAAGAGAAGATTTGACAGACACAAGAAATGTTGAGTTTAGAGTTTGACAGACCTTGGGCTTATGCCTTTTTGTTTAGGTATTGAAGTCTAGCATGATTTAGATGGGATATTCATTTCTTAGCAAATGAATGTAAAAGAAACTCTAAAGACATTTGGCATGAGTGTAGTCAGTTGTTACACCCATGGAGGTTGATGCAAAGCTTTCTATGGAGGTTGATGCAAAGCTTTCTATGGAAGATGCTTCTTCACTTGTGGATATGAAGGAGTATAGGAAGTTGGTGGGGAGTTTGATCTTTTTGTGTAATACACTACTTGACTATCTAAACCTATGTGATCCTATTTCATCAAAAAATTTATAAAACTGTAAAAGCGTTTGGCATGGCTGAGTGTAAGTCAAGTGGTTACACCCATAAAGGTTGATGTGAAGCTTTCTATGGAAGATGCTTCTCCTCTTGTGGATATGAAGGAGTACAAGAAGTTGGTGGGGAGTTTGATCTTTATGTGTAATACACGACTTGACTATCTAAACCCATGTGAGCCTATTGCATCCAAAAATATGTGACATGAGCCTACCAAATTCCTATAAGCCTAGTTCACCACACCAAGACCGTGTAGGACTATTTACAAAAACCACATGACCTAAGCACACCAAAACCACACATAGACGCAATGTGAGCCTATGAGGAATGATGTGAGTCAAGCTCACAAAACTCACATGAGCCTCATCGGCACCAAGTATGAGCCTAGCTAAACTAGGTGTGAGAACATTAGGTGAGCTAACTAGGCTTGAGCAGAGAGAGCTAGAGCAGATTTGAGCCATCAAGATGTGAGACGTGGGCTATCAGCATGAATAAGACATCAAGGGTGGGCCCAATAGATGTGGCATGAGCCAAGGTTAGGAAGGTGACATGAGCCATCAAGGGTGATCCCACTAGATGCGACATGAGCCAAGCTTAGCAATGACATGACATGAGTCCACCAAAATTGCATAGCCAAGTAGCTCTAAATTCACATGATCCTGTCAATAAAAGACTTGATCCTACCAAAGACGAGCCAAATAAAAAATAATGTAAGGTGAGCCAAACAAAAAACGATAAAATCCAAATACAAAAATAAGTATAAATAAAAACATTAATTTTTATAACTTAAGCAATATACACATGTCTACAATTCAATTAGACCTACTTCAAGGAGAGTTAGAACAATTCACCCAATAGAAACTCTTTAATGTAAACTTGATTTGGGCTTATTATTTGGAAATAATAATACAGTCGATTATAGTGCACAAAATATACCTCAAACCCACCTACCTTTGGTCCCATCAATGACTAGCACTCTCATTAGACTACTTCCTAGATAAGAAAGTAAGCTTCCTTAAAACCTATCTTATGTGAGGAGCTTCAGGAAGAAATGAGCCAAAAACATGGGAGGAGGAACCACAAAACCCCTAGAAATAGGAGGCATCATAGTCCTTCAAGCCCTAAATTCACCAACATGAAGTGTGAATAGTGCCATGGATTTTGTGAAAAGGGCCTATAGCCATCCTTTCTATGAGTGAAAAGGACATGGAATCATCCAATGAGGAAGTAGGACTAGGACCAGGACTATCAAGGTTCACCCCAACTAGAAGTCCTCAACACTACACTTTTCCAACCTTTGGGCATCAATTATGAGTTAGGAATGCCTTCACAGAGCTATAGCGTAGGCCAAGTATTCCTATTACTTCCCTTGTGTGACAATTCAAACATGTCTCTTTTTATAGCACCAGGTTTCCCCATTACTTCCCTTGCGACAATAGGGACATGTTTTTGTTTTACAACACCAAAGAAACCCATAACTCACCAAAGAAACCCAGTGACCCACCAATTTGTAGGGAAATCCCCAAACCGGTTTGCCACACTTTTCCACCCTCTAGACATCAACTAGAAGTGCTCTCAACGTCAAAATTTTCCAACCTATGGGTATCAATTTATGAGTCAGATGCCAAGTATCCCCATTACTTCCCTTGTGAAAATACAAACATTTCTCTTTTTATAGCACCAAGTTTCCCCATTGCTTTGATAATAGGGACATGTCTCTTTTGTACAACACCAAAGAAACTGATAACCCACCAAAGAAATCCACAATCCACCAATCTGTAGGCAAAACCCTGAACCGGTCATGTAGTGCAAGTGGGATTATAATCTCTTAGAGCCCATTTTGGAAGTTTCTTCACAGCAAAACTGGACTGAATGTGTCCTTGCTTGAGGCATTTCTCCAATTGCCTATGCACCTCAACTTCTTTTGTAAAACTTTGCTGGTATGGAGGCCTATTTAGTGGAACAACTCAATCTTATGTTCCAAATTACACTCTAGAGGTAAACCATAAGGTTAATATAGTCAGAGAACTCTTTTGATATATGTATAGCCAACTCGGCCATTTTTCCATCTTGGGAACCATCAATACTAGTCAATGTCACACCAATTGACTCTACCGATGGCACACAAAAACATAAAAACTTGGAGTCTTCCGAACTTCCATGGTTGAGAGACCAACGGTTTCTAAGGTAAATTGTTTTCACCATTAAGCACATAATCTACCCCTTTCATCTTGAATTAGTAAATATGTCACTTAAAATCAATGGTTGGATTCTTCCAATAATGACAAGCCATTGCTAGGGCTATATTTCAAGTTCTAGATTCTCTCTATTTCGATAAGGAAAAGGGAATGTGAGAAAAGGTAAAGAACCCATCCCAGGTACTACTTCTATTCCCGATATTTCACAAGAGTAATTGCCTAATGGATCCTCACGTTGGAGTGGAGATGAAGGTAGCAACCACATAGATGTAGCAACAAAGGAGAGATAGAGAGAACCATACACTCAAAGTAGATTGATGAGAATGAGTGAAGCACAAGTGAAGTGACATGATAAGGTGAGAATGTGACGTACAAGTGAAGTACAAGTTAAGTGACATAATACGGTCACTTACACACACTCATAAGACTTTTTATATATTCTTGGGGGAAAAAACCTCCTAAGGAGGAAAAAAATTAACCTGGCCCATTATTACCCTACATCCACTCATCATTACTCATAAGAGTGTGTATAGATGCTTGGGGAAGAAACCCTACAAGGCAGGGAAAAACTACCTCGACTCATTCACTCATAACTACCATATAAATGGCTACAAATTCCCCCTATAGTGATGATGTGGATTTATAGGGATCATGTTGCTGATCAGTTCCCAAATGAAAATAAGTCCAAAGCTTTACAAAAAGCTTCAAACTTCTCTCATGAGAGAGCCTTTGTGAATATGTATCTACACATAAGCCAAGCTAATCTCGTGGGCCTCTCCATGACATAATGATAAATGTACCCCAATATGTTTTGTGCGAGCATGAAACACAAGGTTTCTCGCAAAATGGCTAATGTGCTCTAGTTGTTAGTGAAGATGGAGGTGGGGGGCTACTGTCCAATACCAAGGCATCTGAGTCATACATACTCCACAATTAGTGAATATGGAAGTGGGGGACTACTGTCCAATACCAAGGCATCTGAGCCATACATACTCCACAATTATTATAAAAGCTACCTTGTTCTCAGCTTCACACCTCAAAGTGGACACTATCGGCACAATTACTTCTTGTTGAGCCATGGTATACATAAATCACCAAGACAAAAGAAAAAGGCACTAGTCGACACTAGTGCATCATAGCATTCCGCCCAATTGGAATCACTAAAATTATGCAGCTAAATATCACTCCTTAGTATAGAATAGGCTAAGGGAATAAGTATCAAAATACTTGTTTGCTAATAATGCTTCCTTTCAAGACTATGTATAAACTTGCTCAATGCTACCATAAGCTTTATGCTTTAGCTTATAAACCCACTTCATTCAAATGGCTTTTTTTACCATAAGGCAAATCTACTAAATACCAAGTGTCATTTTTTAGGGTTGAGTCATACCCATCCTGCATGGCTGGCATGCAATAATCATTTTCTTGTGGGCATTATCCACAAAAGAATAAGATGCATGATGAGAACCTCCACGTGTCCTACTACTTATTACAAGAGTAGCTAATTTGATGTCTACCCCAGCCATTTTGATGTCCCGTAATGTCTGCACCAGCCATTTTGGCATACTCTTGGATGCCTGTATGGCTGCCCTTTCCTCATCCACTGTATCATTAATAATTTCCTCATCACAATAGGTTGATTTATAGGGTAAAATTTGAGCTAATTTTTAGCCAGTATGGGCTGATTTGTAGCACCTTATTGAGAATTCATTTGCTCCACATATGGCTGCCTAACATTTTACAAAGGTAGAAGTGTATCAAAGATGTCCTCATGTGAGCATACATTTTACTATTTTTTTAATCCCACCATTTACAGCAACAATGAGAATAATATTACCAGATCCTTTTACTAGATACAAGGAGTTATTTACACATGTGATTGTTCCTCCTTGAGGAGTAGACTCAAGTGAGGAAAATAAATCACGTTGAGAAGTAATGTGCTTGCTAGTACCACTATCAAAGTACCAAACATGTTCAGCTATCTCATTGACATGCATACATCATGGACAGAAGGATCATTACTATAATGCATAATGAATTCCCAATCATTATGTGCATAGTTCATTGACTCCTTCTTCTCCTTCTTTTCAACACTTGGTGCTGATGCATCAACCACCACAGCCATGCCTGACTCTTTCTTCTTCTCCTTCTCCTTCTCTAGCCATTTTTTGCATTCATTGATGTAATGGCTTTGCTTCCAACAATATTTGCATTTGCCTCTCTGCTTAAGCTTATCAACCCCCTTCTAGAAGACTAATTCTGCCTTTGGCTTATAGCCACCCCTGAGAAAAGGCTTTGCCTTTACCTTTTTGACTGGCAATAAATGCATGATCTCCCACACACATACTAGTTCAATTTTGCCAAGATTGCTCTTCTTGCAAGAGCACTATAGCCAACTCATCAAAAGTAAAGGCATTGGGGTTACCCTTTATCTCATGAGCCAAAGTGTAGATGCAAAACCCTAGTATGAATCTGATAGAGTTATGAGAACAGTAAATATACTAAAACTATCCAGATAGGCCTCATGAATACATGCCAGCTACTCTGAGAGAACTTTAATCCTTGTTGTGAGGAAGTCATCCATTAAATCTCCCTCATTAATATGCTTGGACTCTAGTTTCTTCTACAAGTAGGGGACTCGTGCCTCATTATGCACCTGGTAAAGCATAGCAAGTGCATCCCAAGTATGTTTCATGGTTTTACATGAGCAAATATGAGGAATAATTCTCCTTTTGCATGTGCATATGTATCCCTGCCATCCCACCTGGCTTGTCTGTCACTATGGGAGATGCAGAGGTGAATGCCACAATTACATCAAAACTGGTATCACCATCCAAAGTTCCCATACTATGGTGTTATACTGGTAAGATAGAACGTGCCTCAATGCCAATAAAAATATTCCAAAGTCTTGGCACATCATATAGAACCACAATGGGTAATTAGTCCCATCAAGCTTATCCTCAGCAGAAATCATCCCAAATACACCATTGCTTGTGCAATTCTTCCTACAAAAATCTAATCTCTAACAATGGGTTGTTACTCCCATCAAGCTTATCCTCAATGAAAATCATCCCAAATACACCACTGCCTATGCAATTCTTCCTACAAAAAACTAATCTCTGACACATAATGCAAATATCCTAAGTTCTTGTAGGTACCGTCAATGCCCACTAAACATAACCAAAATGGCTACCAGGAGATCACTGATGATGATGAAAACTAATCTCTGACACAAAATGCAAATATTCCAACTACTTATAAGTACTATCAATGCCCACAAATGCAACTGAAATGGCTACCAAGAGATCACTAATGACAATGGAAACTCATGAGTGTACAAAAAATTACAAAGTGTAGAGTGTGGGAATGGTACTTATTAGGAATGCATAAACTGTGATAATGTTGATGATGCTATTGAAGTTGTTAAAGAGGAGCTCAAATATGCTCGTGTTATGAAAACAAACCAAAATTGAACAACAACAGTTTAAACTGACACTCCCTTGAGATTCTTGCGAAAACCTTATAGTATACCTTCTCTACCTAGAGGATAGCTTAATATGGGATAATCAAAAGAGCAACTTGAGAAAATGACAAGGGGGTAAGAGCCAAAAGAACCTGAGAGAATAGCTCAATCTGAGATAATTCTCTCTCTCTCTCTCTCTCTCTCTCTCGCTCTCTCTCTCTACATGCATACATAACAACATAAAAATATGAACATCTAGAAAATTAGTATAGAAGAATTATACCTACTTGAAAATTTAATATGTGCACCTTGGAAACCATCATAGAAAATCCTTTCTTGAGACCTTTGAGTTTTCAAAATCTTGCAAACCTTTGAGTTTTGAAAACCTGAATTTGAAATTCTTAATACCTCTCTGTAACACTTGAAAAGCTTGATATATGAACTTTGTTAAACCTCTCAACACCTTTATGCTAAGTGTATAACAACATGCAAGCATGGATATTACAAGAGCACATCATAGTAGCCACATTATAATACCTCATTATAATGTTTGTGCATGTTTAAGCCATAAGTGTAAGCAACAATGCGAGGATTTTGAACTATTTTGCACATCATAGTAGCCACATTAAAGTACCTCATTATAATGCTTGTGCATGTTTAAGCCGTAAGTGTAAGCAATAATGTAAAAAATTTGAACTATTTTGCATGCTTATATTAATTGTATGCATATAATTTGTATATATACATATATACATATATAAATAACTATATTTCATATGGCTGAAGAGTTGGCACTCTCCCTCCAAAACAATTCAAGATCAAGAAACGTACTCTTTCTCGAGAACATTGTTTCTTGAAAATCTTTGAAATTTAAATTTTTGTAAACCTTTGAGTTTTGAAAACTTGAACATGAGAAGCTTAATATCTTTGTGGAACACTGAAAAGCTTGATATGCACTTTAGAACAACCTTGATATGTACTTTTCCACTATTACGCATACTTATATACATAAATCTCTCTCTCTCTCTCTCTCTCTCTCTCTCTCTCTCTCTCTCTCTACATATATATATATATATATATATATATATATATAAAAGCACACTTTCTCTTTCAAGACCAAGAAATGTGCCCTTTCAACATTGTTTTGGAAAGCCTTTGCATTTTAAATTCTTGTAATGCTCTTGATTAAAACAATCCTTTGGTCAATAAACCATGCACATATATTAGGACTACAACAAAAGAAAATAGTGACACACTTGTATTGCTTGGACAACAAAATTTGAAATAGTCAAGACTCAAAAGCACTAAAAATACTAGCCCATCAAGAGCACTAGACCTCTACACCCATGCTAAGATATCTAAAGCTCTCGTACTACTAGGATCCACCCACCATGACATTTCACAACATATATCTAAGGTCATATGGCTTGAATTGGGAGCTTTGTGGGAACGAAGACAAAGTACACCATTTGATTGAGACTTTGTGTAGGTAAATGTATAAAAGATTAAAATAGGCAATAATACTTTAATAATGAGGAAAAACTGGTACAACTCACTTTGCCCTTTTTAAAAAAACAATAAATACATTCAAGAAACCCATCTTACTCAAAGATTCTAAGAGAAAATTCCCCAAGACAAATGAGCCAAACTCCAAAAATTTTGATTCAAAAATGAAATGTCGTAATTACATAATTAAACGAATATGTACCCAATGCTTTTGCACGTCAATCAAAATAAAAAGGCCAATAGTTTATAAGGTTATATTAATGTTTTGAACTTCAGCTTTTTATTTAGGGAAGGGTTTGCACACTACACCCAGGGTTGATTTTTTTACAGGGAGGTATGCCCGCCCATGAAAAAATTTGATGATGTTATAGGGAAATATTGTCCTTCAAGTGATGTTTTCAATATACAAATGGCCTTGAATAATTAGTTACTATTATGAAATTTTAGAGCATGCTTTATCCATGTAGAAATTACACATTTTTTATTGTTGGCATTAACATAGATAATGTAACTAAAATGGTAAAAGACTTCTATGAAAAAAAATGTATTACATACCTAAAATGGTAAAAGACTTCTACTATATAAAAAATTGTATTGCAAACCTTTGTATATATGTAGAATGTGTGAACAAAATATAAATCCATGACTTCCAAAGAAAAAATACAATCGACATGTTAAAAAAAACTTGGGCCATGAAATAAAGTTACATGGACTTTAACCCCATTTACTCAAAACTGAGAAAGGCATAACCATGAAAGACCTCAAAGCATAATTTTCTCAGGGAATTCCACAAGATCAAACATCATAGATCCTTGCGTTCCTTTGCATCCTTTCAAATCTCAAAGATTCAATCTAATTCAACATTGGCCCTATCAATGACACTCTCATTAGATTAGCGAGTGTCTTAATTGTTAGCCTAGATTGCATCACATCCTTTATCATGTTCTGCTTTGAAAATCCCCTCTCACATGCCACCGTGCTAGATAGGATGACAAGAATTACCTGCCATAATTTCAACACGTTGGAAAAGCTATCATGCCAATCCCTCATCTTGCAAAAGGTTCCCCATGCATCTTGCATAGTCCCTCACAATTTAAATACAAAGGGTCAACAAATGTAAGCAAATCTCGTTCATATGCCTTTTCATCAATCAACAAGAATGAGGTATTCTTGCTTGACTAAAGATGCTATGAAAGTTTATCAAACTAGTGCTTTGAATTTCCTTCACCTTCAATTAAGAGGCTAGAACCTAGACTGAGTTAGTTAGCCATTAGCTCATATCAGTTGTGTGTGTAGAAGGTGGAAACTAGCCTATCTGGGTTGAGAGGAACCTTTTTGGGACTTGATCTGACAATCTGGGGGGTAGTCAGAAGTCAACAGTCATACGGGCTAGCAGGCTGAGTGGATCTAGAGTCAGCAGCAGCAGCAGGCAGTAAGTTGCTGACTACCTACTACACACAACTCTGTTGTCAGCTTTGTGGGTTTGTTGAGTTGGATTTTGGTGAGTTTTGAGGACACAGAGTATGGTGGTGTCAGAGAACACTGTAGTAGGCAGTCAGTTGCTGTGACTACCTACCACACACAACTCTATTGTCAGCTTTGTGGGTTTGTTGAGTTGGATTTTGGTGAGTTTTGAGGTATCTGAGAGTATGGTGGTGTTAGAGAACATTGGGGGTAGATTTCTGGGTCAGCTGAATTAGATGTCAGCTGGAGTTATTTAGGTCAGATCAGCTGTGATGAGAAGTGAAGGCCAGGGTGGTAGGAGACCTGGGTTGACTTGGGAGAACATTTAGAGGAATCAATTGAGTCAATTTGTGGTGGATAAGGTGTCCAATTGAGTTAGAAGATCAGCAAGAAGTCAGCAATGGAGTGCTGATAGGTTCAGTGAAGCTTTGATGCTAGATTTTGATGTTAGTTGATTGATACTGGAGGACATTCTAGGAGTCAAGCGGACAAGTTTCTGATTGGAATCAACAGTCGGCTTGAGAATCGGGTTACAGTCATAATCTGACCAGCTCTGTATTAGTTGAGAGTTGTTTTGGTCAGCTAGATGCCAGTTGAGACTTGTAGTTGGAAGGTTAGAGGTGCTGGAAGTCAGCTGAGACTTGTAGCTAGGAGTTGTTTTGGTTAGCTAGATGTCAACTAAGGTCAGCTGAGACTTGTAGTTGGGAAGGTTAGAGGTGTTGGAGGTCAATGCTACCTCGGGAGAATAGTTTTAGGAGGCAGCTGGATCAGATAGGGAGGTTGGGAGGGTGTGTAAGCTTCTAGAGGGCTGAGGATAAGAGCCATATTGATCGGTGTCCTTGGAGCTGGGATTTCAGTGTTCCCCAATTCTGATCCCATTGTGTTTTCTTCTTGTGTGTCTCTTGGTGGTGTAGTAGAGGCCATCACCTAGCTATCACACAACGTGTCAAAACAATCCCCATGATCTCAAACAATGTCCTCCAAAATGTACTCATAAACTTCACATCTTGGTTAGTAACAATTTGTTGTGGCACTCCATGTAACTTGAACACATGATTCACAAATTGTTTTGCAACCATAGATGCTAAAAATTTAACCTTGGAAGGAATATAATATGCTACTTTTGTCAAGCACTCCACACCAGCACATTTATGCTATCCCATCCCCTCCTTATGTGAGGTAGCCCCATGATGAAATCCATAGAAATATGCATTCATTTGCCATCAAGAATGGGCAAAGGTTGAAGCAAACCATTGGGCCTATATGTGGGATCCTTGTTTTGTTGACAAGGTAAGCAGCTTGTCCACAAAAGCATACACAACTTTCCACATTCTGTTCCAACAAAAACTCTTTTCCACCTTCTCAAAGGTTTTTAATAGCTCCATGTGCCTCAATAATGGAGAATAATGCATCTCTTCTAACACCCTCTTCTTGTAGCTCGATGTAGGTACAAGGTAGACTTTTTCTTTATAGTAAATGAGTCCATAATGAAGCTCAAAATGCAACAAATCATCATGGGACACTTGCTGTAATTTTTACCACATTGGCACCACTTCCTTACCAATAGATACTCCTCTTGGGATATCCATTATCCAATCTTTATGTACCTTTGAAATTGCCATGCATGTGCATGCCCATATTCATGACAATGCATCCGCCACAACATTCTCTTTCCCTTTCATGTAAGAGATTTCAAAATCATAATTTTGTAATGTAGCCACCCATCTCCTTTTCTTGGAAGATAGTGTAGGTAGAGACAGAAAAATATTGAAGTACTCTATGATCACTCTTCACATAGATTCCATACAAGTAATGATGCAACTTCTTTATTGCATGAAGCATTGTTAACATCTCTTGATCATGGACATGCATAACCATCTCTTTCTCATCAAGCTTTTGGCTCTCAAATTCAATTACTCCATGATCTTGAAACAATTACTTCTTTATTGCATGAAGCATTGTTAACATCTCTTGATCATGGACATGCATAACCATCTCTTTCTCATCAAGCTTTTGGCTCTCAAATTCAATTACTCCATGATCTTGAAACAAAAAAGGCCCAATGCCTCTTCGACATACATCAGCTTGAACCATAAATGGCTTTGTGAAGTCCAAGAATACAAGTATGGGGGGGGCTGATGTGAGCATCCCCTTGAGCTCTTATCAGCTATGGCATCCAAAAAAGCCTCTTTCTAAAGATTGTTGATAAGAGGAGCAATAATATGATCACATCGCTTAATGAATATCCTATAGAATGATGGCAAGCCCAAGAATCCCCTTAATTGAGCGGTATTTGTAGGCATGGGCCAATTCTTAACACATTCCACTTTCTTGGGATCCATCATAATGCCTTACTTGCTTACTATGTGTCCACCTTTTGTGCCATAAATGTACACTTGCTCTCCTTTGTATATAAGTTATTGGCTCTCAAGGCATCCAAAATAGCCCTTACATGCATTAAGTGCTCTTTCTCCTCCTTGCTATATATCAAACTATCATTGAAGAATACAAGCACCCATTTGTAGAGAAAGGGTCCAAGCACTTTGTTCATTAGGGCTTGAAGCATTGCCGAGCGCATTGCACAACCCAAATGGCCTAGCCAAATAGTGGTAGAGACCCCTCTCGGTCTGAAATGCCATCTTATACTCATCACCTTCTTTGATTCTTAATCGGATATACCTCGATCTCAAATTGATCTTGGAGAAGAAACATGCACCCAACTCATCAAGTAAGTCATCAATACTTGGAAATAGGGAATCTATTCTTGATTGTAGATTTATTCAAATCCATATAGTCCATGCACATGCGAAAAGTGCCATCCTTCTTCTTAACTAAGAGTATGGGTAATGCAAAAGGTGATGGGCTAGGAGTAACCCATCCCATGTCCATAAGATCTTGCACTTGCTTTGCCACTTCATACTTGCTTTGCCACTTGCTTTGCCACTTCATACTTCTCCACTTTTGACAATCTATAGGGTGGTTTGTTAATGGGCTTGGTGTGTGGCTCAAGCTCTATCCCATGATCCACCTCCCATTTTAGTGGCAAGCAATTTGGCATTTGGAACACATCTTCATACTCCTTTAACAATTCCTTCATACCTTTATGCATCACTTCAACCTTTTTCTCATTACTTTCTTCCTTACAAAGCTGTAAACCATATGCATCATATTTTCTTAAGCTCCCTATTGAGTTGTGTTGCATTGATCATCTTCATTTCCGATCAATGTAACCTCATCATTTCCATGCATGAAGCTCATATACCCTTGCTATAAATTCACACAAAATAACCCAAGAGTTGCCAATCAATCACATCCCAATACAATGTCAATAGGACCCATATCCAAGGCAAGTAAATCACCCTTGCTAGTATAATCACTTATGAGTACCATACTCACATCGTTGCATACCAATGTGCAATCCATCTTTGCCCCATTAGACACTTGAACTTCATGCCACAAAGGTAAATTTATGGGCCATAATTTGAGATTTCACATGGATTTTGTGTTGCTATGTGTGTTCCCACTATTAACCAAAACATGCATCTCCCTTCCATTTATACGTCTTCAACCTTAATGTACTTGCACCTTTGCAACTAGCATAGGCATCACATGAGATATTGCATGAGGTAGCTATATTATCCTTGTTATTACGATGAACACACATAGGCAACGGTAACCCATCATAGTCAACTTCACTCTTCTTTGATCCACCTAGATCAAAAGGGAATTGACTATCATTCTCTACATCTTCAACTTCATTGTTAGCATCTTCAGAACACTCCTCATATAATCATCCACATCCTCCTTTCTATCTTTATGGAAAGGTTTGATGAGAATCATGCTTAGGGTCATCTTTGTAGCTTTGCAAACCTTCCAATGATCCTTGTTCCATTTATCACCACACTTGTAGCACAAGCCCTTGTTCTTCAAGTCATTAATGCAATCTCCACCAATAATCTATCTTGTTAGATGATTTTGCATTAACTTGCTTTCCATCAACATGTTGAGGTCTAAGAAAAGAGTTGCCAAAAGAGTTTCCGAATCTAAAATTTCCTCTTCCACATCTTCCATAAATGGTTAGGAATCTAGGAGGACCATGTGATATGCAACACCACTTGAACTCTTGCCCATAGTTGAAGTGCCAAAATCAGCCCTAAACCCATGTCTTGCTTCCTCTTCCATGTGTATACTTTGCCTCATAGATCTCCGCAAAAATCATGACCATGGCCTCCTTGATGGGGTTGATGGTTTTTGGTCTTTGAGTATCCACATAAACCTTAATGTTGTTTTGCAACCATTTGATGAATTTCCTCAATTTGTACTCACTCAAGCCTTCCACATGAAGTGAAAACTTCATGAACTTGTGCATATAATCTTTGGCATTGTACGTTTGAGTGAGATCATCCCATTTCTCCACCATTATTAATCTATTAAAAGGGCCAAGATAAAAGTCCTTCTCATCTCATTTTTGAAGTCCACCCAAGTAGTGATCAAATAGCCATGAAAATTCAAGTGCCGCACCAAGCATGAGCATAGCCTTAGATGCAAAGTAGAAAACAACACCTTGGTCCTATCACTACGAAGCTCAAAGTAAAGCTCCATTTCATCAATTCATTCTTCAAATTCCTCATTGGTTGAGTCTTAACCTTTGAACTTCGTGAATGTAATCGTTTCCTTCAACTCATCGCCATCATCACCTTGATGATGATCATGCTGTCTATGCTCAAACAGTCTAACATGATTGCCCCTAAACTCATTGAAATGATGTGGCCTACCATGACTAGATTCCATTCCATTGGGATGATGACCCATCTCATTAAAGTGAAACCTCCCATCTCATTGAAGTGAGGACCACTCATGTATTAAGGATTCCAATTTCCATCCACCCTTGGTTCTTCCAAAACTATGCCTTTGCCTTTGTCCAAACTCCTTCCTTGCATTGAAGAAAACCCCATGCATAGGACCATGCATAGGCATACCCAACATATTTGTTCCACCTTGATGCATCAATGAGACAGAGACAAGTTCTTCCCATTGAAGAGAACCCCGTGCATAGGACCATGCATAGGCATACCCGACATATTTGTTCCACCTTGATGCATTGTTACTGATCTTGAGGGAAGGTGTTAGAAAATGCAAGATACACATCATCAAAGGTTTATCAAACCTTGGAATTACGTTGTGTAGTTGGTAAACACTTGGTGAATGAATTACAGGTTGTTGGTCTCTCAGGAACTAATTCTGCATTAGGTAACCTAATCACTATAATTTAGCTGCAGTATTCTGATCACACCAAATAGATTGCATCGACAGAGATGAATCAGGATGTGGCCACAAATTGCTCTCCTAATTCATTATAAAAGCCGATTTTGTATGCAGCTGAATTGAGTGAACTGTGAGCACAGTGAATTGAGTGAACTAAAGCCTCCACTGATAACAATTAAGTGTAGTCTGAGTTTGATACTCACAACATTGTATGATTCTCATATCTGAGTTGATTGAGCTCATTAGTGCTAGGATTAGGGTTTTGGGGATTAGCCCATTCACTTAATTAGAGTCAGCTTTATCACTATTGTATCTCTTCTGATTCACTAATAAACACACTGCTGATTCAATTATGAATTTATTCCATTCCATCTGATTGGTGTTGATTGTGTCACATTTCCTCTCTCCTCACCATTTTCACACTTATGAACCATGGACTTGTTATTGATAGCTTAATGCTCATCCATGCTTTCATTTGAGCCATTTAGGCAAACATTGGCCTATTAGCATGCCATTAGAGTGATTTCATGCTTCAAATGCATATTATATGAAGCTTGGGCAACCTCACATGTAAGGTTTGTAAGCTCAAGCTCTAGTGTTAAGAGCTAGCATAGGAAAGCACCCTTGTACTTCTAAGGTTGTAAGCAAAGCCACATGTTGTAAAAGGCCACCTAAGCTGAAAATAACAAATTGTATGCCTCAATGAAGGCGTTACTTTTCTATGAGTATTCTCTGCTTCTTCCTCCCTCTTTGCAAGCTTTAATGGAAAGCTCACAAGCTCCTCTAACTTGCACATAGAGTAGGCACACACCAGCTCCAACATCACATACTATTTTGAAAGCATCAATGGCCATATGAATTATGCCTGAACCCAATTCAAGAAGCCCTAAAAAATGGCGCAACCCTCTTCTCCTTCATTTGAACCAATGTCATGCTACTTATGGCCATTTAAGGTGTTTTATGCCTTATATCTTGAGAATGAAACATTGAAAAGCAAGCTTCATCACAAATGGTAGCTAGGGCTTGCAAGGAAGCACTAGACATAGGTAGTTAAAGTGCGTAGCAGTCGTCATGGAGGCAAAAATCATCATTGCCAGTCCGTTTCCAGCCATTGAAGGTCCCAATTGTTGCTAATCAACTCCCAAATGGTTCTCAAAACTTCAATGGTATTGATTCTTGCCCCAAATCCACCCTAGATTTAAAAACGTGAAGAGGAATGAAGGGGAAGAAGATGTGGAGGTCCATGCCACACAAATCTTTTCCATTACACACTAAACTTAGGCCAAAACATGTCCAGCTGTCAAAAATTGCTCCAATTGACTCAAATTTGAAATCAAATCATATTCTAATGCCACATGGCCATTACTCAGATCACCATTTTTCTCATTTTTGTTATCAAACTTGAAATATTTTCTATGTTTGTACCAATTTCCTCAAGAAAATATTGAGAAAATCAAGAAACTCAAGAAAATTAAGAAACTCAAGAATCCCTCAATTTTTCTTGAAATGAAGATGAAGATAGATCAAAATTAAGCTGTAATACCAATGAAACAAATCTATAACTAGATTATCCTAGCTTAGCCTTGGATTAACCTTGGATTAGCCTAGGTTTAGAGAATTTCTCATTATCAAGTGACTTGCCCCAGTTATGGTTTACTTTGGTATATATACATGACCACCCTTTTCACACTATGATTAATATTGTCCATGGGCATGGTCTATTGGCCTTGGGCCCATTAAATATTACATATGAGACCACACTTTGTTATAAGGCATCAAACTAACGATTCTTTTGATAACTTGCGCACGTGATAAGCATTTTATGCTATGAACTTGAAGAACACGATGTACATTAAGTTGCATAATATCCAAGAGATCCATCAGTTCACTATTTCTCTTTGTTGCATAATTGGCCCAAGAGCATATCTTGTTGGCAAGCTTTTCCACAAACATGAGCTCAAGAATTCTTTTTGAAGCATTGGCAATAGCTGGTATCAAGCCATGCACATCCTTCTTTGTTAGAGATACAAACCTTACTTCATAGAGGCACCATCAATAGCTACACCTACCATCTTCTGTTCGCATAGACCTCTTTACATAAAAACTCTTTATTGTTATGCCCTTTCCATCTACAATTTTCTAGAGGTCCAAGTACTCGGGAATGCTTTGGATTTCAAATATGTAGCATACATAATTAAATGCAGCTCTAATCCTCGATCGGTGCTCTCATCAAGCATAATCGAGTAACAAGGAGTCTCTAGCAAGGAGATTGTTTGCATCTCTAGTAGTTGAACGACTATGTTATAGAGAAACTCATACATATCCAACATATTGACTAGTATGATAAGGAGAACTCCATATTGACTAGTATGATAAGGAGATTGTTTGCATCTGTAGTAGTTGAACGACTATGTTATAGAGAAACTCATACATATCCAACATATTGACTAGTATGATAAGGAGAACTCCATATTGACTAGTATGATAAGGAGAACTCCATAGTTTATGGCATATTAGGAACCTTCAAAGATATGGCAAGAGCCTTTTTTTAAGGCTTTCAGCCACCTTCTAGTCGTAGTCTATCGGCTCTCGGCTCTGCTGTGCTGCTGTGCCGGCGGCATCACCTTGTTGGAGGAGCCCGATAGCACTGATAATTTTCAACGTCCATGAATGATGAATCATTTATCGGACAGTCTGCAAGCTAATATATTAAATCATATAATTCCATACGATTGTGATTAATTGTGAATGACTCTGTACACAAATAGCAAAGCGTATAATTATATTATATATACATATACATATACACACACACACATATATATATATAATACATATATACACACACATATATATATATATATAATACATATATACATATATATATAGATACTTAATAAGGCTCCAAAACGTTTTTTTGGTGGCTGATTAATTATTTAGCTTGGGAAAATGTATTTGAGGGCTCATTTTTAAAGGTTGTAATGTAAATGTTTTGGAAATAAAATATCATGCAATCTCCGTTTTTAGTATCTTCTGCATGTGTTACGAGTGGCCATACAAGCATTTTCCTTGATTGCATTACAACTAATGCATTTTCTATCACATCTTGCGCCCTGAGCACTTCTCAATTCAATTCTTGTTTGGAGGGCTTGCAGGCTTCCATCAATTGTCTCTCTCTCTCTCTCTCTCTCTCTCTCTCTCTCTCTCAAAACAACGGTTTAGGAAGCTTGTTTCATTTGCTGCTTTACGCGATTGGAGGGATTTCATGAAACCACGATTGGAGTGGGAGGGGGTTGTGCAGATTGATAGAGAAAGAGGAAGTGGAAGAGGGAGGGAGGGTAGTAGGTGATTAGAGGAGGAGGAGGAGAGTGTTCGCGTAGGAAGTGGAAAAGGAGGGAGGGTAGCAGGTGATTAGAGGAGGAGGAGGAGGAGAGTGTTCGTGTAGGAGGATAGTTTCAGATTTAATATTTATATGGTTGATATATAGTGTATTTGTTTTTGGCAATTTTGTCTTCATAACCCACTCAAGATTGTCACAAATTCTTCTTGTTAAATTGCCCGGGAGGACCTTGTAAAATAGTCATTGGGTTAAAAACACTCCCTGCCTTGCCTTAATATGCATATGGCCATTAAAAGTTTGTACATTTTCATAGCTACTTATGTGGATCCACCATGGTCATTGTAAAACATTGACAATTTTGTGTACACCATGGGCATCCCTTGCTTAATCTCACTTTTATATATTCAAAGGTTTGGAGATGCAATCCTTGGAGACCAAGCCCTAAACAAAATAGTTGGTAAGTATAAAATGCCACCTGTGCCTTTGAAAAATATTTGTCAAAGTATTACATAAACTTTACATATGTTCTCTTAATGTTAGGTATCAACAAAAATCATCTCAAATAATGGTAGAATCTTCATCAATGAAATGCTACCTATAATTCTTGAAACTAGATCGAACATGAGAAAACTTGGCTATTATCCTGACCCTCAAAAGGAGATTGAGCAAGTCCAAGAATTTAGTGATTTAGTAGCCATCAATGAAATTACAAAAACCAACTCTAAAATGTAAATGTTAAATTGCCAAGTTTGGGTATATTTTAGTTGCAAAAATTGACAAATTGGTAAAGTATTTTATTGGGAGAAAAGTTCTTTTTGCACACTTGCATTAGTCTTTCTTGGCATGCTTGCAAGCATCGTTCGCTAAAAGACTAGAGTTTTGTCTCTCATGGTCTAGGGTTGCCCTGTTTGAGTAGGGGAATAGTTGACCTCTTGTCATGGTTGCTATCAACAGAGTACAAACAATAGCTACCCATTGCGACTCCTTTCTTTGCTCTGTAAGAATGAATTTCACGCGAGGAGATGTGTCAAAAACTCATTAGCTTTCCTTAGTAGGCTTTCCTTGTGTTCTTTTCTCAATTGTCATTTAGGGCAACTTTGCATTTTGTAGAATGCTAACACACTTGATTGGAGTCTGATTTGAGCAAAAATAGAGGAGTGGTAATTCGAGGCTTACCATAGGAGAGAATCCTCAATAGCATGATCAATTAAAAAAAAAAACAATTTTCTCAACCAGATGTCATCTTCTTCTTTGATTTTTCCTTTAAAACCATACAATTAAATTAATTCAAAATTTCTTAGCCCTCGATTTCAAGGCAAAACCCTTCACTTGAGAGAAATGTTTGGAAGTATGGTTTTTTTCTATCAATGCTCAAGTGGGTGTTGGAGAAAGGAGAGGGGCAAGATTCTAACAAAGCTAGGGGTGGGGTGTCGGCCATCTTGGCTAGTGGCGAACACTATAGCCAAGGATGATGCGAGTTCAAATCTCCCCCTCCCCTCACTCCACAAGATGGGGTGGTGTGAGTAATGTCTCTTCAAAAAAAAAAAAAAACTCTAACAAAGCTCCAACAGAAGATAGTGAGCTTAATCTTGATACTAATTAGAGAATCCCGCTCAAGCGAGAACTTGATTGTGAATTGACCTAAGGCATCTAATTTCAATTTTCCCTCTCACATATAAAAAGAAAGAAAGAGAGAATGGACCAAGGAATGCAAGGCTATAGGAATGATGGTTAGCCTCCCCTCAAGAAAAAAAAAGATCCTTCTTTTAGTTAAAAAGAAGCTTGCCTAGAAGGCAAAATAGAAAACACTGCAACAGCAGTAAAAGAAACACAACAAGCCACTCTGCATGGTTGGCTGCTTTTGAAGGAAGGCTACATTGCTAATACAAAAATAGAACACGCAACCTACCTCCCAAACCTCCAGGAAGAAAGGGGGAGGGGGGGGAGGTGTGTGGGTCATCTCAAGGGTGGAGTCTCTCTACTAGACCATGACATAATAAATTGGAGGAGGGGGCCTGCTTGCCGAAACTTTCATTTACTCCTCATGGGAAACCTGCTGTTAGGCCAATTCCAAGGAAAAGGTGCAAGCCATGGGACTAAATGACACATTATGAATCAGGAGGGATCTAAGGCTAAAAAGAGGCATCGCGATCTTGCCTAATCTAGACCGTCGGATTCCCGACGGGCAAGTGACCTAGGAGAGAACTCAGGGTGAACTAGGGGTGAACTTAGGAGGGGTGAACTCAGGGTATACCATGGGGATTTTTGGGACTTAGAAAATTTTGGAGGGGTTGAGCTCAATGCAAAAGAGGATTCGAACTTGGAGCCATCCGCTCAAGCTTTCAACATCTAACCACTATGCTATACTTTCCAATAGGTTGTGGAGAGTGTTTTTAAATTTAAATCTTGATATTTTGGTCCCTAGTTCACTTTCTTACCGGAAAATGTTTCCCTAGTTCACTTTCTTGCCGGAAAAGGTCTCCCTAGTTCTGTTAGAAGTCATCTCTTGACTGTACATATACACCAGGGCCTTTGTTGTGGGTGTGCACGCCTGGATTAGGTGTTTTCTCATTTTTCCCACTCTCCATATTTTTCCCTGTTTTTTTCTGTTGTGGGGGCTGTCCTGTCCATGTCGGCTACCTCTGTATGCTGGCCGACTACAAGACTGTGCATTCTGACACTGGCCGACTGCCCCTGCCTCTCTCTGCTGTTGCTGGCCAACTTCACACGTGTGAAGGCCGACTGTCTAGTGCTGGCCGACTAGAAATGTTGCAGGCGGGTGTCTACACAGGTGCTGTCGGCTGTCCTACTGCTGGCCGACTGCACATGTGGGGCCATATAAAATGGCCCCATGGCCCCCCACTTGTTGTATCATATTTTTGGGATTTTCTTGTGTATATTGAGCAGAGTTACATGCCTCTTTCTCTCCTTCTCCATTGTTGTATTTTTCTGCAGTGCACTTGCTCTTGTGTTCTCAGATTTTGTCATCATCTCCGCTGCATATTCTAACATGGTATCAGAGCTCTAGGGCCTAGGCTCTTGATAGATCTTGGGAATTGTGTGAGCAAGAGGGGGGCTGTTTTGTTGCTGATTGGTGGACTGTTTTGGACTGTTCACGAAGAGGAGAAGCAAGAGGAAGGCGGGCTGATTGGTGGACTGTTTTGGACGGAGATGGCGAGGACGATGCTAGAGCATCGTGATCTTCCTCATCCACTTTGGGAAGAGACTGTGGCTACGGCTGTCCATATCTTCAACCGTTCTCCGACGACTTCAGTACCTAATATGACTCCCTGTGAGGCATACTTTGGCAGGAAACCTGATGTCTCCCACTTCCGTGTGTTTAGGAGCGATGCGTATGTACACATTTCGAAGAAGCAAAGGGGGAAAGCTCGACTCCAAGTCCCATAAGCTTATATTTGTGGGATATAACTCTCTTTCCAAGGGATACAGATTGTTTGATCCAGAGAGGAATGAGATTGTTGTCAGCAGGGATGTGGTCTTTTTTTTTTTTCCGAGAAAAGATCCTTTCATTAGTTATGTAGAAAACGCCCGTAGGGCTACAAAAGCGATCTCTCCTGCTCCTAACAGAGAGAAGAGCAGTGAATACATCATGGCAGCCCGGGAGACTCTCCCTAGGTGCTGCAAAATACAAGCATCAGTCTAAAGAACTGAGCGGCTAAATCATACAATAGGGGGGGGGAAGAGCCAAACAGGTGGCCTGTAGTGCCAACGGGGGGATCCCGTGTGTAGGGTGTAGAACGGGCCGCAGCGCCAAGTGGTGTGAAAGGCCTGGCGCCGTAAGATCGCCTCATCCGAGTCTCCCCGGATGCGGTCGTACTGTCCTCGCAGGGTGTGGATCAACTCCTGCCAAATCCCCCGAACAGTCTCTGCTGGTGGCTCTAATCTCCCCTCAAAGGCCGTAAAGCACCGGGCCCTCCAGGTGAACCAGATGGTGAGGCTGCTGAGGAGCTCCCATCGTAAATCCCTCTCCTGTGTCCAGCTGGCGGACGAGAAATCCGGTGCCGGAACCAGGCGAGGCTGGCCCCTAATAAATCTGATGGCCTGACTGCCCTGCTCCATCTCATAGCCCATAGCAGGCCCTGACGAAGTCGACCAAGCAGCGGCACCCCACGTAAACATACCCTCTGGAGAGAGGGGGGCCAGAATACGCAGCATCCGCAGCCAAATCTGCTGTGCCTGAGGGCAGTCCCAAAGGCAATGTCTCTGTGTCTCCATAGGGTGGCCGCATCGGACGCAGGCCGCCGGAAGACCGCTGTAAACAAGCCAAGTGCCAACTGCTGAGCCCCTGTGGGCGACCAGCCACTGAAAAGCCGAGATCCTGCGGGCCTGTCGACTAGCCCAGAGCCGAGCCCAGAAATCCTCCAGGAACTCCTGTGATAGTCCCTGCAATCGCCAATGCCCCGCTGCCGCTGGAGAAACCGTCCTCCTCGCCGTCAAAATATGCCGTCCCAGCCGAACAGTATACTGGAAAAAGGTGATCTCTGTGGCCTCAAGGGATGCATAAGGATCATGCCACTCGTACTCCCCGGGGTCCCTTTGTAGCCGGGCCAAGGGGCGCGCTGCATATGCCCATATGCGCCAATCCGGGAGCACGTCAGCAGGGACGGGGTCAATATGCCACTTCCGAGAAGCGGCAGCCACTACGTGAATCCTCTGAAAGGTGCACTCTGCAACCAAAGGCGACTCCACCTCCACTCTCTGGAGTCTGCCCTCATCCTGAATCTCATAATAGAGGCATCTGCCATCCTCAGTGCTAGCTCTGACAGCAATCAGGATCTCCAACTGTGTAAAGGCTCCCATCCACCGTGGGGCCACTGGCTCGAGAGGTGTGAACCACTCCTCTGTAAGTGCCTCCTGAATATCATCCCTCTTTATCAACCCCCCTCTGAAGTGACTCAGCCTCTCCACCTGGGTCTCCTCTGGTAGACTGCAGAAAGCCTGCCAGTCTCCAAAACTACGAGCTGGGCCTGCCGCTAAAGGTCCCCAGGCTAGACGAGGCCGAGAACCCAGCATATGACCCTGCTCTGTACGAACCGCTGGGCTCCAGATGAGCGGCTGCCTGGCCCGCTCCTCAACACAAGAAGGAGGCCGCTGAGAGAGCCCCGGTCTCAGCAGCTCCCAAGCTCTCAGGATACTCAAAGCAAATCTGTCCTCCCATCCTCTACTGAGGCCTGTCCTCCTCATCTCTATGAAGATCCAGCGAATCTCTGGTGCCCAAGTACCCCCTGCAGGAGGCGCCCGGGCCTGCAGTCGCTGCAAGAGGAGCTCTTTCCAAGGCTCAGCGCCTGGAAGCAACCCCCGAACAATAAGCTTCCCCAATAAGGCTCTACTCTGATCGACTGGATCTATAATGCCCAAACCGCCCTGAGCCAGCGGAAGTGTAATCACTGCCCATGCAACCTTTGCCCGAGCTGGCTGACCGTCCCGCCCAGACCACAGAAAGTTCCTGATCAGCCTCTGTACCTGGCTGATGCAAGAGCTCGAGAAAATCCAGCAAGACGTAATGTACCACATAGTCGCTAACAGCACCTGATTTACCACCACCACCCTCCCTGCCAAGGATAGTCGAGCTGTACTCCAATACAATAGCTTCTTCCGAATGCTCAGAAGAAGTGGGGCAATCTGCTGCTCAGGTGACAAATCGAGGCCAATCTGGCATCCCAAATACCGCACTGCTGTGCCTGGAGGGATCCATCTAAAACCGGGGTCCGGGCTCCATGCCGGAGTGGGAGCACTACTGATCCAAAAGGCCACTGTCTTGCGCCAATTGATCAATGCTCCCGAAGCTGCACTAAAAACCTGGAGCGACTGCTCTGCCCGAATAAGATTGGCCTCTTGGCCATGCAAAAATAAGCCCGTGTCGTCTGCAAACTCAGCATCAAGCAAATCCTCCCCCCGGACTGGGAGCTGGAGTCCTCTCAAGCCAACCTCCTCTACCGTCATAGCCTCCGCAAAGAAGAGAAAAAGGAAAGGGGCGAGAGGACACCCCTGACGGACTGATCTGGTCAGCTCAAAACTCGGCCCCCGACCTCCTGCAATCAGCACCTGGCTGCGAGCTGTGGAATACAAAGCTGCCACCCCTCTGATCCATCCTGGCTCAAAGCCCAGGCGTAGCATAGTGCCCTCTAAGAATCCCCAATCAACTCTATCGTATGCCTTCTCAAAATCGAGAAGCATCACGACCAAGTCCTCGCCAAGAAACCTAGCTCGGGCCGTCGCCTCCCAGAAAGTAAAGATGTTGTCAAGGATACTGCGCTCCTTGACAAATCCTGTCTGAGTAGCATGAATCAACTCCCCCAGGAAGGGCTGGATCCTCAAACTCAAGGCCTTTGCTAAGACCTTGTAGACAGTATTGAGGATCGTAATAGGCCTCCAATGCCGAATGTCATCCGATACTCCCTCCCCCTTGGGGATAAGATAGATCAAGCCCTCTGGAAAGCTCTGCGGCATCACCCCAGTGTCCAAAACATGCTGAAAGCCCCTGCGGAGGCCTGGCCCCAAAAGGTCCCAATAGCGCATAAAAAAGGCCGGCGTCAGTCCGTCCTCCCCTGGGCAACTATGTCGCGGCAGGACCCTCAAGGCCTCGGCAAGCTCAATCTCTGACAGAGGCGCACCTAGAACTGTGCGCATATGGTCTGTGACCCTCCTCTGCACATGGGCCCACACAGTCTGTCTGCACACATCTCGATCCTCAGTGGCTGGCTCCGCTGAAAGCAGGTCACTATAAAAAGCAGTGGCAATGGCTCTGATCTCCCCGAGCTCAGTAGCTATCGATCCATCCGGTCTACCAAGCTGGCGAACTCCTGCTCGCGCATGACGGGGTCCAGTGATCTCAAAAAACTCCCCAGTCACTCTATCACCAAGCTGCGTCCACTGAGAGGCCTGACGACGATAGTAAAACTCATGTCTCTGCTCCTCTACCTCTCTAACCTCCTGGCGTGCCTGGCTCAGCTGGGACGCCACCCACTCACATGCAGGCTGCTGCTCCTGAAGGCGCTGTAGCGAAGCAAGGCTGCGTCTCAGCCATTGCTCCCGCTCGCGAATCTCTCCCAGTCGTGTCAAAGCTGCAGCATGTAGAAAAGAGCTAAGATCAATGAGTCCCTGGGCACACTGGCCCGCTGCATCCTGGTCAGAGCACTGACTATCATGCCAGATCCTCTCAATGTCCTCAGCAAGACTGGGATCTGCAAGTACCCTCTCTGGGATCCTCAACTGCAAGCTGGGCTCCCGTGTCCCCTCCTCCAATGTCAATATAACTGGCGCATGATCTGAAAATGAGGTGCCAGCAAGAATGCCGACGGAGCCCCCTCGCTCCCCTAACCAATCGCCCACATAAAAGCGATCAATCCGAGATAGATTAGTCCCTCCCTGCCGGCGATCCGACCGAGAGAAACTAAGACTGTCCTGAGACCGGGAGAAAGCCCCATGCTGCCATGCATCAGTAATCCTCAGTGACATGCAAAACCGGTCCCAAGCTGCAAGCTCCGTGCCATGCACTGTAACATGACTGCCTCCCACCCTATCTGCCGGGTCCTCGAGCATGTTGAAGTCTCCCCCAACACACCAATGTGCGGCCTCTGGCAATGCATCTGTAACCTGAGTCCAAAACTCTGCTCTGGCACTAGCATGATTGGGTGCATAGATGTTGAGCACACCCAATAGCTCATCATGCATCCTCAGAATGACATACTGTGCTCTACCAGGCACAATGATCCCTCGATCCACAATGGCCTGCCGCCATACATCTGCAATAACCATGCATACTCCTCCCTGTCCACCCAAAGGACCAAACCCTGCAGACCAAAAAGTGTCCCATCTACCAGGCATCACCGAACCATATCTCCGGATCCTGCTCTCACCCAAGTGGTGCTCCTGCATCATCAAAATGTCAATGCTGCCACCAACCAGGCATCTCTGAAGCTCCTGCCTCAAGCAACCTCGGTAGCGTATAAAGTGTGCTCCGCCAAGGCCCTGTACATTTCATGAGATGATCCTCATGGATGCCCTGCTGAGGTGGATGCTGTCTCAGCCGTACGGCGGGCCTTCGCAAGCGGCTTGGATGGAGAGTAGTCCCCATCCGAACGGCTGCGAATCTGCCCACCCGGTGTACTGCAAGAATCCCGGATCAGGCGCCAGTGGCTGTGGCCCATGGCGACTGCCTCCTGCTCTGACAGAGAAACCTCGTGTATACTCACATATCCAGGGTCGCGCGCCAAGTCTGCCACTATGCGCACGACCAAATGCCGAATCCCTGAGGTATCCACACTCCTGGGATCCAAGAAAAAATGAGCCAACTCCCAAAGTCGGCCTATCACATCAGTCACCTCCAGATCGCTCATGTGGTGAGAAAACTCAACTGCTTGAGTCTTCAAAGTGCTGAGAGCGAGCTCTAGAGTCCACTCCCGATCACAAGGTCCACATAGAGGGAACGAGAAGGCCACCGCTAAGTCTAGTGCCTCCTCCCCGCGGGCCGGAGGTATCACTACATGAACTCGAATGGGTGCTGGCTCATGGGGGCCCTCTGCTCCAAAAAGCCGTGTAAAGGTATAATCAAAGGCCTCCGAGCGCTGTCTAATGCCAAGGCGACTCAGCCGACTGCGGATAGATGAAATCCGTGAGGCCCTAATCGGCATAGGTCTCCTCTGTGATGCTCGAGCGAGGTCAGTGCTCAGCGCTCTCCGGACTGCAGGTGAGCGCCAGGGAACTGCCAGGGTCTCCCGGGAAGGTGAGGCGGGCGGAGGGGGAGGAGGGGGAGGCGAAGGAGGTGGAGAGGGAGCCGCTGCCGAAACCGGAGCGGAGGCGGGAGAAGGCGAAGGTGGAGACGAGGCGGTGGGAGGGGACGGGGGTGGGGGGGGTGAAGAAGGGGGAGCTGGCATCTCCTGGTCCTCAGTCGCTGCAGGGGTCTCCTCCTGAAGGGGAGCAAAGCTGTTCCTCACGGGAACCCAGTGAGGCTGAGACTGTGGCTGCTGCTGCAGCGGTCTCTGGGCGTGCTGCTGTGGCTGTCTCCCTCGGCGGTGCCCCTGTCCAGGCTGCCACTCCGAGGTCTCTGTGGCCTGAGCAGGTGTCCCGGAGGCAGCCTGCCGAGCCGAATCTGTGGGCGGGCCATCAGTAGCCTGCTGCTGTGGTGGTGAGGGTCGGGGTCTCCTGCGAGGGCAGGCCTTGGCCAGATGGCCGACCTGCCTGCAAATGAAGCACTGGTTCGGGAGCCCCGAGAACTCCACTCTCTGATCTATCCACCCCCCCCTATCCTAGGTAGCTGAATGACCTTAGGAAGGGAGGAGATGTCAGATACCAACACTCTGACCGAAGGTAGCCCAGCTGCTCTGGCCACCACTGAAGCTGCTGAGGGGCCCGTCTCAAGAACCGAGCCCACCAATGCTCCGAGCCTGGAGAGGAGCGGAAGATACTCCCGGCGGAGACCAGGGAAACAAACTGTAATATGGAAGAGGCGCTCTCCCTGCTCCGCCGCAGCTGGGTCAAATCCATGCTGCCAAGGCCTGAAGAAAGCCCGAGCACCCCTGATGTCCAAAGGACTCATGGCAAGGACCTTGGCAACGCTCTGGGCGGCCTCGAACTCGATTTGATAATGTCCCCGGCCCAAGAGCTGTACATCCAGGATCTTGCCCACATCTGCTAGAAGGCGGGCCTGAAGAAGATCCCTGATCTCCCCTCTGCTGGGGCGAGTGCCGACTATACGGCAGATGGTGGAATGAGCCTGGAGGCGTTCCACCTCTGCGGTGAGGCTCGCTTCCTCTTCCGGCGAAAGAGAAAGCCTGATGGGGATGTCCTCGGGGGCGGGCGAGGGGGCTGCGGATGAGTCCCTCTGAGGCGAGGCGGGAGGAGTCTCCATCAGAGTCTGAAGCTCAGGCGAAGGCGAGGCGAAAACGGGAAACCTGCAAGAAACGCGTGGCTAAGGGTTATGCTCAGCGCGGCCAGGCATCGACTATGAGGATACCTTTGCACCGATGGGGAGGATGACTACGATTTGGACCGTACGATTTGGACCGTTCTTGCCCTTGCTTCTTCTCAGAGGTGGCCGGTGTATCCGGTGTATCAGATGGATGTCAAATCTGCGTTCCTTAATGGTGACTTGCAGGAGGAGACGTATGTTGAGCAGCCTCCAGGCTTTGTGGTTCGAGGATCAGAAGGGATGGTTTATAGGTCAAGGAAGGCCTTGTATGGTCTTAAACAGGCTCCCAGAGCTTGGAATCAGAAGATTGATTCCTTCTTTCTCCAGACTAGATTTCAGAGATCGGTTGCAGATCCCAACCTGTATCTCTTTCGGGAATGTGGCATGGCTACGTTAATCATCCTTTATGTGGATGATCTCATTCTCACCGACAGTCATGTGGAGCACATTGGAGTGACGAAGGCTGCCTTGTCAAAGGAATTTGAGATGACCGACTTAGGCTTACTCCACTTCTTCTTGGGATTGGAGATCTGGCAGACCCAGAGTGGTTTTTTTGTCTCTCAGCAGCGGTATGTTCATGAGTTGCTTGAGGCCTTTGGGATGGAGAACTGCAAGCCTATTACGTCGCCGATGGACCCGAACACAAAGTTGACAGTGAATGATCCTTGTGAGCCAGTTGATGCCTCTCTGTACCGGAAGCTGGTTGGTTCATTGATCTGGTTGCTGAACACCAGATTGGACTTGAGTTTTTTCGTGGGGCTGTTGAGCTCATTCATGTAGACGCCGTTGAAGTCTCATTGGGACGCAGGATTGCGGATCTTGCGGTATCTGTAGGGTACGAAGGATCTTGGACTCTGTTACACAAGAGGGTGATTGATGGATGGAGTTAGACTCCATCAACCTTAGAGTTAGACTCCAGGGTTGGAGTGACTCGGATTGGGGAGGAAATCCAGACATGAGGAGATCTACATCAGGCTACAGTTTTACCCTCGGCTCAGGAGCAGTTTCTTGGAGCAATAAGAGGCAGCCAACTATTGCCTTATCATCGACAGAGGCAGAGTACCGGGCTGCTTATGGTGCTACTTGCGAGGATGTGTGGCTGCGGAGGTTGCTTGGCGAGATTGGGTTTCCATAGAAGGAGCCCACAGTCATCCAGTGCGATAACCAGAGTTGTATAGCTATTGCTCGGAACCCGGTCTTCCATGCCCGGACCAAGCACATAGAGATACAATATCACTTTGTACGTGAGAAGATCTTGGTTGGTGACATCTTGCTACTTTATTGTTTGACGGAGGACAATGCGGCTGACCTCTTCACGAAGTCTCTACCTCAGGCTATGCTCCAGTGGCACTCCAGCTCCCTGGGGTTGGTTCCACATCCAGGAGCTGAGAGGGGGTGTTAGAAGTCATCTCATGTCTGTACATATACACCAGGGCCTCTGTTGTGGGTGTGCCCGCCCGGATTAGGTGTTTTCTCAATTTTTCCACTCTCCATATTTTCCCCTATTTTTTCCCTATTTTTTTCTGATGTGGGAGGCTGTCCTGTGCTGCATGTCGGCTACCTCTGTATGCTAGCTGACTACAGGACTGTGCATTCTGACACTGGCCGACTGCCCCCTGCCTCTCTCTACTGTTGGCCGACTTCACATGTGTGAAGGCCGACTGTCTGGTGCTGGCTGGCTAGAGATGTTACAGTTGGGTGTCTACACATGTGTTGTCGGCTGTCCTACTGCTGGCCGATTGCACATGTGGGGCCATATAAAATGGCCCCATGGCCCCCCACTTGTTGTATCATATTTTCAGGATTTTCTTGTGTATATAGAGCAGAGTTACACGCGCCTCTCTCTCCTTCTCCATTGCTGTATTTTTCTGCAGTGCACTTGCTCTTGTGTTCTCAGATTCTGTCATCATCTCCGCGTCATATTCTGACAAGTTCGCCCCTAGTTCACCTTGCGAGTTCACCCCTAGTTTATCCCCGAGTTTACCTGTAGTTCACTCGTAGTTCACTTGGGAATCCAACGGTGTTGATCAAATCCCGTTCGCGACGCCTCTTTGCAACCATAGATCCCTCCTAGTTCATGATGTGTCACTTAGTCATGAGGTGGTGTAGGTGCCTGAGAGAGAGGACGTGGGAGGTCTCTAAAGATAATGGCTCACAACGGTTCTGTGTGGGAACCGTTGCTCGCAGAGTGATGACCCTCCTCTATAAGAGAACCGCGTTGATCGTCACGCTAGTGCGGGCTTGTGTCACAAAATTACTTACAGCTTCTATTTTTTTACTGTTCATGTGTGGCATGTGGAGCCTGACATGACATACATGTATGGCTGGTGTAGCTTGACATGGTGTGTCTGTGTGGCATATGGAGCTTGACATGGCAGTATATGTATGGTTGGTGTAGCCTGACATGATAGTACATGTGTGGCTTGTGGGGCCTAACATGGTGTACATGTATGGCCCATGGAGCCTGACATTATGAAGTTCTCTGGGACTAGCTATCTTAGAGATCTTTTGTATTTATGTTCTGGGAAGGTTCCGGAAGGATCATGAGCCCTGGACATTTTATCGGATACAACTGAGCAGATGGGTGTTTCTTCCAATATAATTGCACTCATGTGTGTGCATGACTTTGATTTTATCTTTGGATGACTTGTCTTGTTTGCCTGGACAATGCCTGAGATTTCTGCTTGTGTTGTCCATGGGGCCGGGGTTGCCTGGGCACCTTGTGGACGTGTATGTGCACACTTGTTTGGGACTGACAGGTGGTCTACATGTGTTTTGCAGGTGGTAAGTATTCCCAAAAACTCAATTTACAGCTTTATGAGCTCACATGCTAATAATTATTGATGTAGGTTCACACTCACTTATAAGTGGTCGGACAACTTATAAGTGAGTACACAGTGAGCAGGACTTATTTAATACATGTGGCGGCCAAAAATTGGGCACTAGACATTATTTGGACCTCCTTCATGTAGGCGCCCCCTTTCTAGACCAGAAAAGCACACGTGTGGGCTATTTTTAGTAGGGAAGCCCTATTATGGGAGAAAACTGCAGTTTGGAGGTAGGCGCCTGCTTTTCTAGGGGCATGGGGGCTGGTCGATTGCTTCTCCAAGCTGCTTACAGACTTCTATCACGACGAATACCTAACATGTGCATGGGAGGTTCTGGCCGACTCTTTTTGCATGTTCTCCACTGCTGGCTGGCTGATTTACAGCTTGAACAGAGGCTGGACAGAGGTTGAAAACAGAGAGGAAGAGCTGGTCATGGGCATCTAGATAGTTTTCCTTTCGATCGGGGGTTTGCAGGCTTGTGTACAACTGCTGGTCGCTATCTTTTGAGGCCACTAAGGCCTGGTTGACTTCTGAAAACAGCCTTTGAGGGCTGGTCGACTTGCTCTATGAGCCAGACAGGAAGAAGATGATGATGTTGAGTTGTCCCGGGCTGATGTGGGAGTGCTATGGGCTGTCCATAGTTGTCCTACATGTGCTTGATGCCGGGAATGCTCACTTGTGCTGAGAATTGTCAGCAAATTCAATTTATGTGATGTTTTCTTGTTTTCATATTGTATTGGAAGAAACAGGTGCAACCAGTGGTGAACCCTGGGCACCCGCAAAGTTGTATCAGAAGCAGACTCCTTTTTGGTAATCTAACCATAAAGGGGGGGGGTCAACCCATCTTCTGGCCCCTAGTGTGGTGTACTGTGTAGATTTGTCATCTTGTTTTATCTGGCATGCTTATGTGTATTTTCAGATTTCATGATTGATTAGATTTTTCGTGTTCAGTTGCCCATTCGTTTACATTGCTATCAGAGCCTGGCTTTCTACACAGTTGTGCCTAATATGATGTTGGATATGGCTGTAAGGAGTCATTATCCGTGAGAGAAGGTTGGGATTCTGAGATAGCCCTCGTCTTATTATCGCGCCTTGAAAAAGGTTACCTTTGGTTTAAGCGGCAGTGAGTGTGTGGAAAGACTTCGTGGCCCTCTTGTCTGTGTAGGGGCACTGCACCCTTGCAGTCTATTCGGTATCATACTTGGGGAACTGGTAGAGAGCGATTCCGGGGCATGGAAAATTCTTCTTTCTGAAAAGGTAAAAGATACATTATGGCCAGCCAATCAGATCATCTACTCGCCGCATGCGCGAAGACGATAGAGACAGGGATCATGTTGGGACTTTGGCGGATAACGATCCACCGTTGTTTGCCAAGGCTGAGGATCAACAGGATATTGATGCCTTGATGAATGAGCTTGAAGAGCTCCGTGCTTTGCAAAGAGATCCTGATGTACAGAGGGTCATAGAATCAAAGTCTCATGTCAAGGCTGATGTGGTCACTTTTGATGCAATTGCCCAACAGATAGGTTTTTGTGAGAGCTCTATGGTCTTGGAGCCTGGATCTAGTGTAGACGTGCACCTGCTTTACGCAGCCGAGGCCGACAGCAATCTCGAGGCCCGTGAGGGTAGCTTCGTGGCGGTATGGGACGTCGCGAAGAGGAGATTGATCGGTACGTCAACCTAGTTAGCTCAGCTCGTGGCTCGGTGGGGACAGCCAAGAAAGTGGGTTCGCCCACGACTGTCATGGTTGGAAGGTGAGTCAGGCCTGCACCCCCTTGTTGTTTGTTTGTTCGTTTGTTTGCAGGTTTCGAGTCTCAAACCAAGATCGGAGATCGTGGGGATTTGACAGTGGTATCAGAGCATACCTCGTGAACAAGCAAGTCAGTAGGTAGAGAAGATGAGGTCGAAGAAAGGTATGTGTTAAAAAGCTTGCTGTTTTTTCTGTGCATACTGCTGTTTTCAGATTTAGTATGAGTTTTTCTTCATCAAAGAGACCCATGTTGATGGGGATGGTAGTTTAGTATGGGTTGATTGCTTTGCAAAGAAGAGGAAAGACAGTCGCATGACCGTTGAGAGAAATCAGAAAAAAGCACGTTGCTTTTTGTTGAATGATTGAGAGAGAGAGCGTTTGTGAGAACGAGATACTGGCGGGTCTGGCGGGTTTGTGCGCTGAGGGGTGTTGCTGGCGATGGGCTACCGTCGGCTGAAGGCGCCTAAGGCCTGCCAAGCCAGGCGGCCACGCAGCCAAGCCCATGTAGGCGCCTAGGCCAGGCGGGCTGGTGCCCAGGCCAGGTCCACGAAGGCGCCTAGGCCAGGTCGACAGGCACCCAGGGCCACGCTGCCATGATGCCCAGACCCATGCACGCTGGCGCAGGACCACATTGGTGTATAAAGCGCCGGCCGAAGCGCAGCTACTGGAAGTAGCCGACGAGACAGGCAAGGTGGTGTCGGCAGGACGACTCGCGCAGGCAGCCGACGATGATGTCAACAGCAGCACGCCGGCGGCTAATCCAGGAGGGATGAGAAAAAAAGAAAAAAACAAGAAAAGCACTCTGTTTTTTTTTGGGGGGAGGCTTTCGTTTTTTTTATTTTTTAAAGGTTTAAAAAAACCCCCCCCTCCAAGGTTTCAAAGTGTTTTTTTTAAAAGAGTATAGAATATATATATCCATAAATATAAATATAAATATATATATATATATAAAACACAAAAGCAAAGCAAAAGCTAAGCCTAGCTGTTGGAGATTTTTAGCTTTTGGGGCTATCTTTATAAACCCCTTAAGTGGGCTTCTTGCCATACATCTCTCAAGTTCTCAAGCTCTCAAGTTCTCAAGTTCACTCGCACTTTCCTTGGACTTCTTGCCATACATCTCTCAAGTTCTCAAGCTCTCAAGCTCTCAAGTTCACTCGCACTTTCCTTGTGCAAAGATCAAATTTTCTCTCCACGTACCCTCTTCACGATGTCGACCCAAGAATCGGAGTTGGAGCCCCTTGTGGAACGCTAAGGCTTGCCGGCTACGGAAGGTACCGATGCCGATCTTTTTGACGATTTTGTGTCAAAATCAGATTTCCAAGAGTTCAAAGTAGCTCTCGAAGCTTCTTCGACGGAACGTCAGGCATAAATCGCAGCCCAAATGCAAGCTTTGCAGAACTCCATCGCTCTATTGATCACTACCCTCTCTACTTTCTCGGGTATGAATACCTTGGCTTCTGCTTTAGGTCCCAACATTACTCCGGAACCGTTCAGGGGCGAGCAAAAGCAGCACACCAAGGAGATCGTGGACACGTGGCTACATAAGTGGCAAGTTCACTTTCAGTTTCATCCATATGATGATGGAAAGAAGATCCAGTTAGCAACAGGTTTCCTGTTCGGAAAAGCTTTGCTTTGGTGAAAGGAACTCAATCCTAAGCCAACAACTTGGACACAATTCAAAGACGTCTTCAAGAAAGAGGATGACTATGATGTTGTTGCCCGGTTTTCAGCTTTGACCATGACCTCGCAGTACCTCACTCATGAGGTCTACCTCCAGAAGTTTCATGACTTGCAGATGAAAGCTACAAAGATGGATCCCACTACTCTTTTGGGGTTTTTCGTAGCTGGCTTACCAGACTCGTACCGATTTACAGGTTAAAAATAACAAATGTAAAACATTGGACGAGGCCATTCATTCAGCTCGTATCTATGATGATACAATGGTCTCTTCCAAGTCGAAACCCGTTACCGAGCAGGGGAACAAGCATAAAAGAAAGTTCTCTGCACCTATGGCTAACATGACAGAAGGAAAGTTTTCGGACCAACCTTCGAAGAGTTCCAGTTCGACACCCGCGAAGAAGAAACGACTCCTTAGGGCTTTAAAGCTTAAGAAGGAAGGACGTTGTTTTATCTACGAAAGAAAATGACACATGCGTAACGAGTGCTCAAAGCAAAAAGGTACCAAGACAAGCGCAGGACCCAAGCCAAAGGCAGCTAACCAGTTGTCTTTGACAGGTACGTCAATTACTGTACTTTCTCGCCCTAGTACTTGTTCTGATTGTCTGTTCAATTCTAAAGTATTTGGCTTGCATGATCTTCTTCGAGTTTATGGAGAAGTGAATGGCCATAAGATTCACATTCTTTTAGACCCTGGCAGCTCAGGTCGATCTCCGAAATTATCCCCTAGATACTGTGGACCATTTCGTGTTACACGACGGATTGGTTCAGTTGCATATGAATTGGATTTGCCTTCTCATGTGAAAGTTCATCCTGTATTTCATGTCAGTAGACTTAAGGAAGTACTGGGTGAAGCAGATTAATTAGTTACTCCTCAAGAAATTATAGATGTCGAGGACATGACATTTGTTCCGCACGAACCTGAAAAGATTCTTGGATTTCGTGAAAGAAGATTGCGTAATACGCTTATCACGGAATACAAGATCAAGTGGAAGGATCGTGTTGAGGAGGATGCTACATGGGAGACATTGACTACTCTTCAGAGAGATTACCCTGGCTTTTTAGTGAGCTCAGGAGTGAGCTCTTAGAGGAAGGGGAGTATCTCATGTGCACAATGTGTATCTACCGTGTGCTACACGCACGCAAGACTAGTTTCGAGGCTTGGGGAAGCTTGGAACTAGGCAGGCTGATTGACGAGCTGAGTTAGGGAAATACTAACGGGCGGGCACCCAAGTATGGACGGACGGACGCCCAAGTGTGGACGCCCGATGACCGGCCAAGAATCTATAAAAGGGTGGCCAAGGTGAATTATTGGGATATAGAGAGTCTCGCGAGTTTGTGAGAGCTCTATGGTCTTGGAGGCTGGATCTAGTGCAGACGTGCACCTGCTTTACGTAGCCGATGCCGGCAACAATCTCGAGGCCCACGAGGGTAGCTTCGCGGCGGTATGGGACGTCGTGAAGAGGAGATTGGTCGGTACGTCAACCTAGTTAGCTCGGCTCGTGGCTTGGTGGGAACAGCCAAGACTGTGGGTTCGCCTACGGCTGTCATGGTTGGGAGGTGAGTCAGGCCTGCACCCCCTTGTTGTTTGTTTGTTCGTTTGTTTGCAGGTTTCGAGTCTCGAACCAAGATCGATCACGGGGGATTTGACAAAAACACAACACCTTCAGCACTTCCTCTGGCTGCCCCAGACCTGCAAAAAACATAGCATGTGTATCTCCCCTACTCGCTGCCCCATATCTGTAGAAGACGCAGCATGTGTATCTCCCCTACTCGCTGCTCCATATCTGCAGAAAACGCAGCACTAGGGGACTGCCCTCCAAACCCTACAACCAAGGGCCTGAACATGAGAAAAAAATATGGTGTTGCCTGGGATAAATCTGGGCACCCCTGATACACAACTTGGGCACACTACTAGGAGATGAATAATGCTAACAGGGATAGCCACCAACTTGTTGCTAGCCTTGATCCTGCTCCATCGACTACTGGGATGCATGCATGGAGCACTCACTGACAATTGGGTGATGTTGGTGGGCGTCCACAGGGGGACAGTTGGGGGTGGAGGGGGCTGTCATTGATGAGTGGGCGGGGGCTCTTCTCCTAGAATGCAACTGCTTGATGTTTTGGAGTGATGTCGAGAGTAGGCACGAGCAAGATGGCCCTTTTGTTTGTAGTTGAAACACTAGCTTAGAAGCCGAGAGAACTCCACACGCTGTAGGAAAAAAGCTTGGTCGATGCAGTGGATCACCACCTCCTGCGGAAGGCTCGGGAAACTATCCCAATGTTACATGCATGGAGGCTCTGTGTCTTCTTTTGGCCCTAAACATTGAGATAGGACTCTTGATGCAAAATGCAAACAGAGAGAGCCTGTCATGTGCATCATAGATGCCATGGACATTCTCAGGGCTAGATCGAGAAGAGGCAGCTAGATAAAGAGTAGAACCAAGATGAAAGAGTATAGAGCACTTGTGGCAGTGTAGACTGGAGACCGGCGTGGAGAACAAGCTGAAGATCAGAAGTGTGTCGGTTGCAGGATATTGGTGCTGGCTACACAGAAAGGACTGTTGGCTGCTCATGGAGGTGGTCGGCTGAACCAGCAAACAAGATCGAGGAGGACCAAGTCGGCTGAGTTTAATAAGCATTTAATGCATTTAATACTGGCCGACCAGCAGTCGGCCAGTCTACCCTTTGTCCAAGGGACCTATAAAAAGGCCCAAGTACTCATTGTGTTAGTCATTCTCTCCCTCTAGGGGATTGGATCATTAGGGGTCCCATAGGGGACAGATTTTGGTGAGATACCACCTTTTATGTAAGGCAACCTATGGCTGCAGATTTAGGTACCTTTTTGTACCATAGAATATACTGAATTTTCCAGCATTTCTCTCTCTACTCTCTCTCTATACCTGCGTTTTTGCATCAGATGGTTTTCAAGAGTGTTTAGGGCTGAAAGAAGACTCCCAGAGCTTCCGCACGTTACAGTGGTATCAGAGCATCAGGCTCAGCAAAGCTAAACACTGATTCAGTCCCAGATGATGGTGTACAAGTCCAAGGTACAGGAATGTACACGGATACGAAGCCCAAGGCAAGGAACACAGATCAGGAAGAACTCCCAGGAGGTTTGTTGGTGGTGTTCCACAGTGCTAGATGGGGATGGTAGTTCCGTGAGCAAGATAGGTTCTCAGGTAACGGTCCCAAGGGAGGTTTATCCTCCAAGGGTGATGTGAGAGTGCCAGACTCAGTTCCCAGGAAAGAAGACTAAGACGGTGTTCAGAGTCAAGGCAGGAACGGATTGTGGACTAGAGGAAAAATGATGCATAGATCTTCATCAGAGACAGAGTGGTTTGGAGAACAGATCGGATTTTCAGAGAAAAAGGGTTGCCAGGAATGGATGATGACAGAGGGACTTCGGGACAAGATTGGGATAATGACAATCATCCAAGAGCAGGTTGGAATCCCGTCATCAAGTTTAGCAGAGGGGGATGTCGTGCATCATAGATACCATGGACATTCTCAGGGCTAGATCCAGAAGAGGCAACCAGATAAAGAGTAGAACCAAGATGAAAGAGTACAGAGCACTTGTGGTAGTGTAGACTGGAGACCGACGTGGAGAACAAGCTGAAGATCAAAAGTGTGTCGACTGCAGGATATTGGTGCTGGCTGCACAGAAAGGACTGTCGGCTGCTCATGGAGGTGGTCGGCTGAACCAGCAAACAGGGGCAGCATCAGGTGCATCAAGATCAAGGAGGAGGACCAAGTCGACTGAGTTTAATAAGCATTTAATGCATTTAATACTGACCGACCAACAGTCGGCCAATCTACCCTTTGTCCAAGGGACCTATAAAAAGGCCCAAGTACTCATTGTGTTAGTCATTCTCTCCCTCTAGGGGATTGGATCATTAGGGGTCCCATAGGGGACAGATTTTGGTGAGATACCACCTTTTATGTAAGGCAGCCCATGGCTGCAGATTTAGGTACCTTTTTGTACCATAGAGTATATTGAATTTTCCCGCAACTCTCTCTCTCTCTCTACTCTCTCTCTATACCTGCGTTTTTGCATCAAATGGTTTCCAAGAGTGTTTAGGGCTGAAAGAAGACTCCCAGAGCTTCCGCACGTTACAGAGCCATGGCTCCATTGTGAGCCCAAGTTCGGAACATGTCAGGCATGAGCTACGTAGGTCAATCTCCAAAGCCATAGAGAGTCTACATTTGTCAGTCCTCTTACCCACTTGGAGAATTCATCAAATAGGTTCATGTAGAGATCAACCCCATCATTAGACATTGCATTACCAAGCATTTTAGGGCATATGCACATGGGCCAACCCACAAGGGCCAAGGCGCCCCATCATGGGGACTGCCTTGCATGTGGGTCTAAGGACCCTATGCCACCCTTCTCTTGGCAAGTCAGCTAGCACAGCTAGCACATTCAGCAAGACAGCCAGCATGGAGAGCAAAGGCAGCCAGTCGACAACCTCTAGCCTCCAACCCTCAATCGGCAAACATGCTCCAGTCGGCCAGCATCCAGTTCACATCAGCAGCAAGTTGGGTATGCTCTAGTCGGCCAGGATAAAAAGGACAAAAGTGATATTATGCACACCATTAATGCTAGCCAATAAGCATTTTCTTGTTCCACAAAGCAGGCCGATATGACCGACCAGCAGCTAAAGTGCATATAAAAGCAAACGCTTCAATCATAGCATAAATCATTTTTGATAAAATCAATCTTCAAGCAATACAAGCAGTGATGTGTTCCTAGACCCTCTGGCCTTGTGTATACATTGAGCAAAGCAACACTTTATTGTACCACTGCTCCAAGGCCTCAATGAAGAGTTGCTTCAACATTCAGCTAGCATATATGTGCATTCCTCAATTCTGGGTTTGCATAATGGTCATTGAAGAGCAAATCAAGGGAGCTTGGACAGCATATGATTCAGCTTGTGTTTGGTCTACTTCGTCCTTGCGTTGGACAATCCTCAGTCATCTTTCATACTCATTGTACAAAGTTCTCCAAATAAATATAAGCAAATACTCTTGCTTGCAGGGGGGTCCCCTTCAGTGGGTAATTGGGACCCAATATTGTGTCAACCCTATCTTCTCTCTCTCTTCTCTTCTCTATCCAAGTAAAGTGGAATTGCATAAACTCACGGGATTAAAGAAGGCTTTGTTGCGCGTTACGAACTTCCAACCTATTGCATGCTACACTGCTAAACTTGATGTGACGGGATTCCAACCTTTGACCTTGGATGATTGTCATCATCCCTTTGTCTCCTTGTGGACTCCCGAACTTGGAGCAAACTTGTCAACCTTTCTTCTTGGCAACCTTTTCACTAAAAACCTTGCCAAACTCTGGTTCCATTCCAATGAGATCCGTGCATCTATCCCACTTTGTCTCCTTTCTTCTTGCCCTGTCCCTGAACACAAACATGAATACTTCTTGAAATTGATCATGACACCCTTGGCTCCACCCCTTGGATGATTATCATCCCTTGGAGCTGCTCCATAAAAGCCTTCCTTGCCAGCCTCAAATGGCTACCAACTCCTATGAATCCCCTCCCTTGGGCTTTGCTTGACACCAACCAGCTTCTGGCGGTCTTGACACATGTTGAGTTCCTTTCCTTGGACGTGTGCACTTCTTCTGGAACACTTTCAGCACTTAGCATTGTTGAACTTGATGCTGATACAATGTTGCATGGTCACCACCCTTGCAGTTGGACAAGAGAAGCTCCTGTTGATCCACTACTGTGTCCTTGCTGCTTTGTAGTCTCTCAAAAATGGATCCTCTTGATCTTTGAATGATGTAAACAACTGACTTTTTGGAGACCAGCCTTGGCTGGAAAACAGCAGCCTAAAGATTCCCTTCTTGACCTTCACCTTTTTCCCTGCGTTAGCCTTCCCTTTGGCTGTCCTAGCCTTTGGAGTGCTTTAGCAACTTGTGAATATTGAGATGATTTTGGCCCTTTGCCTAGCCCATGCTTATATAGGCCCCAAACCAGCCCATCAAATGGCCGACGTGCTGTCGGCCAGCTATTAGGACAAATCCAAATAAATATTCTGGCTGACATTACCTATCACACAATGCTGGCCAACCTAGTCCTTGCCTTTGTGGATGTCCTCTGGGCATATCCTGGGCACTGCTAGTGCCCTAAACCTATGTTCATCTGTTGCCCAATTAGGGATTAGCCTTTGGTTAGCCATGTCCACGGCTGTGCTCGTGACACCCAATGTACGACCAAATGTTGGAAGGAGCACCAAGTACTCCTTGGGGAGCCTAGGAAAGTATATGGAACCGGGAAGTGAGTGGCTCCTACCAAGGATCCGAATGAGGAGAGAAGCCATGGTGCTAGCACGTTAAGAACACCTGTGCCTCTGGAACCAGTATCAGGCTTCGTGTGCCAGGTATCGGGCTTCGTGCTAGGGTGCTCTCAGCTAGAGCCGCTGACATCAGTAATTCGACCAACACTCCCCCACAAGGTCTGACTGTAGGAGATCCTCTTGATCTGGCCATGCACCAGTCTGATGAATTTACAGACAAGGGTGGTGGCCTCCAACGAGGCGCCGGAAGAGGCTAGGAGCTGGAGATCCACTTCGGTAAAATGACACTGGGGAGCAGTCTTGGTTGGTGTAGATGGACTGTCTTCGTTAAAATGACATTGGGAGCAGTCTCGCTTGGGAAAGATGTCTGATGGACCAGCTGCCATGGAGTCCTCCGAAGGGAAATAACCAGAAACGGCATGCCGCTGCTGAAAAGAGAGCAGCTGAGACCCGGGAGCAGCACGGGAAATCGAGGAAAAAGGGGAGGGGCACTGGGATGGGAGCAAGAGGGAAGGGCGGCGGGGGAGGGCTGCACAGGAGGGACGGGCGGCTGGGGGGCTGCATCAGAGGGAGGGGCCCCGGGGGGGCGGGGGGGTGCGGGTTGTGTGTGGTGGTGAAGGGGTGGGTGGGGTGCAGGGGAAGCCCAGAGAGGGGGGAAGGGGTGCAGGCAAAGGGGGTGCAGAGGGCGGGCAGAGGCTGAAAAAAGGGGAAAAGTGGGGGGGCCTGCTCGAAGACTCACAAGACTCCAGCTCCAAATGATGGTTAGGTTCTTTTGATCTGTGTCATAAACATGGCTTCCCATGGGCACAAGGCATGGAAGAAGCGAAGCAGCACAAGGCTTGTAAAAAGAGATGTAGCATAAGGCACCTTATGCAAGGAAGTCTTGTCTCTCTTCTGATGCTCACGAAGGACATTATTATGGTCCAATGCAGATAGGTATTGAAAAATGACTGAGCTCTCACTCCTTTGTTGATTACCTTTATTTGAGTTAAACACCAATCGAGTAATCTTAACCTTAGTTTAGCTTGTGTGGCATAAACATGAGACTCATCATTATATCTGCCAAACAAGCATGAGCCCCTTCCACAAAGGAGATCTGGTGACCTTCCTTGCAGGGGACAACTACAACTTGTTTCTGTCTGGCATACCAACTACAAGAATTGATTCTGTGTTTGCCAACCAATCAGATTTGCAGGGCCTAACAAACATTTATTTTTTTCAATCCTATGCTTGTGATGGGTTGCAGCGTCCACTACCCACCTCACTTCATTTTTATAACTGCTACTGAAACCACTATATGGTTTTGTTCCACTTGGCACAGTGAAAGAACACAATAGAATTGGGAAAACATTTTTCTGAAATTTAGTTCTTTTACAAATTATAAAAATAGTTCACAATGTAGGAGATGCTGTTTATGCACATTTTCCATACAAATGTTTTTCTTAACATTTTTACAGAAACAATGGGATTTGGACATGGTCTAATGGTTAATGAACTTTTGAGATTCTCCTAAATCCGACTCAAATGAGCATGTACACGTGTATGTGACCACACATTCATCATGTACCATGCAGCCACAGCTAGGCCCCCATAGAGACTATCTATGGAGTTTGAAGGGATTAGGGTGGATCAAAGTGATCAAGAAACACCATGATGAAGCATAATGAAATACTTAAGCAAGAAGGATTAAACAAAGATTAACATAACACAGGTGTGATTAGCATAATCAAGCACACTTGTATTAGATGAGTGGCCTCTTTAAAGAGGCATCAATGGTACATTTCTCTTGTGATGAAACTCGTGGGAATAATCTTAGAGAGCAACTCCTACATCACCTCCTAAACCTCCTCCAAAAAGCCTAGATTCTCTCCACCTTTCCATAACTCATCTTTTGACTCTATTACTGATGCTTTTACATGGATAAACTCATAATGAACCTTAGTCCCTTGTTCCCTAATGTCATAAAGGATATTTTGGAGCATTCATCCAACACCCCCCCTCGACAAAATATCCATGACTAAAGTTGATGACAATGCTAGTCCTAGTTGCTGTTTACAATGATGGATATGATGACCATTGACTGTCTTACTCCAGTTAGGTTTACAATGCTATTTATGATGCCAGATGCTAGATCCTAGTTATGTTTACAACTAGTTTAGGATATGAGGATGATTGTGGAAAGAGAAAGTTCTCTTTTAGAAAGCTCAGCTATCTAAAAGAAAGTTGACCTCATGTGAGGCTTTTGCTTCTTCCTTTGCTTCATCTTCACTTGAATATGCTTTCTCAGGAAGTAAGGCCTTTTGAGCCTTTTTCTTGGGAAAACAATCTTTCTCTTCATGGTTAGCTTTGTTAGAATTTATGCAACTCGGTGTTTTGGGGTTGTACCATTTATTTGGTATTTTATATATTTTTCCTTGATTTATGTGGTCATGGAGCATTTGGCCAGTTCTAGGGGCTGCCGACTAGTTCCCAAGTCACTATGTAAGGACTTTCCCCATTATTCACTTTATCATCCATTCCCTTGCACAAGTTCAACATTCTCTTGCTGGCCAATTGTCATTGTTAAGCTTCAAGCTAATATAAAAGGTGATCTTGTCCACAAGCTCTCTCTACTCTCTCGCGTCTTGTTTATGCTTCCGCCTGTGCATTCTCCAACATGGTATCACTCGCTTATGTTATTGCTCCTCCATCTTCTGCAAATCTACCCGCCTTCTCATCTGTGCCTTGCGTTTTCTGCCCTAGTTCCTCATCATGGCTGCAGATCAGTCCCAAACAGTGGGTGCGTTTTCTTGCCTTGCTGCGTTTTCTGGTCTATCCAGCCCTTCCCTTACTACCGGCCAGTTGTTGGCTGCGTTCTCTCTTACAAAGGCAAGCCGGCCAGGTTCTTGGCTGCGTTTTCTTCTATAGAAGCAAGCGTTGGAGTTTTGGTTGCAAATTCTGCTCCGGCATCAGTTGTTGGTGAGTTCTCTTGCATGTGGAGTTGCCAGACAAGTGGCTGTACATTCCCTTCTTCCTCCACGAGTCCCTACCCTTTCGGTAGGAGGTTCCCGGTGGTTTCTTGGACTGTTTTGCCGCTGTCCAACCTCCTTCTCTCTCAGGTTTGACAAGGGGCTGATTGGTTCTAGAGCCTCGCTTCATTGGAAAGCACTTGAGAGAAGTCTTTGAGAGCTGAGATCTGTGTTTCTTGTTGTGGATATGGCTCCCCCCTGTACGAACAAGGATGCCTAGTTGAAGGGACCCAACTATGTTCATTGAAAGCTTCAAATGCGGATCTGGTTCATCCACAAGGGTTTGTGAAATATTGTTCAGGGCATTGAGAGGAAGCTCGAGCATCCTCAGAACTCTAGGAGGTCGACTCAAGATCAGGAGGATGAATTTGTTGCGGAATTACAAGACTGGGAGAATCGGGACTCGAAGGCGCATTCGCTGCTTGTGCGGACCATCATAAAGGAGGTTTCACGGGCCACGCAAACTCTCACTAGTGCTCATCAAGTATGGTCTAAATTGGAGGATCTCTTTGCTCGAGATTCGCCGATGAGGGCAGTTACCTTGCAAGGATAGCTCTATGGTTTGTTTATCATTCCCTAAAGGCAGTTCCATGCCGTCGTTTCTTATGAAGGCCAAGGTTATCCATGACCAGTTACTAGCTATGGGTGCTGCTTTGTCCTCTGCTCAGCTGGCTGCACTTATCCTCACCAAGCTTCCTCTGGACTATATGTGATTTCTCGATCTTTGCGGTGCCAGGTCACATCCACTTAGTTGGATTTTGACGATCTTAGCTCTCTACTTTTGGAGTAGAAGTCCGTTCTCGTTTCATAGGGTAAGTTGAAGGTGTAAGTCAGTAGTGCAGTAACTTTATCTTCAATGTGTTTTTTAATTCTTGAAGTTGGATGAGAATGCTCTTCATATAATTCAGATGAGTGGGAAGAGAATCCCCCACATTTATTTTTAATTCAAAGAACTTTACAAGAAAGAGATTTTGGAGTTCTTGGCTTGTGCTCCAAAAAGTATATATCAAGTGTCTCCCAAGCTTCGTTTGAGGTTTCTTTCCCATTGATATAGTGGATGAGATTATCACTTAATCCTAGGGCTATAATGGTAAGTGCTTTTTCATCTTTGGCTAGCCATGTAGCCTCTGCATCCCTTGTGCTTGGTTTTTTATCTTTACCATTTACAACATTCCACAAACCTTTCTTCATTAAAGTAAATTTAATGTTAGTTTGCCATGTGTGGAAATTATGTCCTTCAAACTTATCCGTCTTAGGTGAATAAGCCATTGTAGGAAAGTTCTTACTTATGGGATGAATACCCAACAAGTAGTGTCTAGTCTCTTTACAAATTTGAATGGCAACACAATCTAGCAAGACTATCAAGAATTCACCCTCACCATACACATGCATGTTGTTGCTCAAAAAAACACTTGAGACCCATAGCCCTTGCATAAGCATAGTAGTGTGGCTTCTTTTTTATCTTTGTAATCTTCTTTTTGATGTGATTTCTATTAGATGATTCACTTGAGCTTGGCAAAATGAAAGTTCAAAAGAAGAATGTGCATGAGCTTCCACTACAAATGAGTAGTAAACTTCTAATGACAAATGAGCTTCCAAAACTAATGGGCAACCACAATGTGAGTTGATAGAGCTTTGTAACACCTTTCCAATAGCATGAATGAACATTCAATTGCAAAAAACCTTAGAGATTAGGCTCAATTAACCCCTAATTAGTGGAGCTCTCTCACTGTTTTTATGCAAAAAACAATGCACTAGTGGAGGATGAATAAGACCAAGTTATGCTTATTTGTTGTTAAAATGCTTAAAGTCAGCCGAATAGCAGTGAGTCTTGATGAGGTTGAAAGCCTTAATCACAAGATTAACCCAAAAATGAAGTGTTTAATTTTGATTTTAGCAAAATGGGTTTTTGAGGAGTGCTCAGGCCTGAAAGTCGATGTAGATGGCCTCTATTGCCGAGATTGGCATTACCACCGTGTCGGGCATGCCCAAAAACCCTTGTAGCTATGACGAATTAGGTGATTGCACAGTGGCCAAGGAATTATCTTCATTTTTCTCAAGAAAAAACGTGCCGCTTGCAGGTGGAAATTCCGCCGATTTTGAGCTCGAATCAAAGGGCTTCTTTGATGGGCACAAGCGAGTTGGGTCGGCTTCAAGGCTGTGAAGATGGTTTACCCAATGGTGTGGAGTATGAGTTGATTTTCACCCACCACTGAGTAGTGGTCTGTAGGAGAAAGCTTAAAACAGCCTCATCTTGATTAATTTAATAATTGATAATGACACTAATGAAAGTAGTAACCTTGCTTTGATACCAAATGAAGGGATTAGGGTGGATCAAAGTGATCAAGAAACACCATGATGAAGCATAATGAAATACTTAAGCGAGAAGGATTAAACAAAGATTAACATAACATAGGTGTGATTAGCATAATCAAGCACACTTGTATTAGATGCATGTCTTCATAATCTACATGCACTTGTTTCTGCACATCCTCATACGCACAGAAGTGCATGCACTAGTGTGGCGGAACATGTAAGAAATTCTCAATTTGAATTGTCTTGCCTCTCTTTTCGTCTCCTCTCCGCATTATGTGCGGCTTGATGAAGTCCCTCTGAGATGGTTGAACCTGCCTGCCGAACCATTTCTGCAAACATTCCTCCACCTTCTGCACCTTACCGAACCATCAAATGTAAGCATTTCTAGCACCAAATTACTACTTCTATCATAAATGCATTTGCATTGTATATGGAAATTATATGTGAAGCATGAAACCATATTTATTGATTAGTTTGTAGTCATGAGTTGATAGTTCGAATTATCCAGAACCTTGATTGTGATCAAGAAGATTGCTTGGAGAGTCAAATTCTGCAATGTGACCTCCTGTGGCGAGAATAAGAATGCGGTCACAATCGATCACAGTATCAATCCTGTGAGCAATTGTAAGCACAGTGCAATCATAAAAGGCCATGCGTATTGTTGCCTGTATGAGGCTATCAGTCTCTCCATCAATGGCTGCTGTTGCCTCATCCATCACTATGATTTGTGATCTTCAAGGAAAATCATTATGTCAATATTACACTGCAAAAAAAATTCTCAAATTCCAAAGCCCAAGATAAGAATTGCATGTGTTGTTAACGGGGCCTTATGGGTGCGTGGGTGGCTTAATGTGCGCACGTGTATAAAAAAAAGGAATCGCAAATGATAAACAAAGCATGCTTGATTAGTAACATGGCAAGAATTTCTTTGTGCACTCTCAAAGTTTACCTTCTTAAGAGAGACCTCGCAATACAGATCAGCTGTCGTTCGCCAACACTAAAGTTTTCCCCATTCTGAGCTATCAAACTATCAAGGCCTCTGTCCAAACTTTGAATCTTATTTGTAAGATGTACTCTTGATAATGCCTCATAAATCTCTGCATCAGAGTATGCTTCAAAGGGATCAAGATTGAACCTGAGTGATCCTTGAAATAAAATTGGATCCTGTTTCAGTCAGGCAAAACAAAGAAGTAAAAAATTTAGGCTATGCATTGTGTCCTTTTATATGCAGTTTAGGAATCTCTCTCTCTCTCTCTCTCTCTCTCTCTCTCTCTCTCTCTCTCACCAGAGCCCACCACAGTGCATACGGGAGCCTATACCACACTGCCACCACAGTGGAATCTCTCTCTCTCTCAAGTTTCAACTACAGGCCCATGAGAGTCACATCAGATCGGGCACGCACACTGTTCTGTACAGCCTACAGCCACCTGTACCTGCAAAATCACATTTGTGGTAAGCTTTACAAGTTTTGAAATTTGGGCATTTTCTCTGTGAAAGTTTTCTGGCAGATACAGGGAGGTTTGCTTGCAAAGAAATCTCTACAGGCTTTTGCAAGGCTTTGGGTGGTGCAGAAATTTTTGGGCATTTTGGCACTGTGCGAGCCATTTTCATTGCTCTACTTAGTCAGTGGTGCATTTTGTTGCACATTCAGAGGATTGAGAGTGCAGGCATATTTGGGTCAGCTGTATTCAGTGGAGTACAGTTGCTTTCAGGGTTATTGCTTTTGGGTTTTTTGATACACAGGTACAACATTGTGCACTAGCATAATGGTAAATCAACAGCAGAGTGATGTGTTCACGTACTTGTCTAAGGAAGACAAGTTGGATGGCATGAACTACTCCTTGTGGAGTTTTATGCTGAGAAATGTGCTCGTGGCAAAAGGTCTTTGGGATTTTGTTAGTGGTGATGAACCACGTCCAGGTCCATTGGCTCCAGAGACTCCTCCCCAAGGGGGTGCTCGTGGAAGAGGACAACAGGCACACACACCAGGTCAGCCTCTGCCTGTTCAAAGAACAAATGCTCAGAAGACATGGGATGCCAGAGATGCACAAGCCTTATCACTTATTGCATTGTCAGTACAGAGGTCTATTATACCTCATATTCGTTCAGCTGGCTCTTCACGGAATGCATGGGTGACTTTGGAGCAGATGTATGCTGCTCGTAATGAGGCACGGATCTCATTTTTGAAAAGAGAGCTAGAAAATCAAAAAATGCATGAAGGAGATGATATGTCTAGCCACTTGAACAAGCTGCAGGATTTGAGAGAGCAACTCATCAATGTGGATGAGATTATTCCTGAGACACAGCTTGTATCCACCATCTTGAACTCTTTGCCAAGATCCTACTTGGCTTTTCATACCTCTTTGAACCTCAGCATGAGGAATGCTGTTGAGCCCCTTAAGTATTAGGAACTTGTTGCTCTCTTGTTACAAGAAGAGCAAATCAGGAAGAACATGAATATGAACACAAGTGCTGAACAAGCATTTACGAGACAGGTCAAAAAGGGAAAGGCAAACCTCAGCCAAAGAGTTCAAATCAGAATTCAGGTGATGGTGGTTCATCTCAGGATACCAAGAAAGGTGATGGACAGCCCAAGAAGAAGGGCAAATGCCATTACTGTAAGAAGCCAGGTCACTACATCACAGAGTGTAGGAAGAGGATTGCCAAAGAGAAGGCAAAGGAATCTGGGATGTCTGTAAATGATGCCTCTAAAGCTCCTCCGGAGACTGCTTCTTTTGTTGAGGACAGGGATTATTGTTTCTACACATGTAGCTATGATGCCTCTTGGTCTTCGCAGACACTCAGTGTGACAGAGCATGCATGTACTTGGTATTTTGATAGTGGTGCTTCAAAGCATATTACATCTCGCAGGGATTTGTTTTGTCATGTAGGCCCTGACCCTGTTGGCAAAACTGTTCAGTGTGCCAATAATGCTTCATATCCAGTTCGTGGCATTGGGGAGATTCAGCTCACAGCCATTGATGGCTCTATTCTTCGCCTTACAGATGCCTTATATGTACCAGGGATAAAGAAGAATCTGTTGTCCATTTCTTCTTTAGCACAGCGTGGTATGCAAGTCAACTTTGATGATGACAAATGCATGATCAGAGACAAAGCTAATTCCTTGACCTTGATGCTTACTGGTACATTATGTCATGGACTCTATCAGTTGGATGCATTTCAGCCAGTGGATCAGTCTGCTTATAATGCATTCACTCTTACTTCAGCTATGGTTGATGCGGAGTTATGGCATGCTCGCATGGGGCATGTAAATTTTGGTAGTCTTATGCTTATGCAGCGACATAACATGTTGACAGACCTACCTCTTATGGAGAAGCCTCCAGATCACATATGTGAAAGTTGTATTTTGGGAAAAATGCATCGGTTTTCCTTTCCACGTGATCAGGCTCTACGAGCAACTGCAAAGTTGCAGCTTATACACAGTGATCTTTGTGGTCCCATGCAGACGAAGTCATTAGGAGGTTGCTTCTATTTTGCTACATTTATTGATGACTTCTCTCGTATATGCTGGGTCTATCCGTTGACACAGAAATCACAGGTATATGATGCATTTTTGGCCTTTGTAGCACTTGCTGAAACAGTGTCACGATGCAAGGTTAAGACTCTCCGTTCTGACCGAGGGGGGGAATATGTGTCACACATGTTGAATTCCTTTCTTGAGAGTAGAGGTATCAAACATCAGTATACTACTCCTTATACTCCACAACAGAATGGGGTTGCAGAAAGGAAGAATCGGTCACTCATGGAGATGGCCAGATGTATGTTAAAGGCAAAGAAGCTACCACATATCTTTTGGGTGGAAGCTGTTATGTGTGCTTGTCATATTTTGAATCGATGTCCCACAAAGGCATTGGTTTCCACTACTCCTTTTGAGGCTTGGCATGGCCGCAAGCCTTCGGTATCACATTTTCGTATTTTTGGGTGTCCTGCATATGCACACATACCCAAAGAAATGAGGAGGAAGTTGGATGATAAAGCCACAAAATGTATTTTTGTTGGGTATAGCCGTGAGAGCAAGGGCTACCGGTTATATGACCCACTATCCAAGAAGATATTCACTAGTCGGGATGTGATTTTTGATGAAAAATCAGAAATATCCATGGCTGGTTATGATGTAAATCAGGCTGAAAATGATGTGTTTGAAGGTCTACTACCTATGGAGTTTCATTCCACAGTTGGTGATCCAACCCATGAGGGTACAGGACAACCAGCTAATCATGAAGATGGTGCAGAAATTCATCAGGCTATTGAGCCAGAAGTTGAGCCAAATATGGGACAGCAGGCTCCACAGGTCAGACACATACCTAGATGGTATTTGAGGACATTACAGGACAGCCATCTAGAGGGTCCTCTTGCTGGCCGTACTCGTAGGGAGACACGGACCAATGAGCATGCACACATCATGGATTTAAATATGGTTATGGCAGCCAGTTTACAGGATGATGATAAGCCTGATTCATTTGTGGATGCACGAGACAATGTGCATTGGAACAAAGCCATGCAGGATGAACTTGATTCTATTCAAAAGAATCAAACATGGGATTTGGTTGATTTGCCCAAAGGCAAGAAAGCCATTGGTACTAAGTGGGTCTATAAGTTGAAAAGACATGCAGATGGATCCATTGACAGGTACAAAGCCCGTCTAGTTGCAAAGGGCTATGCACAGAAGAAGGGCATTGATTATGAGGAGACATTTGCTCCTACATCCCGTATGTCGACACTTCGGTGTGTCATTGCATTGGCTGCACATCGTGGTTGGGTTGTTCATCAGTTGGACATCAAGACTGCTTTCCTACATGGGGATCTCGAGGAGGAAGTTTATGTACATCAGCCCATAGGTTTTGCAGAACATGGTCATGAAGGGAAAGTATGCAGGCTAAAAAAGGCCTTGTATGGTTTGAAACAAGCTCCACGAGCTTGGTATGCAAAGATAGATGCTTTCCTGCTCACTCAAGGCTTTGTGAACAGTCCATCAAAAGCCACTTTGTATGTAAAGAAAGAAGAGAAAGATCTGCTGGTCACCAGTCTTTATGTAGATGATCTTTTGCTCATGGGATCAAATGATGACAAAATTGCAGCTTTTAAAGAGATACTGCAATAGACATTTGACATGTTTGATTTGGGGCCCGTACACTACTATTTGGGCATACAGTTTGTGCAGGATAACAGAGGCATTGGGTTGTTGCAATCTCGGTATGTTGCTAAACTTCTGGAGAAGTTTAAATTTCAGGATTGCAAGCCTATTAGCACTCCTATGGAACCTGGGATGAAACTGTCACTACAAGATGACAGTATTTTATTTGATGCCACTACATATGCTCAGGCTGTTGGCACATTGGCAAGCTGTGAAGCGTGTATTTCGGTATTTGCAGGGTACCTTGTCTCTTGGATTGCTTTATCCTGAGGGGGGTGACATGCAGTTATATGCTTACAGCGATTCAGATTGGGCTGGTGATTTTGATACCAGACATTCCACTAGTGGAAATTGTTTCTTTCTTGGCTATTCATGTATTTCTTGGCTAAGCAAGAAACAGACCACAGTGGCCACTTCGTCTTGTGAGGCAGAGTACAGAGCAGTTACACTACTACCGTTGAGTGTGTCTGGCTGCGTCGTCTCATGACTGATATGGATATTTCAGTGGAGGAGCCTACACCTATCTATACTGATAGTCAGAGTGCCATTGCCGTGGCCAGGAATCCTGTGTTTCATGCTCGCACGAAACACATTGAGATTCACTATCATTTTGTTCGGGAGAGACTCCAGGCAGGTGATATCACTCTGATCTACTGCCCTACAGATCAGAATGTGGCAGACATCTTCACCAAGGCATTACCACATCCGAAATTCGAAGCATTCTGCACTGCTTTGAATTTGTTTCCTTTTGGTGGATGATGTACAGTGATCACATATCACTCCAGGGGGGTTTGTTGGGTTTTATGCTGTGTATGCACCCAGGGGAGTGCTAGTGATCATCAGTAGGTTACTGGGGCACTTTTTACTTCAGTTAGTGGAGGTTTTTTCCCCCAGTTTCAGCTTAGTTTCACTTATAATAGTTTATAAGTGATTTGGTCCACCTGGCCCAAACAACACTGGGGACCATTACATAGAGATAGGCGAGCCGACAGATGACGATCCTCACACGCCGTAAGAGGCGTGCATATGAGGAGGCACAGTACTGGGATATATACCACCTACTCATGAGCAGAGATGCAGCCACTGCATGGCGCAGGATGAGAGAGCCTCGCCCTCGTACCCCGATTGAGGATCCACACACATGGCACACATATGCAAAGAGCCTCTACCATATCCCTCAGCAGCTGCCCATACCACAACCACAGGAATCCCACCCTACCACCTCTACTTTCTTTACCGCCTTGATGGTAGAGAGAGCTATCCGCTGGTTACAGCATGGGAGATTGGCTGACCACACAGGTATACAGAGTGAGCATCTTATTTATGCACCTAACACACTGGGACCCTTTGTTGCTCACCTCTTTAATAGGGCACTAGTGGAGGGTCTACTAGCTGAGTGGACTATGCACACCATCGTGCCTCTCCACAAAGCAAGAGACGTGCTAGACCCCAGCAACTACATGACTATCATGATTGGTCATACATTGGCCAGACTTTATGGTGCAGTGCTCGAGGCAGAGTTGAGCTCATATGCAGAGAAAGAGGGACTGCGAGCACCAGGGCAGGCTGGATTCCGACGAGCTTTCTCCACTATTGACCATATATTCACTCTGAGATGTCTGATTGACCAGGCTAGGGCGCAGGAGAAGAGATTATACTGCTACTTTGTGGATTTCCGCAAAGCATTTGACACGGTGCCACGAGAGACTCTTCGAGCGCCTACAGTCATTGGGGATCCCATCAGAGATGGTTTGGGGCATCTATGCTTTATATGAGCAGGTCTTCGGGCGCATACGATGCCTCGGGGGGCAATCTGATGTTGTTGCTAGCACCATAGGTGTGAAGCAAGGATGCCCACTCTCTCCTACACTATTTGGGCTATACATTGATGAGGTGGCTGACTTCATTGGTCACAGTGGTGGGGACGGGGTAGGCATCTCAAGTACCACACTCCACATTATGCTATATGCAGATGATATTATTCTGGTCTCTGAGTCGCAGATGGGACTACACCATCTCCATGCACTCGACAACTTCTGCACACAGAGGGGGCTTACAGTGAACCTTGGGAAAACCAAGGCCATGATTTTCCACGCCTCAGGGCCGGTTCGACGACAGGCCATCTTCACACTAGCAGGAGGACAAGTAGAGGTGGTAGACTCATATGTGTACCTGGGGATTACATTTACGACTCCGCCAGGAAGATTTACTATGGCACAGGCAACCAAGGATAGACTCACACGAGGGTATGCAGCTCTGGCCATGCTAGAGAGACAGTGTCACCAGGCACACTTCCAGGAGCCCCGCACGAAGGGGTGGTTGATTGACACACTGGTCACCCCTGCTTTGATGTATGCTGCAGCAGTATGGGCACCTGGGCTTGGCCACCTCCACATGGTCTCAGATAGAGAGGCCTCAGATTCTCATGCTCTCACGGATGATCCGCAGCAAACCCTCCGTCCCACATGACATTGTGCGGACGGAGTTTGCTGCACCTCCTATGCTAGTAGAGGCCATCTTCATACAGAGGATCAGAGATATGCCATCAGATCGACTCTCACATAGAGCTTTTGAGGCGTCCAGGCAGCTCGCAGAGAGTGGAGATAGGAGATCATGGTATTCACAGATGATACAGTGGCTCACTCAGCATGGTCTTGACATAGATCACCTGCCACCTTTCCAGTATGATATACATGCACCACACATCCAGCTCTCTCACAGTGAGAGGAACAAAGTCCTTCGGCAGGATTTATGGCAGCGATACACTCAAGAGACTTGGATTACACCCAGTCAGCCTCTACCGCCGAAGATGCTATACTACAGAGATCAGTTTATGCGTATCTCAGCGGATGGATTCATACAGAGACCTGGATACATGGATGTGTACATGCCTCATAGTGCCCGAGTGGTGATTGGCTAGCTCAGAGTGTCATCACACCAGCTTGAGATTGAGGCAGGTAGGGCAGCACAGATCCCCAGAGCAGAGAGGATATGCAGACTATGCCAGGAGGAGGTTGAGAGTGAGGAACATTATGTATGCAGAAGCAGAGCATATAGTGTCATTAGAGAGAGATACACCACCATCTTCAGTGGACATCCCTCACTCCGCCAGATCATGGAGTCTATAGACCAGCGCAGATTTGGCCAGTTCTTGCTAGAGACACAGCGCGACAGAGAGACACTGCTACGGACTCATACCACAAGGAGAGGTGGGCGACAGCTCCAGCTCACTGATTTCTTCCAGAGATCTATCCCAGTGCCTATTCTGACACAGGAGGGGGTTACACTTCTGTGCGCTATGGACCTCCGAGCCAGATGGAGACCGAGAGCACCAGGCTACCAGACTCCCAGACTACATCAAAGGGAGATCACAGAGATACGGGCTTGACATCAACACCATATCTAGGAGCGGCTAGCTCACTTACACTCACACCCGGAGATCATGCTTCGAGGTATTTTTGCCTCGCCATCGCCTATGTATCACATATTACACCCCCATTATGGTACTGGTTGGAGCTAGACAGATCTGCATTGCATTCTTGTATACCCTGCGCATATAGGTTGCATACTGAGCCTCTAGCAGTAGTGCTCCATCCATCACACCCCCCCACTAGCTCAGTACTTTCATAGTTTATTTCATGTTCATTTTGTCCTTTTTTTTTTGGACATCCAAAAGACATTGACAGTTGTACATTGATTTCTCATAGGTCGAGTTCGGCCTCTAGTAGACGTTAATACAGCTTTCTTTCTTTCTTTCTTTCTTTCTTTCTTTCTTGGAGGAGCCGCCAACGTTGAAGAGGAGCAGCCAATATTGAGGAAGTAACAACATGGATGAAGAGGAGATTGCCGCCGAACTCGGAGGAGCCGCCGGTAAAGTCCCCTTCTGTTAAGAAGTTTTACGTGAGAAAAGGTAGGGAATGGACACTCTCCCCGGGGTCAAAGCGACTGGGGAAGACATCCAAGAGAATCGATGAAGCAATGTATGATGAGATACACAGATTGGTCAGGACAGAGATACACCTCCTGCGTGAGGAAATTAAGCAAGAAATGAAGCAAGAAACACATGCCTGTTTGGCTGAAACGTACCAGACATGTGAGATGCAAGCCCAAGTACGGGTGGAACTGCAGGTTGTACAAACTCTCATGCAGGCTGAAATCAGAAAAGAATTGCAAGAGGAAATGCATTCAATGATTGCAGAGAAAGACAGTATGATCTTGGAATTAAGGGCAGAGCTGAATGCATGCAAGGAAAAGTTAGACCATCAAAATGAGGGACAAGGCATGGCTGCAGCACCTCAAATGCAAGAGGAAATAAAAGAACTAAAAATACAGGTGGAGAAGGAGATAAAAACCTTTGCCGAGGTTGCACAGCGCACCAAGGCGGAGGTGGAAGTAAGTGGATTGATGTGGTTAAAAAGCACAAGGGAATACCTGACAATAAAGTGGAGGTGATGAATGCAACCCTCAAAGAAGAGGCTAAACGGCGAGCCAGAGCCCTACATGTACAGGTTACAGGGTGGAGGGAGAAAGGTACTCCTCAAGAAGATGCTAAGACACTGAGTACAAAGATAGGAACCACAGAGATTCCTATAGCAGAGGCCTGGAGAGTGGGAAAGGATGCCATTAGAGCACGAGCATTGATATTGAAATTTGCAGATATGGATAAGAAGAAGGCCTTTCTTGCTAAGAGGGCCGCGCTTAAGGGAGAGAGAATTTATCTAGTTGAGGATCTTACGCCGGCCCACGTAGCACACCGGAAGGAAAACATGCCTCGAGTGTTCGAAGCACGTAAGGAGGGGAAATGGGTTGTATATAGAGATGGGCAAGTGTTCATCCGGGAGTGCCGGTCATCCTGACGGGGTGCGGCCTATGGGACCTTGAAGTTATCGGTGTGGAACTGCAATGGAGCCCTACGGGTAGATGCAGGGTACTTCGAGGACACTTTCAAAGGTCGGGATATTGCCATGTATGCAGACACACACCAATGTGCAGGGAGTAAATTACCAGAGGTTCTTGGGTATAGATGGGAATCAGTATGTCGACCCCAACCACGCATAGCAGGGGGGACTAGAGGAAGTGGGGGGGAGTACTGTTAAGGGAGGACTTACGTGAGGCAGTACATGTGATGCATAGAGGTGCAGACGCACGCTACATGTGGATCAAAGTGAGCACAAATAGACCTCGGGACATTTACATTGCAGTATGCTACTTCCCACCAGCACATTCTAGATATGCTATGCCGGGAGAATCACCATATATGCCGTTGTACGAGGACATCATGAGATTTGCGAGCTTGGGAGATGTACTACTAACGGGGGCTTTAATGCACGTACAGGCCGGGAACAATCAGCTCTCTATGCTACGGATGAGCCCGTGTACCATGAGCTAGCAGCGGATGAGATAGGGATGCAGAGATCTGCCCAGGACACAGGAGAGGTGACAAAATATGGGATACACTTCCTAGCTTTGGGGAGTGCACATGGGCTAGTTATCTATAATGGCCTATCCCGTTGGCCAGGTTCAGATGCTCTCACATGCTAGAACAAAAAGGGAGGAGCTAGTATAGTGGATTACCAGATGGGCTCACCTACCTTGATACATGATATACAAGATCTCTCCATTTCGGGCAGACCCATTGGGATAGCAGCAGACCATGCATATTTGACATTTTCTGTGACTTGTGGATATGTTAGAGGCACACCACCCTCTAGTCATACTAGATACCCAAGATATCACTTTACTCTAGAGACCTCTAGGGTATATGGCAGTGTAGTATATGATGGTCTGTTTGCTCTTGACCTGAGAAGTCCACTTGATGAGCTTACGAAAGAGTTGGCAGATGTATTACATGGTTCAGCAGCATATGCTTTCCCATATACACCCCTCTCTTTCTACCCCTCCTCGCCATACGGCCCCACAGAATGGTTGGTATGATGATGAATGTCGCGAGACTCGTGACCGCCTGCGGCGGGAGATCACCCTTGGCATCAACACACATAGACAGGCCAGAACACTCTTCAAACGCCTTGTGTGGAAGAAGAAGCGGGATTACCTGGCCAAGCTTGAGATGGAGATATGCCGATGTATTGTGTATTATGAGATATGAGGGAGATACTGGTGTCTCTTCCGAGAGGGTTTTGGACCATTACGACATGTGATGGAGTTTGAGGATCAAAGGTGTTTGGGGCTTTTCTTATTGGAGCTCAGACGCCATCGAGAGGCTCTCCTACGAGCTAGGACAACACACCAGGATCCACCCTGCTAGCAGCGAGCCATGACAGATTTTTTCAGGGCCATGACCACCCCGGCAGATACGACCAGGACCTCCACTACCCCCTCGGAGAGCCAGACGTCCCATAGACGTCCTTCAGGAGGAGTCACCCTTGACAGAGCCATAGCACTTTGTCGAGCGAGACGCCCACGCTTACCAGGATCTCGTCCACGGCCGCTTCATCACCGGTGGATTAGAGCCATCATCACCCGCCACTTTAATCTCTCTATCTTACAGCACCCAATGAGAGAGATACTGCGATGAGAAGATTACACCAGTCTTATGCTAGTTGTAGATATTATACACTTTTGTTGTACCTCAGAAGGAGTATTTTCCTTTCATAGCTGTTTAGGACTGTTTTAGGACTTTTTTAGTCCTTTTTGTCTTACTTTTGATGAGACACCATCAGCTGTGTACTATGTTTTGGTCTCATAGGCCACTTTGGCCTTTCGTAGACGTTAATATATCTTTCTTTCTTTCTCTCCATTCTCAAGCACCATCAAGTGCTCTCTCTCTCTTCTTAGGCTCCCCTAGAGACGGTGGTGGACATCACTTCCATGTACAGTCATAGGAGAGAGTCCATACACGTGAGGTTTTTATCCTGATTTTATTGGCTTTTTTTCTTCTTCTGGCAGGTTGGTTTTTTTTCTTTTTCATGTTGTTTTGACATCCAGGTCACTCATGGATCATATGTATACACACATGAGCCATGTGTGTGTGTGTGTGTAGAGAGAGAGAGAGAGAGAAATGAAATGATATATTAGCGTCCTCAAAAGACCACAAGAGTTCATGAGACCAAAAGATGTTATGTATGATAGTATATTTATGTGTGCATGTATATTACATGTGTCTTTGTATATGTATTCTATGTTAGTGTGTCTACATACATACTTACACATATATGCATGCATGTGCACATGCATATGTATATGGATATGTGCATATGCATATGCATACGCATATACATGTATGTAGATGAATGTGGAAGGCTAACCTGAGGAATGATAGAGAGGCGTTGGCGTAGATCATCAAGTCCAACAAGCTGTATATTCACACCATCAATGAGAATGTCTCCACCACATTGCTTATTCTCAACCATTCGAAAAAGAGCTGCAGCCAGACTTGATTTGCCGACACCCGTGCGTCCTAAAATGCCTATTTTTTCCCTTGCATTAACCTGCCCAAATTATACGGTTTATATTTTCATTTAGAGTTAAAATTGTGACATCTACATCTCGAAAGGTGATATGTATCTTTTTTGAAGGGAAAAAATAACCTTGAATGAGATTCCATTCAAAACTGGGGGCAAGTCTACTCTGTAAGTCATTGTGTAATTTTCAAACTCTATTTCTCCTCTTGAAGGCCAACTTGTCCCAATAATTCCGGGTCGAGTAGTGGGATCCGCCTCTGATGGAAGATTGGCATACGCCTCAATCCTTTCTACACTGGTCAAGTAGTTCTCTGTTTCTGCCGCTTGTCTAACCACAAACTGAATGAATCCAGTTATTTGCAGGCTTTGAACTAAAACAACACCTGAAGCCAAAACCTAGTGCATTCTTTTATCAGATCTGTTTAGAAAAAATATTGACCTTGGAGACAACACAACCAATTAAAAACCACATAACATCGATGTATATTTTTATTAGCTTCTAATGTAATTGACTTCTAGTAGGTGCAGTTTAAAGGTATGTATACTCACGGGGATTAAGTCACGCACACACACGCACACACACACTTTAAGGTATGTATACTTACAGGAATTAAATCACGTGCGCACACACACACACACATGCAGGCGATTGTTCAGATATACAAAGCCTTAACAAGAGATTCGACTTGACTACTCTCAATCCCTCCTTCCCTCCCTCTATTGTGTGATTGCAGGTTTGTTTTGTTCAGTCAGTGCCTGAGGTCTCTTACTCCATCACCTGTGCTCTGACCTAGGTGCTTTCACACACATGGGCTAACTCTACACGAAGTACCTGATATTGGGCAGATATGACTGCAGTGGAACCTCTCTGCTGTTATCAACTGAGCTGACTAATGAAGTATGCGCATGTGTGCCTGGTCTTGCAAGCGTGCCAGGCCATGGACAGTTTAATCCTCTACTTCAATTAAGTCATCTTAGCATAGCCAGGACCCAGGGAAAGTAACAGCTATCATAGCAACAATGGTGCTTTGCAAAAAAGGCAGGGAGAAGAAGAGGGGCGGGCACATGAGAGTTCGTTTCCCTATATTTTGTGTACATTCTGGGAACCAGCCCCCGTAACCCCTGTTGCACACACCTGAAACCGATTACGAGCTTTCCGGGATTATCGTGAAAAGGTGGCTTTGCCGACGCTTAGCGTTCTCAGTGGACGAAATGCCGGCCAGGAGAGCATTGGAGCAGGCCTCAAATTTGAAGACTGACATACCCTTCAAAGGTGCATTTACCCTTAACATGAAGGATTAAAAAAATAAACTAAAAGACGATTACAGACATTTCAACTTTAAACTCTAGGAGAAAACTTGACCTTCTAGAGATAAATTTGAATCCATACCTGCCAGTCCTGGAGAAATTGAGGTTCTTAGAAGAACCACAAGAGTCGATGCCAGTGTTACACACATACACGTCGCAAAGTCCAGCCTTATACCCAACCAACGTGACATGTGTACAAATAGAATGTATGGGCGATGATTCGCATCTACTAATGACATAAACGCCTTATGCATTTCAGATTGGGTACCATAAGCACGCACAGAAACAATGCCCTGCCACAAAAAATGTGCCTGAAAGATGAGAAACATGCAGGAATTCATTTTTTTTTCCACCCTAACTTATAAGATCACTTTAGGATGTTTAGTAAAATGTAATCCAGCCAACTCTGATTCCTTCACTTTGTTAAAGGGCTGGACATTGCAAAGCCTGTGCTGATATGAGTGGATCCACATGCTCACTAAGCTGCTGCTGTGTGTTGTCCGTTTTTTTTTGGGAGAGGGTTTTTACCATGGATTATTTATCCCATCGCTTTTTTATTCAACACATCACTCCTGGCTGCAATGAGTGGGGATCGAACCCATGACCTCCATGTTGGGACTTCGACTTCTAACCACTTGGCTACATGGTCGGGGACTGCTGTGTCATCTCTAATAATGTTCCATTGAATAAACAGACATACCTTCTCTCAAGATACTAATTGTTTGTATCATTCTCGCTTTGGTGCACACACACACACACACCACGTTCGCATGCGTGCTCAAACATACATGCATGTGGATATTAGGAAAAAAAGGGCTTTTGAAGGCATTTTGATCTTACCTGAAGAGTTTGAGCAACGTGGGCATACATCGGTGACCTCGAAATTGCTTCAAGCCTTTTAAGTTCACGAGAAATCGTGACATACCGGCGTTGAACATAGAAGAAATAAAAAATGAAAGGCGGAAACGCTAGTAAGAACCATGGAATAAGGACCCCTATAATTATCAGAGTTCCCAAGGCTGATATTGCATACTCAAACATTTGCTGCAGCACAGCAAAGCAAAGCAAAGCAACAGAGGTTTTATGTTAGATCTTTGCCATGCGAAAAAGTGAGGAAAACTTATGCAGAAACAATATGGCTTTATGAAATATTGCCTGTGCTGTGTTGGGTAATATTTCGTCAACTAAAGCTTGATCTTTGCTGAACCGATTCAAAATTCTACCAGCAACATTCTGCAGGCAACAAGTAAAAGTAAGCAAAAAGGTTAGGCAAGGACCATGCTAGCTCAGACCTGTGTCATAGCCTAGTGCATGATCACTTGTCTATCAAGATATTTTTGAAAATGGGGCAACTCAAGACTGTTACTAATTCTGCTTGAGAGCTAATTATCTGCCTGATCAAAGAAGAGTTGTGGCGATCGCAGCACTCGTTCAGCCATCTGACCATGCATTTTAGTTGCTGCAGTCATGGTTGCATGTGTGAAAAGCAAAGCTCTGGAGAGAGAGAATATGGTTGCACCCACTGCAAAGCTTGCATATGCTGCTAAATATATTCCTGGCCTTAGATTGTATTCTCTATCTGTCCATACCCGGAGCCAGTAATCCACCATGACGCGTACTGCTTGCCCGATCACGAAGACAAAAATGACAAAGGAGAAGAAATAAAGCCTGCAAAAGATAAGGATAATGAGACAGAATCTCAAGCCAGCCGTGTTCTGATTCACTTTGTACAAGTCGAAACATGCATGGGTAATTTCATTATGAATCATTGTACATGGAAAATCCACAACTGATAAAACACATCTGCTAAGCACACATATGCTCACATTGTGCAAGGGCATCAATGTGCATGGGCATGCATGAGAAAGAAAGAAAGAAAGATTTTATTAACGTCTTCCAAAAGACTCAATGGGTCTATGTGACCAAAAGTGATACATGTAATCTCATCATGGTACAAAAGAAAAAAAAGATGAGAGCTATGAGCTGGGAATGTCAAATCCGAGCCATATGATACAAAATGGATCATCATCATCATACAGCCTATGCAGCTAACCGTCCAGTAGGAGGAGGGGGCCATCAAGGATATCAAGCATGGTGGTAGCTTGTAGAAGTCTCTGCAGATCCATTGGGCGTGGGAAGGTGGCTTTGTGCCTCTCAAAGATCTCCTCAAGCTGGGGCTGATGTCTATGTTGCTGGCAAGGTCCAGGGAGTCTGGGACGTCAGGCTCACTGCAGTGCTGCGGCCTGATCTAGAGTCACGCCAGAGTGGGGTCTGGTGGGTGGTCGGGCACTTGAGAATGTGTGGCTCGATGAGGCTGTGGGCATGTCATCCACGGCTAGTGTGGCGTCCTTTCATGGTCGGAAGAATTGAGTGATAGTCGCCTGGGGGCCGGGTTGGATGTCTCCCATGAGGTCTCGACTCTCTAGTCAGTGGGTCTATGTGGTGATGAAGCTCTAGTAGGAAGAAGCCTAGGTACCGCTGGTTTGGATAATCCATGATCTTGGATAAGGGTCCAAACCCCTCTCTGAAGAGACAATGGAACCTCCATCAGATCTCATAATATACGGTGCACTTGCATAGGAAGTGCTCCTCTGACTCAACTTCCCTCTGCAATTTAGCCGCGTGCATAATCATGAAAACATAGAAAAAAATGCAAAAAATATCCTTTGTAAGCCTCATGAAAGTATCCATGTAGTACTGCCATTTGTGAGAGTATGTATGTATGTGCGCGCACGCGTGCGTTGTGCGTGTGCGTGTGAATGTAAGCGTGAGAGAGAGAGAGAGAGAGAGACCCTCCTGATGCCTTTCCATAGGCTATCCAAGTGGACAAATGTATATTCCCCTCAACTCTATCTTCCTTGACTGTGGATCTCCCCTTCACTTCACCATTTGCCGATTCAAATGTTTGAGCTTGCAATTTCTCTGGTTGACTTGATTTAGCTACATGGTCATCCTCTTCATTATCATTACCAGCTTCATCAACACGCATGGATGCATTCATGTCGTTTTCTCGAGTATGATCAGAAATGACTATATCTGTACTAGTGTCAGTAACTTCATTGTGAAAAACTAAAGCTGACCCGCCTTTGGAATTGTTTTTCTTTAGCCCCTCTAATGTATCAAATAAATAGCCATTTTCCATGGAGTAAGTACGATCACATATGGCAAGTGCTGTCTTATTATGTGTTACCAAAATGACAGTTCTTCCTTTGATGATTCCGTTGAGGACCTGCTCAATCAAGTGCTTTGCTGTCGGCACATCAACTGCAGCTAAAGGGTCATCCAAGAAAACAACAGGAGCTGAACTGTAGCAAGCACGAGCAAGACTGATGCGTGCCTTCTGGCCTCCACTTAGGTTGATTCCCCTATCACCCTGAAAACCAAAAAAAAAAAGGAAATCAGAATGTATTCGCAGGTGGCACTCAACTCAGCACAAATCATTAGCAGCCCTAACAAGGAGAACACAATTAATTCTTTTTTTCCCAGGAAAAAGACTTCTGTTAAGTTAAATAAAATCATACAAAGGAGATCTCAAACAATTAGGGGGCACTATGCTGCCATAAAAGCCCCGTAGGAGAGGAGAAGAAAATACCATTGGTTCCACTCACTCATAAATCTGCTATGTTTTGTCTGCACAGCTCTAGAAGATTCCTGTATGCGGCCCAGCCTTTGGACATGTTCTCACCCTTCCAAAGACACCTTCCACCGATTTCACAGCTAGTGTTGATGGGGTACCACAAGTCATGATACTCGTTCAGTGGCCCCTATCTTATAGATGATCATGTGATGCTGGCAGGACCAGATGGCTCTTTATTTAGACAGCAAATTAGATTGCCAGTAGACCACAGCCACCACCGTGTCTGCTGACAACAGAGCCACATTGCCAGACACTAGCTTAGAGCCAGGGGTCACCACCAGGAGACGGCACAAAACAGGGCCCCCAGGCAACACAACCCGTGGCCCCTCAACCCCCCCACTGCCCCCAAACCTTGGCTTGTTTGGGTTAATAGACAGGTTGACAGACGTGTACCCACTCCTGATCCACCTAATGATCATGTAAGATCACATTACTGTGGGACAGCTGCGGATGTTGATGCATAACCTTCACAGCAGGATGTATTACATAGGGAGATCATAGATGTTACACCCCCAATTCAGAGGAGAAACTGGCACTTGTACTACAGGTGGATCTAGGTATCCTACTACTTGCTGCTGTTTCTACATGATGCGTTGCCCACAACCAATGGAGATCTATTTTTGGTGTGGACCCCTCTTGTCCTAGATGCCCAGCTCCATCTGAGATAGTGTATCATTGCTTATGGGAGTGCAGAGGAGCACAGAGGATCTGGGTATCTATAGCCCAGCTCTTGGGCAGATACTATCTGTATTACTTGGGGTGCTAATGGTTGACTCAGTCTGGCCCACAACTTCTGAGGTCAGGCAAGTAGATCTTGTTATACTTCTTCGTGGGGCAAAAGCTCATAGATGTTTGCTTCAGGATATCCCCCAGTTATGATACACACCACCTTCGCTGAGTATTGACACCAATTGGGAGATTATTGCTAGTATCACGACGTGGCATATTTGGAAGACCAGATGCTCAGAGGCCTTCAGGTTCATGAAACCCAATGTATTTGCAATATATGGAGTGACATCGTTTGGAAGATCAGACAAAAGTTATGGTCCTCTAGCATTGGGCCGAAGTTCCAGCGGGGTATTGGAAGAAGAGCAGTTTCCTTGGGCCAAGAGGAAACGAGCTGTTCTCAAGAGTCTGTGAGGTTGCTGCCTCCGCTGAATCGAAATCTGCTTGGAAGAAGTCCCTTCCAAGTAAGCAGGCATCAGTAAAGTGCGAGGCAAGCTCTATGGGGAGTGGTGCTAGGATCCAATCCCTAGCCTTAGAGCAGAAAGCGCTTGAAAATCTTTCCAATGAGTGTGGTCTTTACTTCTTTATCAAAATCTGTCTGTAAGGTCGTAAGCTTGTCTTCGGAGATAAGGATTGTTCTCCCACACAGTGGGGGTAAAGGATGCTTGGGCACAAGCCATAATGGCAATCAAAGGGTGGGCGGCTGACTTGAACACAATCCCATTTTTTCTGTATGTTGATGCAGGCAAAGAAGTGGGAGAGGCAGGAGGAGGGGCTTCTCTCTGCGAAGGAGAGGGGAGAAGAAGGCGAGAGGCAGAGAAGAAGGCAAGGGCAAACAAAGAGGAGGGAGTGAGGTGAATGGCGGGCAGAAGAAAATTGCGCAAATAAAAGGGGTATGACGGGCAGGGGGAGATGAAACCCATGGGTTGGTTTGAGAACTATATTGTCTTCAAAACATTGGTTACAGAGGGGACGTAGTGCTTTATCTCCATTGAGGCATGCTTTTATTACACACAAAGTAGTGTCCCAGAATTACAGATCTCCACATTACTAGGTACTATATTAGGAGAAGATACAATGCAAAAAAGCTCCAACAATGCAACCAAGGACGTTGTAGTTCATACTTTTGCCATGTGTACAGGTTCTCTAGCCATCTCATCACTTGAGATGTGAGATGGTGCAATGGTATGATAAACCTGAGTTAGAGAGGGTGTGTATTAGACTGAGTAGCATACCTATCCCAGATTTTGTTTCTATTTGCATACACTTTCCTTACATCCTTGAGGGATGGGCCAACATCTGTACTTTTCTTTTGCAAAAGGAAAAGACTGTACTGCTGCCTTTATCAAGAGGTGTTGTATCACCCAGAATATTCATTAAACAAAACATACGCACTACATGTACTCACACGATTGAGTGTCATGGACTATACTTGGCCTCAGAAGATGATAGTATAATCTCTCTCTCCCTCTCTCTCTCAAATGATCAGAAAAATGGTTTCTCTCAATATTTTTCAAACACGAAATAGCTTCTTCAATTTGCGAAGTGCCAATACAAGACAAAAACGATTTAAAGGGTGAGAATGCATACGATTTCTGTGTCGTGACCTCCAGCAAACTGTGAGATGTCATGTTCCAGAGCACAAGCTGCAATAGTTCTTTGATAACGTTCAGGATCAAAAGGACTTGTAAATACAATGTTTCGTCGAACTGTATCATTCAGTATCCAAGGCTGTTGAGGCACATAAGCTATATTACGCTGAACAAACAGTTTTCCTTTCAAGCACTGCAGGGGAAAAAAAACAGTAATTGGTTTGAAAGAATAGTCACCTAAAAAAAACATAATTTAATACAAAAGTTGGGGGAGAAAATTGGCACACTACCTGCATTTCACCTAGGATTCCGAACAAGAGTGAGCTTTTTCCACTTCCAACAGGGCCATGTATGGAGACCAATTCCCCTTTCCCAACAGAAAAGTTTATATTCTGCAGTACCACATCCCTTTTTGATGGATCGTTGACAACAGGAATCTCCCTAAGCTCGAGATTGGAATTTTCTGACTCAGAAAACTTTTCGACCTCTATGTGTATCTTCCCGCTTCCCTTGGCCATATTGGAGCTGATGGTTTTCCACATTTTTTGCTGCCAGGAGAAGGAACAGTCCAAGCCTAGAACAGCTCTGTCTGGATGTTCTTTAGAAAACTGCAGATAATAACATGCTTATGACTGTGCAGCCTTTGATGAAACTTGAGAAGTTTCTATAAGAAAAATAGAATTCTCTCGTGCAATAATTCTTCTTTTACAGAAAACTTTAAAAAAAAGAACACGAGACCTGTGCACAATCAACTTGAATGCTTAAATCATCTGCTTTATCCAAATCTAGCAGCTTTTGCAGGCGGCGCACTGCCACGATCGCTTCTCCGGATGCCTGAACCCCTGTATGTCTTGAAAAAAAATTGTAAGAATTTTGGAGATTCCTATCAAACATTAGGGCATAAGTTCTAGTAGTTTTGTACCTAGAGGAGCGATGGCGAAAGTCCGTACAAGAACACTGAATAATGCCAGAACTGTAAATGCCTGACTTGGTGGCATAAAATTTCCCTTGTGAATTGCAAAATATGTTCCAAAGGTCACCAAGGAAGCCAGTGGAGTGACTGAGTCCTGAGTAGAAATAAAATATTTACCTTTTTTTTGGGGGGGTGAAACCACTGTCTAATTAATTACTCAAGATATGGTACAAGCATAGCTGTCCATGAGGAAGGACAAGCTAGAAACAGTGGAGAAACACATCTAATTGCCTAGTAGTGATCTCACCCAAGGCATCAGAGTCCTGGAGAGATTCACGCAAAGAGTGTCTAAAATAAGTATAGGTACTCACTGATTTCTATCATGCCAGAGAGTCCATGAAACAAAATATTTACACATAATGATATAGTGTGCACTTGCTTACTATTTTGACTACAAAAAAGAAACCCCCAGAAACATCACACCACGCTTGCACATACATGTGTCTACACAGATGCATAGATGAATATGCAACAAAATCAACAGTAAGTTGTACCCTTATAGTCGAAGTTGCAGCTCTAACAAAGGAAGCCCTTCTTATTCTGTGCATTTCATCATGTCGTAAGTCAGCAATGCGACGTAAGAATGGAGAAATCCAACCATTGTACTTGATAACCCTTATGCCATTCAAAACTTCTCCAGTTAAGTGCACTCGTGCATCGGTGTATTTCACTGCCTTGACACGTAGTCTTCCACCCATATGAGCCATCCAAATCTTACACACAGAAATTGAGCTGTTTTAGTGAAAAGTTAAAACTATTGTAAAAGAAAAACTAGATTTTAGCCTCCTAAACAAACCATGATCGGACGTTTCTTGATCAAAATCTAGCTCACTATAAACTTAAAACCACACATCTTGGCACAAATTAGGGGAGGCTTCCATAGGTGCTGAATTTGTCTTGGATTCTTTTTGTGTGCAAATGTCTGCGTGCAGAGTATGGGTCTTCTTTGGAATTAGGAAGGGTACAAGGAATTGTATTTCAGAAACTTTTGATTGATGCTAATATACATCCTGTTAAGGAGCATTGCATTGAACATTGGTATGTGGTTTCTTCTTGGCACATGTATTGCAATTGTAAGAAAAATGCCTCTTTGATGCAATGGTAGAGCAAATGCATGGCCAGCTTCAAGTGGCCTACACGGTGCATCTAAATAACATAAAACATAGGCAGTCATCACATTTAGTTATCCAAGCGTGAGACTATCCCAAGTTAGTACATGCGTGTTGTAGATGGCACTTGTTATGCAGCAGTTGATTGGAAAGATATACAAAGCCATAATATGCAAGGAGACTTTAGCACCACTCACAATCAAACTTGAAGGCCACACCAATCAAAGGAAGAGGGATGGATGGCAGTGATTCATCCCGCTAAAAAGCATGAATTGTGCGTTGTGTGATCCACTAAGCCATCCTGATGGGACTCTTGGCCTTACACTGTTGCGAAGTTGCCATTCTAGATGCTCTGTGTTGTGATAGAGGGGATCCTTATGATCAAGATTCCCTCTACAGCCTGGTGACAGCCATTCACACAAGACAAGATAGGAGGCAACTTTACCAAATACAAGCCTGCAGCATCTTTACTTTTTGGGAGCCGACTGCTTTGGCCCAAAAAAGGTAGGAGGATAAGGTGGTTCTCCTCCTCGACTTTGAGAAGGCTTGTGATCCGGTTGACTGGAGTTTTCTGGAGGGTATTATGCTTCGGATGGGTTTCTCGGCTTCTTTTATTTGGGGAGTCTCATCCCTCTACTCTTTGGCCACCCATGGCCAGGTCCTTATTCAGGGCACCCACAGGGAGTGCTTTCCCATCTCTCGCTCGGTGCGCTAGGGCGACCCTTTGGCTCCCTTTCTTTTCCTTCTTTTCTTCTTCATTGCAGAGGCCATGAGCAGTTTCCTATGGACGCATGACACGGGCCTCTAGGGTCTCAGCCTTCCCATATGCTCTGTGAAGCTCTTGGATGCGAAGTTTGTAGATGATAAATGGAAACCTATTTTGTAGAGGATATTGATCTTTTCTGCCTTGCTTTTGCTGCACGCATCAACTGGCACAAGTGTGTTTTTTTTTTTTCAAGGAAGAGACTTATATTAAGTCTGAGAAAAGCATACAACAATCACGGCTATAAGCCGAAATAGAATCACCCCAATATGTAAGGTGATCTCAACCACCGAGGAGCATCATGGCGCCATGAAAGACATGTGGGACTAGAGGAAAAGAAAATGCCATGGTCCCACTCGTGCATAAATACAGTGCACTTTGCCTGCGCGGAACAAGAGGACCCCTGAATACAAGCCCATGTAGCCATGAGAGTATGGATGATATCACCCCATATAGTAATAATACATTGAGACTCAAAAATATGGATGCCCTCAATTGCCTCCGTGCATCTAGCTCTCTAGATCTACCATGCTGTAATACTGGCAACAATCTCCCAACAGGTGTCAATCCTTTATCTGGGGGGTGTATAATGTGAGTGAGGGGCATCCTGCAACAAACCATACTGGGCAATACCTCTACAAATGAAAATAGCAATGTCTGTATTATTGCCCTCATAGAAAAGCTGCAGACCAAACTGGGAAGCCAAGCAACTGTCTCCCAAGTAACATACATGGCGGAGCCACTCAATTTGCCCATAAGTTGGGCTATAGAACCCCATATACGATGTGCAATGTTGCATCCCCATAAACAATGCTGTACAGTCTTAGAATTTGCCGCACATCTCGGGCAGGTAGGTGCTACACCGAAAACCGATTTCCACTGATTGGTGGGGAGACCACCATGTAAAAACAACCAAAAGAAATGAGAGATGTGGCTCCTTCTGTATGAATGCCAAAGCCTATGCCAATATCTGCATTGTATCACCGGAGTGATGTCATAACTCTCCCAATGAGGCCTAAGAGTAGGGATCCTATGCATCTATCGAATGATGAGTAGCCTAGCATTCCGAACAATGAAACTGAAAAAGGGATGGCTTTTCAATGGATCACATGCATCAATCCACTCCCACTCACCTGGATCATCCCACTGAAGATATCTGGTAGGACATCCGCCATACAACCACAAACACCAAGAGCCATAAGTCACTAGAATCAATGAACCAGTGCTTCCCCAAACGACCAACAATCCTCATTGGCCTAAGCCTGGTGTTTGGGATGATCCCCTCCATGCTACATCTCCTCAATCTCCATCCAGGCATGATAGAATAGATGATGCAATCTATAGCCTCCTGGCCCGGGAGAGCAATGACCTGCAAAGGTACACCTATCCTAGAAAAAACTCCCAAGCCATCTCGGATGATGATCTCCATGAAAGATCCTAGAGAGCCACTCAAGCGGTACAGCTGCATCAATTTGATCAATATGTATGCAAGACCCCCTAAGATGCTGAATGGATGCAACTCTCCGATCCACCGGAAGACTCTTGAAGGTCTTCCAAGCAAGAACTGTATATGCACCTCTCTCCCATCCTAACCACTCCATGTAACAAGATGCACCAAGTGGCCGACCAGCCTCATCCCTCATGGCAATAAGAATGGTCTGGACCTCAATGTCAATGTCATGCTGGAAAGAAATGAGCTCGTCTTGCGAAAAATTGATGATTCTCCCGGCGTGTGGGGATGAGGAAGGATTGGCTGTGGCGGAAGCCATAAGACCAATCAATGGTGGGTGGTTGACTCAAATCCAAGTTGAAACAACTGCTGAAAAGAAAAGCAGAGGGCAAAGAAGGAAGCGGGGGGCGGAAGCACGGGCAGGAGGCGGCAGGGGGAAGAAGAGAAGGCAGAGGAGGCGGCTGGGGCAGCACCATGGGCAGAGGAGGCAGCGTGGGGACAGAAATGAGGGTAGAGGAGGCGGCGGGGGCAGAGGCGAGGTCAGAGGCAGAAACAAGGCGGGGACAGCAGCGCGGGTAGAGGAGGCGGGGGCATTAGCCAGTCGTGTGGTTTTTGGGTAGTGCCCCCCCCAACCACCAAACACTAGATGCTTTCCAATGGAATCCTCGAGCCACTTCACGGACCGCTATGTTGGATGCCAGGAGGGCATCGACATCACCTCCAAGCATGTTGAGATATTTCACCAAATGTCCCTAGCCATAAAGTGTTAGATGGGCCAACATGTCTAAGGTTGAAAAGCTTTGTAAAAACAGCCACAGCCCAAGATTCATCTCTTCAAGGCATGTACATCAAGTGGAATTGGAGATATTCTCAAGCCTATATATAGCCTACAAGTTGACTTGCACCCCCTAGATTCATGGAGGAATAGGTGGAATAGGTGGAAGCTTGATGACCTCATCAATGATGTAACTTGCCATGATACGGAGCCTATTGCCACGTCAGCAACCACCCCCGACACTTGACCCTGCCACACACTTACTGCCCCCATGGATTGTATCTCTATTTATGAGGATGTATTGCAATTTTACAGTTGAGCCTAGGTGTAGCACATAGAGTGATGGCTCAATTTTAGTTTAGTTCTTGTTTCATTTTCAGTTTGTTATTCCATGATTCAGCTACTCATGGATTCCTTGTAACTTTTGGTCTCATAGACCCTTGCAATCTTCTACAGACGTTAATATATTTGTCTTTCTTTCCTTTTTTTCTTTCTTTCTATGAATGAAATTGAAATTCATGTGTGTTATGGTCATACTCTTACCTCTTACCCATATTATCTTGTGATTAAGTGATAATTATCTTTAATCCATATGCTTATGTCCACTCTAACCCCATGAAGGTTATTTTCTTTAATCTACCTTAACCCAACGCATTAGTCTTAACCCTTGTTTCATTTTCTATAAAGCAGTAGATAGCGCTCCCCCCCCCTCCCCCCCCCCCCCACCAAGGCCCCCTCCTCTTGAGATTCCAGAGGAAGTTCCTTTTTTAGAGCTCTGCTCGCCTTTCTCTTGTTGGCTAGGTGGTTGTGGCCAACCAGGTTCTGCTGGCTAGGTGGTTGTGGCCAACCAGGTTCTGTTGGCTACCATGTGGTATATTGCTTTGTGTGCTGGGCCTTATGCATTGGCCAGGTTCAAAGTCTTAGCTGCAATTTCATGTGGTCCAGCGGCGATGGGTGTGCTGTTAGGGCCAAGGTGGCTTGGCGCCATGTGATTGTCCAACCCCTACACAAAGGGGGGCTAGGCATCATTGATCCCGCTTCACAGGCAGAGCCCCTTTGACCAAGTTGATTGTCCATGGTCTCCAGCCAGAGGAGAACCGTGGAAGCATTTTCTTCTAGCATGCTCCCCTCCCGAGGTGGTCCTTGGGCCGCCAGCATCAGGTGGATCTTCTTGACAGCTCCTATCCGCAGGTTTAGCACCTCTTTCGTGGATAAGTTTGCAGCCAGCCTCTTTCCTACTGGGAGGTCCTTTGCCTGTCCCTTTTTCAGTCCTCTCCCAGATGCGACAAGGAGTGCATTTGGCAGCCCCTTATGTGGAACACACTCATTCAGTCCCCGTCAGGCCCACCTCTCGGAGCCTAGCCCCACCTCACCTGGGGTCATATTAGCTCTGGTCCGGCTCAGACTATGGATTCTTGGCTCCATTTTCACGCTCTTCCTTCCCCTTTCCAACAGGAGAGACTTGCCTTCCTCGGAGGAGGGGCCCACCTCAGCCTCGACATCGAATCTGCCATCCCCACAGACTGGCACTCCCCCATGGATCCACCTCCCAATTTTTGGTGGGTCGCTTCCTTCTGGCAACATGATGTGCCTCTTCTGATCTTCGGCTTACAAAGACAAACCACACCCCCCCCCCCTTCTCCCTCTTTTGTGGTAGGGGATCACGGACGACTTCCTCTAGGAGCAGACCTCACAGAGGAGGACTACACCTCACTCCCCTAGCAGTTGAGGATAGTGGGCTTCCACAACCGTTGGTGGCACATCGACCCTTCCCCCGGGAAGGTGCCCAATGATTCGACCTGGCTACTTTTGCTTTGAGAGAGCTGCCCCTTGATCCGCCTCCACCAGTGGGACCTCGGAGAGTGGTATTGGAGAGGCCCCAAGACATCCCTTTTTCTAGTACTTGGTTCATCTGGGCAGGAATATTCTCTTACAGCCACTCGATGGCACTCCAGCAGCTACAGCAGGGCATATTCCATAATTTCCTTGGAGATTACTAGCACAGGCTCTGGGGCAACTTCCGCCTCAGAAACTTATTCTCTTCCTTTGCCTTTTGGCACACCGTAGCCTTGCGGTTGGTTCCTGGATTGCCGTTGTGGGCCGACCAGCCTTGTGCAGGATGTAGCCCCTCACAAGATTGAGCGTCATTGTCTTTGGGACTGCCCAAAGGCTCAACAGGTTTGGAAGATTCTCAAGCTATTCACATCCAAGCCCCTCTGATTCATCACATGGGAAGAGGTCGCTTGGACTACGAAGGAGGCATAACCCTTCTTTATGAAGAGGATGGCACCAGCCTTGCCCTTTGGCTCATTACCCATCCGAAGCCTCAGCAGTTCGGTGCCGGTTACATTGTGGACCTTGGGGACCGGAGTTTGTCAGAGATGAAGACCATCAGTAGTATCACCGCTTGGCATATCTGGCAGGTGAGATGCAGAGAGGCCATTGATGACACCCCCCCTCCCCCCCCCCACCCCCCCCCCACCCCCCCCCGGCGGCCTGCCTCGCGGAGGTGATCCCCTCCATTTGGCTAGACATCATCCACACTCTGTGAGGATGGAGCACTTCACATGTGACTCGGAGCGGATGCAATGGCGCTGGGTCGCCTTCCTTCGCATTTGGAGTCCGGGCCCATTCTTCACTACAGAGGGCGATGGATCGTCTTGGCATTACACGTCCCCAATGTGGCTTTTCGATGTAGTCTCCCCCTCCGAGGGAGACCAGCCAGAGAGGGAACTATCAGAGAGGGCAGTGGAAAGATGTAGACGAATGACAAAAACGCTGCAGCTCCAAGAGAGAGAAAACAGCAAAATGCTAATGCACTAATCTCAAGAAAAGAGTGGATACAACCAGCCCGTAGGCGAGGAGTGGACTCCGTAGGCAGAGGGATGAAGATGCTCACCAAGAATGATCAGGGGATGATGATGAAATGAGGAAGAGGGCAGCCCATATATATACTCTTACATGAGCTGGCCGACTGCCTCCTTGTGGCCTACACGACCTCAAAATAGGTGAAATACTCCATAAAATGGGTGGGCAATCCACATCAAAGGCCCATAAAATAGGGTAAAAATATGGGAAAAATGGGGAATGCCTGAGAATAGAAATGCCCCCCACAAACACTAGAAAAGCCACCAATAGGAGATGATATATGCTAACACCCCCTCTGAGGTCGTGGAGGTGGCCCAAGACCCAAGGAGCTGCATGAACGTCGATAGATGACTGAGATAATCCTTTGGTGAATAAGTCCGTAGCGTTGTCCTGGGTAGGACAATATTCAAGGATAATGTCTCCCTCCAAGATCCTCTCCCGCACAAAGTGGTACTGGATCTCTATATGCTTGGTCCGTGCATGAAATACCGGATTCTTAGCAATAGCCAAGCAACTATGGTTGTTGCATGAGATAAGGGTAGGCTAATATTGTTGAAAATTGATCTCCTCAAGTAGTCGCCGCAACCAAATCACCTCACAAGTAGCCGAATAAGCCGCTCGATACTCCGCCTCAGTCGATGAAAGCGGCACCATAGACTGCTTTTCACTCGTCCATGAAATGGCTCCAGATCCAAGTGTAAAGCAATACCCTATAGTGGATCATCAGGAATTCGCATCTCCAACCCAATTGGAGTCGCTCCAGCCACGTAAAGTGGCCCCCTCTCTATAGAAAATGCCAAAATCCTTGGTACCTTTCAAGTATCGTAACACGCGGAGTGCTACCTGCCAACGAGTGTACAATGGTCCAACAACGTTGCTGAGAACTGAATATGCCATCTTAGCGCTGGAAAACCTCCAATCCAAGAAAGAAGTGAAGCAACCCAAAATTTGTCATCTCAAATTCCTAATTAGGGGCAACCTTTAAGTGAGCAATGTGTGCTGCATGGCTGCATGTGATGATCAAGTTGTCGACATAGAGAATGATGAGAGTATACAACCCTTTCTCGGGATAAATGTAGAGATTTGGATCAGCTCTGCCGACCGCTTGAAACCCTTTTGTTGAAAGAAAGCACCAATTGGAGTCGCTCCAGCCACGTAAAGTGGCCCCCTCTCCATAGAAAATGCCAAAATCCTTCGTACCTATCAAGTACTGTAACACGTGGAGTGCTACCTGCCAATGAGTGTCCAATGGTCCAACATCATTGCTGAGAACTGAATATGCCATCTTACGGCTGGAAAATCTCCAATCCAAGAAAGAAGTGAAGCAACCCAAGATTTGTCATCTCAAATTCCTGATTGAGGGCAACCTTTAATTGAGCAATGTGTGCTGCATGGCTGCATGTGATGATCAAGTTGTCGACATAGAGAATGATGAGAGTATACAATCCTTTCTCGGGATAAATGTAGAGATTTGGATCAGCCGACGACCGCTTGTAACCCTTTTGTTGAAAGAAAGCATCAATCTTCTCATACCAAGCCCTGGGGGCTTGTTTCAAACCATATAAGGCCTTTTTCAGCTTGTAGACCATACCTTTGGAGCCAGGAACTTGAAATCCTGGGGGCTGTTCCACATAAACTTCCTCCTCTAGCTCCCCATTGAGGAATGCCGACTTGATATCCATCTAAAAGATAGGTCAATGAGTGTGCAGCAAGAGCAAGAGGAGTCCATATGGTCGCCATCCGAGCAATCGGTGCAAAGGTATCATCAAAATCAACGCGAGCTTTCTGAGAACAGCCTTTGACCACAAGCCTGGCCTTGTGCTTATCCAGAGTCCCATCCGATTTGTACTTGGTCTTATAGACCCACTTCACATCAATCACCTTCCGCTTTGCTGGTCTAGGAACTAGCTCCCAAGTTTGATTCTGCTCAATAGAGTCAAGCTCCGCTTCCATGGCCCACTTCCAAGTTAGTTTGGAAAGCGCCTCCCCAATATGAGTAGGTTCCCTGTCCTTCTGGATGCGTGACATCAGTGCATAATTGACGCACATGTTCTCTTGAGATGATGTCGTGGTACGCAACAGCTCTGATCGACGGGGACACCCTGTTGGAGGTGAAGGCAACCATGTTACCCTTGAGTCCCGCAATGTCTGGTACAACCAATTGGGAATCCGGGATCCCCCCTTAGAAGTCGAACCTTGCTCCGAACCCTGTTGTGGAGCATCCACCAAAATCTCCTCCTCCTGATTAATGTCAGATGATTCCTCCACCTGAGGTGCTTGAGGACGTGCCAGGTCAAGTTGAGGAAGAGGAACAGGAGGATCCAGCGAGGAACCAAGTAGAGGTCGAGTCGAATTAGCCCCTGAAGATGGAGAAGCCCCCTCTGCAACAGAAGATGAAGCCTCATCAACCACCACATCTCTGCTAATGATGATCTTCAAGGTTGCAGGATTGTAGAGCCGATAACCTTTAGATTCTGAGCTGTAACCAACCAAAATATGATGCTTGGACTTGGCGTCCAGCTTCCCGCTATGACCATCAGGTACATGAACAAATGCATCAGATCCAAAAACCCGAAAAATGAGAAATTGTGGGTTTTCTACCAAGGTAGGCTTGAAAGGGGGTCTGTCTTGGAAGAGCAGTAGTAGAGGACCGATTAAGAATATAAACAACAGTAGTAGGGGACCGATTAAGAATATAAACAACAGTAGAACCTGTCTTCGCCCAAAGCTTTTGAGAAAGACTCCGATGTTCCAACATAATCTGAGCCATCTCAATCACCGTTTAGTGCTTTTGCTCCACCACGCCATTCTCTAAAGGAGTACCTGTGTTGGCAAGCTCCCCTTGAGTGCCATGTAGCTCACAATACTGGTTAAATTGACGAGAAGTAAACTCGCCGCCTTTGTCGGCTCAAAATGTCAAGACAGAGTGTCCCGACTGTTTCTCCATGTTTGGAATCTGTTGAAAGTTTCATTTTTGGACTTGAGAAAATAGGCCCAAGTATACTGACTAAATTCATCAACCAAGAGAAAAACATAACTGGCAGAACCAAGAGACAGAGTGTGCATCGGGCCACACAAATCCGCATGAACCTACTCCAGAGGTGCCGTAGCTCGCCATATAGGCTTCTTTGGAAAGGCCTCTCGATGTTGTTTCCCTTTGAGGCAAGAGTGACAAGGGCCCTCACGTGTGCCAACATCTAGTAATCCATCCACCAACTGGTCCTGAAAAGCCTTCCGCAGGGCCTCCAAATGAAGATGTCCAAATTTACCATGCCAAAGGTTGCTTGTGCGGGCACTTGTGCGAGAGTAAAGAGCCGTGAGTTTGTAGAGGCCATGGTCCTCGATGCCTTGCCAAAGGATCTTGTCAGTGAGAGGGTACCGAATGATCACTGAGTCCTCCATAAACTCCACCTTAGTGACCAATTTGCAAATCTCATGTATAGAAAGGAGATGAAATCCTAAATTTGGCACATAAAGCACTCTCGAGGTGTATTTCTCTCCATTGCCATCCGGAATGAGGGGCACTGTCCCTTCGCCATGAATGGGAATAGTAGATCCAATGGCAACTTTTCCGCGGCGTTGCTGCAGTTCATCATTCCAATCCTTGTGATAAGTCATGTGCTATGTTACGACCCTGTGTTTTTCCCTTTGGACAACAAGCGGGTGGACACGAGCACGAGCACACGATGGATAGTGTGGACAGGTATCAGTTTGGATGTGAAAAGGAAACTCATAAGTGTGGCCAGCCCGAGTGTAAAAGGGGACAAAAAGAAATTTATAAGGTTATAAGGTTTTTAAACCTTTGATGGCTTAAAATATTAATATATGTTTATAAGCATGCGTTTTGCAGTTGCTTTTAGGTGTTTTTGATGAAAAGCATATCGCCTCTTTAAAAAGGGCGAAGGGTGGTGGATTGGAGCAAGTCGCCGTGGTGTGGTGCATGGTGAGACGGCAGGTGCATCCTTGGTTACTGAGCAGGTCGTCGTGTGCAGGGTTGCTGTGTGCATAGGCTTCAGGCAGGGTAGCTGCGCAAGAGCTTCAGGTGCTGCTGCTGCTGCTGCCGTCTCGCCAAGTGCTGTTGCCGCTGCTGCTGCTGCTGTTGGGCGCTGCTGCGCATGGGCGGCCGCTGTTGTTGCTGCTGCCGCTAGGTGTGCTGTTGCCGCAAGCTGCCGCTGCCGCCAAGTGTTACTGCTACTGCGTATGGACTACAGCCGGGCAGCAAAGGGCACCATGGGGCAGCCAAGCGGGCAACCATACAGGCAACCCGCAATAAGCAGCCAGCAGACAAGCGTCAGGCAAGAGTTTCTCTGCAGCCAGTTGGGCAGCCAGACGAGTGTCAGATGGGAGGCCTCTACGCCAGGTGGCTGCATGTGTGGAGGTAGTCAGCGCGGGTCTCTCTCTATCTTTTTTGGAAGAAGGCGAGCTGAAAAAGGCACCGAGGGGCTAACAGCCAAGGGGTCTCTCTCTCTCTCTCTCTCTCTCTCTCTCTCTCTCTCTCTCTCTCTCTCTCTTTGCAAGCAGGTTTTGTTTACGAGATTGGGATGCAGAGGATCAAGCTACATATGCACAGGATGATGTTCTTGGAAGAGATGTGTGTTGCTCTTCGACTTGGACTTATGTGTATTTAGGGATTGCTTGAAACGTCCTCTATCTTTCTCTCTCAAGGTTTTTGGCACCGTGATTGGATGGTGCATATGTGGATTTATCTGTCATGGAAACAGGACATTGGTATTTCGATAAGAACAAGACTTTGGTATCGAGGATGCAGGCCTATGGTTTATGGGATACAGGTCTTTGGTTTATCAGATACAGGTCTTTGGTTTTCGTGTGGAAAGCATGTCTCTGGATTCATGTGAACAGGTTCTAGTTTTCTCGAGGATACATGTAAGCTGTGACTATAGGAAGGACATGTGGTTTGGTACAGCCCTACTGCTGTTTGGGAAAGGGTTGTGGGACCCATGATAGCGATGGAGAAGACCTTTTCAAGCAGGGAGGTGTTGTACAAATGTGCCTTCTCTATAAGGTGCTGTGCTGTAATAACGAGAGTTCTTTTTTGGAAAAGTCCTAAGTGAAAAGTTAAGCAAGCGGTTGTGCCTCCTCCCCAACCACCACGGGCGGTTGCAACCAGGTGTCTCCTGCCCATACACCACCCCACAGCCGACTGCAGCCAAACGGCTTCCGTGTTCTTCAGCTGGCGGCTGCACCTTCTTCTCTTCAGCTGGTGGCTGCGCCTCATCCTCCGCCCTTGCAGGCGGCTGCCCCTTCTCTACAAAAGGCGGCTGTCTCCTCTTCAACAGGCGGTTGTTTCATCCTTTGCAGGCGGCTACACTCCCCTCTACAGGCGGCTGCGTGGGGTTGCACCTCCTTTCCATAGACGGCTACAGGTGGCTCTGCACCTCCTAGGTGGCTACACCTTCTACACAGGCAACTCCTCCTCCTCCTAGACAGGCTGCTGCACCCTGGTGTCCCTCTCAAGTAGCTGCACACAGACACCTCGGGTATTTGTCTTCCATTTGCGAGCTACAAGTAAGTGAATTTAGATTTAAGTAAAGAACTTTGTTGTAAATCTGATAAAGGATTCTCTCTACCGCTAACACCCGTTCGGTGCCGGGTAGTCCAAGCTTTTGGAGAACCACGGTCCAAAGGTACCGAGATCGGGAGAGCCAGGCGTTAGTATGGGAGCGCCTGTTTGTGCGTGGTCCTGGAACACCAGTGGGGCGCTCTCCGCGGATTCCAGTGAAGGCACAGGACCGTAGAGACTGGACCTTTCAAGTGGTTGCTCTCATTCGAACATCTAGTTCGAGCCTTTTGTTTGGTACTGTATTCATCTCAGTTGTACATGGACATCATCTGGTTCATTGAACTCATGGAGCATTGTATTTGTTAAATACTCCCAATAATATATCATATATTGAGGGGGGGCTCGGCCCGTTCCCGCCCCAGTGCTGGTGTCCATCTATCAACATTTCTTTTCATTTCAATTTTCAGTTGTTATTAAGTTGTCCATTTCAAATTGTGATATTAAGTTGTGCTATTACGCGTGTGGGTGTCCAACGGAGTCTATTCCCACTTGACGGGATCGGTTTCATTGGTATCAGAGCACAGTTATTTCCCTCTTCTCAATGGGGAAACGACCCTGTATATTGGACACCCCGCTTCTAGCATACTTAACACAATGGATAGCCAAGGCAACCCTTTGAAAGTGCCTAATTCGAAGGACCCATCAAGTGCCTTGCGTGGTTCTGATGCTTTACAAGGAAAGCACAAGCCCCTTGAAAGGGTAAATGATAGTGATTCAAAAGGACAACTGTCTCGAGGAAAAACAGTCATGCAAGAAGAAGAGCCAGATGCAATGAGGGCTGAAATGGAGCATATGAGAAAGCTTTTGCAGGCACAAGAGCAAGAGCTGAAATTTTTGCATGAAGATCCCCATGTGCAAAGTGCCATTGAAGCAAGGAAAGCCGATGCAATGATAGATGTGACTTTTGAGTCCATGGCACGGGAAGTGGGCAAGAAGCCAAGGGAGTTGGCACTTTCCAACCTCCTCCGCCGCAAAGGTGACATCAAAGAGGGGGAAGACGGAGAGCTGAAATTCAGAAATCCATCTCGCTTGAAGCATGGAGATCCCGCATCTCAAAGGTTGAGGTCATTTATGCAAAAGGAAGAGGTGACAGTCACCTCTCGTCATGCATCTTCTCCACAAGGCACAAAGCCTGACAGGTATATGTATGCTAGTGCTCATGGAGGGCATGATAGTCACATGCATTCAAGACATGTATCCCATGGTAGGGATGACAGGTCTGCCACTAGAAGAGCTTTGCCTTCTGAGTTGTCTCATGGAGAGACATTGCCTTATGCAAGAAAGTCACATGCATCCGATTCTCAAGTTCGTGGAGCACATGCCACCGCGCTTCATGAAACTTCCATGATGGCCCATGAAGCCCATGCAGATTAAAAGGAAAAGAAAAAGAGAGGACCATGAGCCTCACGCCAGAAAGCTCAAGGAATTTAAAGCAGGTGACAAGTCCGTTAAGTTTGATGTTTTTCATGGAGAACATGATGCTTCCAAAGTGTAAGCATTTGTGGCACAGTTTGACATTGCTTTTAGCGATGAGGACTTCACTAAGAAGTCTAAAGTACGCCATGCTAGCATGTTTTTGAAAGGGACCGTTGCTCATTGGTGGATCACTGAAAAGATCACCAAAGACCCCATTTGCACCTGGAAGGAGTTTAAGGACAGATTCTATGCTCAGTTTTTGCCACCAAATGTGGAGCAAACTCTCACCCAAAAGTGGGATAGACTTGAGCAAAGAGATAATGAAAGTGTGCAACAGTATGTCAACAAGTTTTGGAAAGTGTTGCTTGAGGTAACTCCTTTTATGCAAATCACTGAGGATGAAAGAAAGAGGAAGTTTCACTCCGGATTGCAACCAGCTTATCGTTCGGGCATTGAATTGCACCCGAAACATACTTTGCAATAGCTTACAGCCTCTGCTCTTGCTACGGAGCAATTGGTGCTCAAAATTAAGCAAGATCAAGGCGGTTCAAAGGGGAAAGACAAGGCTGTCCCAAATCTGCAAAAAGGTGGACAGCCACCTAAAAAGAACTTCCGGGAGACCCACAAGGGAGGTAAAGCTGAAAATACCTCATCTAAAGATCAAGGCCCAAAGAAGAACAAATTTGGCTTGACCCCGAAGCAAAGAGAGCAATATGCCGAGAGAAAATGTTTTTCTTGTGGCAGCAAAGAGCACATGTTTCGACAATGCCCTGACCGCAAACCAAAGTACAAGGACAAACAAACCAAGGCTAATGTACATGCAGTTCCCGATGTGCAGGGAAACACAAATCATGATGCAAAAGAGCGGATGGTATGCAAGGCTTGGGGTCAAATCAAGGATCAGCCCGCCTTATTCATGTTTGATGACTGTGCAACTGATAACTTCATCTCTATACAAACGGCAGCTGCCTTGGGTATTGAGGTTGAGAACGTGGGACCTCAAATTGAAGCCGAAGCTGCCTTTGTTGGTAAAGAGGTGCAGGTTACCCCACTGATAGGGAAGTGGCGCATACATATCCAGGGCTACCTTGATAATGAACATTTCTTAGTTGCACCACTAAATGGATGTGATGTATTGTTGGGCAAGCCATGGCATCATAGGCTTGAGCCCCGCAAAGAGTACAAGACCAACATGATTTCTTTTATGCATAGAGGCCGCATGCATTTCATTGATGCTGGCAAAGAAGGGGATTCCATCCCACTTGTATCTCACATCCAAATTAATAAAGCAATGAAAAAGAGTCTTTCTGCGTACTTGGTTTTTGTTCGTGATAGCATTGTACCAAGTCATCAAAATGTGGATGCTATGACTTATGATAGGCTAAATTTTCTTCATGCATTCAATGAATGTTTTGCTGATGCATTGCCAAGTGAATTACCTCCCCAAAGGCCCGAGGATCATCGCATAGATCTTGTGCCAGCAGGTAGTTCTCCACCTAACAAACCCGCATACCGTGTGAGTGCCGCACAACAAGAAGAGATCATGAAGCAGGTAAATGAGCTTTTAGAGAAAGGTTTGGTTCAGCCTAGTTCCTCACCTTATTGCTCTCATGTGCTTCTTGTTCAAAAGAAAGGCGGCTCATTCTGCATGTGTGTGGACTATAGAGCTTTAAATAAGCTTACCATCAAGAACAGATTCCCAATTCCGCGTATTGATGACATTTTGGATAAGCTTTCAGCCGTCTTGATTTGAAGAGTGGTTATCACCAAATACGAGTGGTGCCCCAAGATGTCCATAAAACTGCATTTAGGACAGCCTTTGGATTATATGAATTTTTGGTAATGCCTTTTGGTCTCACCAATGCTCCTGCCACGTTTAATCGTATGATGGATAGGATATTCCGACCCCATCGCAAATTCACAGGAGTATTCTTTGATGATATCTTGGTTTTCTCCAAGAATGAGCAGGAACATAGAACTCATTTGGTCACAGTGTTCGAAGAGTTGCGGAAGCATAAACTTTTCATTAATGCCAAGAAAAGTGAGTTCTTCCTTTCAGAGATACATTATCTGGGTCACATTGTATCCAAGGATGGAGTAACAATGGATTCTGCAAAGATAGAGACCATTCGGAATTGGCCAAAATTACAAAACGTACATCAAGTACGTAGTTTTATGGGATTATGTTCATATTATAGGCGTTTCATAAGGCATTTCTCTACATGACCTCACAAAGAAGAAAACCACTTTCAAATGGACTTCAAAAGAACAGGATGATTTCTTGCAACTCAAGCATGCTATCATATGTGGACCTGTATTGATTGTTCCTGGCCATAGTTGCCACACGTTTTTTGAAACGCGTTTTTGAAACGTGTTTGAAACGTTTCAAAAACGTTTCAAACAAATTTCCAAAAGTTTTTTAAAAGTTTTTTTCAAATTTTTTTTCAGGTGTTTTTTCCAGGTTTGTTTTAGGGGGGTGTCCATAAATTTATGTTTGGTACAGTTTAATGCTAAAATCTACATTCAACTTTCATATACATGAATCATGATACATCATGAATGATGAATCCATGATTCAAATTTCATACTGAATCCTGATTCTTAATACATCATACATGATTACAATTTACATCATACAATGATCATACATGTAACATGAATCATGATACATCATACATGATACATGGCAGTCTTCAGGAATCAGGAATTAGATCATAGATGGCAAAAACCCATATAATTATTAATAGCATAACCAGTTTGAAGTTACAAGTTACAACTTACAACATACTAAGCAACATACTAAGCACTAGTGAATAGTGTCAAATGATAAATCTGAAATCTGAAATACAGATGTCTGTACCGAAAGACCAAATACAAAAACTCTGAAAAAACAAATGGTCTCCAATGTCTGGAGTCTGGACTCTCAACTCTAGACTCAAGTGTCAAGAGTCAAGAGTCACTAGTAGTAACTAGTAACTACTCAGCATCATCCTCCTCTGAGGAATGTGAGTCTGTGTCGTAAGAAGATGAAGCCTCAGCCTCAGCCTCAGCACTCGTAGATGCATGATCTGCTGATGTCGGTGCCCGTGATCGTGTCATAGTAGCTGGTGCCATCATCTCCTCATATAGCATGGCATAGATGTCGCGCTCCTCAGCAGGGATCTCTGGTACGTCCTTCACTTTCTCTATGTCGATCTTGTCGACATTCACTTGGCGCGGCTCAATGGGATTGCCTTGCTGCTCAATTAAACGGAGGTTGCAATGACAATACACCAACCGTTCTAATTGAGCAGTGGACAATTTGTTCCTCTTCTTTGTATGGAAGAGGGCCCATGTGCTCCAGTTTCTCTCACATGGACCAGAGCTGCAATCCTGTGAGAGGACTCGTAATGCAAGGCGTTTCTGTCAAAAGATAACAGAAAACTTTATAAATAATAAGAAGAAACAACTTATATAAGTTGTAAGTACTAAGTTGTTACTTCAAAGTGCAAACTTATTACATGTAAGTTGTAACTTGTCAGTGGGCACTTACCAGAACTGGAGTACCGATGCCATATTTCTCCCACCAAGAGACTGGCTGAAGCTGAGTCTCTCTCAAAACTGCAGTGGCTCTCCCAAAGGCATGACTCCCATTCCGAAATACTAGGAGCTCATCCTCTAACTTCCTGAGGAGCTGAACATCACCTCCAGTCCAGGTCTGGATGTAAGACTGCCATCCCTCTTCTAGCTCCTCATTGTTGAACTGCTCCTCATTCCGCCATAGTGGGTGTAGTATATGGGCAACCGCATGGATTGGCCTATGAAACCAATCCCATCTACGGTTCCACACCTCCCTGATGTCCTGGATCCTGTTCAACGACACTTGGAAGCATGGAATTAATATCAATGTATAATGTGGCCACTGGCAACTAAAAGAACAACAATGACATACAATGATACATACCTCTCAGCTGATAGTATAGTGCATCGATCTAGGGCCTCTCCAATGCGGTCCATGAACTCATATAAGAGTCCAAGGGTGCTGCCCTCCATGTCCGTAATGCGAAGCACACTATATATAGGCTGAGTGGCCGTGACAAGTGCAAGGGCCTCAGCCCACCAAGTGTCTCGCATTACCGCGCGCACAAATGCTACTGCCTTGGGATGCTCTCTATCATCCCATGCCATCCACTCCTGAGAGACAACAGTGCGGAGTAAACCTGTACGGACCCGCACAAGCCTCTCAACCACAATGAGCATGTAAGCAAACCTGGTGTTTGAGGGCTTCAACAACTCCAAATCACTGTGTGCACGAAACATAGCTAAAACCTTTGGCCTCTTGGTGACAAACTTCACCATGCTCCGAGAAGTACTAAAGAGGTCGGCAATCCACCCAATTTTGGCCACATCCTCTATCAAGAGGTCCAAGCTGTGTGATGCACATGGAGTCCACACTATCTTTGGAAACTCATCCTCTAACATCCTGCCCATAGATACACAATTTGACCCATTATCTGTAACTACCTGCACTATGTTCTCTGGGCCAATCTCTAGCACTGCCTCACGCAAATGTCTCCATATGAATGCTCCAGTAACAACTGTACCTGGAACCGAGGCATCAATGGCACGCAAAAACATTGTGCCCTTACAACAGGACACCAAAATGTTATATACATTTCTCTTTCTCATGTCTGTCCAGCCATCACAAAGCAATGTGCATCCATATTTCTGCCAGGTTGCCTTCAAAGGCTCCATCTCAAGCTCCACTGCCTTCTTCTCCTTCCTTAAGTGGGTTTTGCGAAGGGACTCATAAGATGGACCCTCCCACTCATACCCAATGCGGCTGATAGCTTTAATGGCCTTCTTCCAACGAGGAGTACGCACGACGTGAAATGACAAAGCGCATTGTATAAACAACTTTGTCAATTCACGTGTGGCCTCCTTGACAGCTTGCTTTTGTATGCCTGCTTTAATGCCTGCCCTCTTTAGAGAAGGCACGGTGGGCAATGAAGATCTGTGGGCTACAGGAATGGAGCTAGACCCACCTGCTTGACTCTGCAAATCATCCTCTGTCCTAGCTCTTTTGGACACATCACCTACAGAATCTGTATCCTGTACATCATCATCAATAGGCTGAATTCCCTTTGCTGCTTCATGTTCTCTCTTCCATTGCTGAAGAGACGCTACAACCTCTCTTGGTACTTGACTGCAAGGGCCAATGCCTTCCCCTCTTACTCCTGTAAAATGGGCCTTTACCCTAATAATAGACCCACCTGACACTTTGGCACAAAAATTGCATTTCCACCTTTCTGTGCCTGAACCCCCATATCTGCTCACAGGAGTTACGTGGTTCCACATGGCATCCTTAGCCCGAGGCATGATGAATGAATGAAGAAATTTGGGCAACCTGGCAAGAAATGCCCAAATTTCAAATCTGAAATTTGGTCCAAAATCAGAAAAAATCAGCATTTAGGGTTATTAAAAACCTGAGAAGCAGGGTGCGTAGGGGCCGGAGGAGTAGGCTTGGTGCGTAGGCAAGGTGTGCATGCACCAATGTAGGCAACCTGGCAAAAAATGCCCAAATTTCAAATCTGAAATTTGGTCCAAAATCAGAAAAAATCAGGATTTAGGGTTAGTACAAACCTGTTACCTACGGTGCGTAGGGGCCGGGGGAGAAGGACTGGTGCGTAGGTAGGGGTGCAAGCAAACCTGGAAGACTTCAAAGGCTGGAAACGTCTCTTTCAAGCGTCACTTTCAAAACTGAAATGCCAGGAGATACTGCATCGTACGTTTTCTATCATAAAAAAAAACTGGCCCAGCAAAAAAACGCGTTTCAAACGTTTGAAACGTTTGCACGTTTCAAACGAGTAGCCTAAAGTTTGAAACGCGTTTTTTTGCAACTATGTTCCTGGCGAGCCTGTCACAGAAGATCTGCCAGAGATTGATGAGCTTAAGGAGATCCTCCAGCCAGAACAGATTGTCTTTCACAACAAGAAGCGAAAGCTACCTGCAGGAAAGCTTTCCAGGAAATACCTTGTGAAGTTCAAAAATTATTTGCCTATTGATGCAAAGTGGATAAATGAGGATTTTTTTATTGATTACCCACAGTTGTTACAGGCATATCTTGAGGCTTTTCAGTTGAGGACAACTCTTTAGAAGCCCGGGGGGATGTCACCAATTGCCGACCATTTGGTCCATCTCCAGTTTTGTGTCTCGTTCACTTGAGGCCAGGCCGGTGTCTCATGTGAAGAGGCCAGTATTTTTGCTTAACATGGACGGGAGCCACACTGGTGCCACCCGTGTGTTAGCAGGATGGTGTCGTATGGACGGGAGCCAGATTGGGGCCACCCGTGTATGACCTGGACTGTGTTCTATCCATGGGATTGTCACGCCGTGTCTTGCCTATGGGACTGTCACTCCATAGGGAGGCTCGTGCCTCAAACTGTGTTTTACCTATGGGACTGTCACTCCATAGGAAGACCAGCATTTATGTTTTATGTCGTGCCATTTTTGTGCTCGACAGATGTTTTGTACTTGTTCCATGAACGGGAGATATGTCCATGATACGATACTATTTGCACATGCACTCATGTTTTGCATGTTTGAAACTGTTTTCGCATGACTTGTATTCTTGTGTTTGCCTGCTTGACGTGCCACTTACTGAGCGGGGACGCCTGCCAGTGAGTCGTCAAGTTTGCTTTGTCTTCTGACGAGTTTTGTTGCGTGTGAACAGGTGGTAAGTGTATTGCACTTGTTGGTTTAATAGTTTTATTTCTAACCTTTCATTTTATAAGGTTGTAAGTTCACATTCATTTAAAAGTGGGGACCCATTAGGGGCACCCACATATGGGCCAAGGTGGGGAGGGAAACCCCCACACTTAACCCTTTATGTGTGTGGGGATGGGTGCATGGCCACCTACCCACACCACACTTTGAAGCTGGCCGCCCCCATGCAAGCTTGGGGAGCCGGCCAGCTGTGGTCGTGTAACTCCACTCCAATCTCTACAAAAGAGAGCGACCACCCCACTCGTAAAAGGGATAGAGCCGGCGATCGTCTCCTCCTCCTCAGGCTACGCTTCCTCCACCTCTACAGCTGACGGCTGCACAGCAGGCGGCTGTGTTTTCCTCAGCACGCTGCTCCTCTCCATACAGGCGGCTACTTCTATTCCCCAAGCGGCTGTGCTCTGCAGCCAGGCGGCTCCTTCTCCATCTCCTCAGGCGGCTGCTCCTTCAGGCGACTGCGCCTCTCTCCCACTCGCAGCCACAAGCGGCTGCGCCTATCTACTGCAGGCGGCTGTGCCTCCTCCCCACGGGCGGTTGCAGCCAGGTGTCTCCTGCCCATGCAGGCGACTGCTCCACCCCACAGGCGACTGCAGCCAAACGGCTTCCGTGTTCTTCAGCTGGTGGCTGCACCTTCTTCTCTTCAGCTGGTGGCTGCGCCTCATCCTCCGCCCTTGCAGGCGGCTGTCCCTTCTCTACAAAAGGCGGCTGTCTCCTCTTCAACAGGCATTTGTTTCATCCTTTGCAGGCAACTGCACTCCCCTCTACAGGCGGCTGCGTGGGGTTGCACCTCCTTTCCATAGACGGCTACAGGTGGCTCTGCACCTCCTAGGTAGCTACACCTTCTACACAGGCAACTCCTCCTCCTCCTCCTCGACACGCTGCTGCACCCTGGTGTCCCTCTCTAGAAGCTGCACACAGACACCTCGGGTATTTGTCTTCCATTTGCGAGCTACAAGTAAGTGAATTCAGATTTAAGTAAAGAACTTTGTTGTAAATCTGATAAAGGATTCTCTACCGCTGACACCCGTTCGGTGCCGGGTAGTCCAAGCTTTTGGAGAACCACGGTTCAAAGGTGCCGAGATCAAGAGAGCCAGGCGTTAGTACGGGAGCGCCTGTTTGTGCGTGGTCTTGAAACACCAGTGGGGCGCTCTCCGCGGATTCCAGTGAAGCCACAGGACCGTAGAGACTGGACCACTCAAGTGGTCGCTCTCCTTCGAACATCTACTTCGAGCCTCTTGTTTGGTACTGTATTCATCTCAGTTGTACATGGACATCATCTGGTTCATTGAACCCATGGAGCTTTGTATTTGTTAAATACTCCCAATAATATATCATATATTGAGGGGGGGGCTCGGCCCGTTCCGGCCCCAGTGCTGGTGTCCATCTATCAACATTTCTTTTCATTTCAATTTTCAGTTGTTATATTAAGTTGTCCATTTCAAATTGTGATATTAAGTTGTGCTATTACGCATGTGGGTGTCCAACGGAGTCTATTCCCACTTGACGGGATCGGTTTCACATTCCTAACAGCCACTAGTGTGCCTTCAAATTCCAACAATCCACACCATATGCTCTAGAAATACATGGAATTCCTCATCCAGTCAAACAAGAGGCCTCAAGAACATTGTCCAGAAATTCAGAGCCGATCTCTACTTTGCAAACACATTTTCCAAGTCCTTCAGCTAGGAGGGAAGCCATGAATGGATTTCCAAGTCCTTCACTTAGAAATGCCAGAGTGAGTGGTTCAGCACTTGGAGACATATCTTAAGATTGCTGTCACTTGGGCAAAAAGACTGATAGAAGGACCATGGTACAGGATTGGCACTCCACCTGAGTTATCAGCAGATGCCTGTCCAGCTAGGTATGCGAGAGATAGTGTGCCACTTCTATGCCATGTGACTCCCACTGGGAGATGATAAAATCTCACAGCTTGACAAATCTGCAGGCGTGCTGCCACAAAAGTATACAGTCCCTCCTTAATGAAATGACATTTAGGGTGACCAACGGGAAGATTGAGTGCTTGAGTCTACACAAAGGTGACAAGCAAACATATTGGGAGAGGTAAGATATAAACTATATGTACCCAGAGTCCATTTTTTTTAATTTGCAAAATATGAAAAATTCTATCAAAAACCATGGCCATCGACCGGAAAAGACATCATCCCAAAATGCAAGGTGTATGCAGCCGATGATGATGCCATACAAGTCCAAATAGAGTAGATGAGAAGAAATTAATAGGTTTGATTCCCGTCCATAGCGTCTACACGTAGCCCTCCAAATTTGATTCCCGTCCATAGCGTCTACACGTAGCCCTCCAAATTTGCCAAGCTGTGATACTAGCAATAATCTCCCAATAAGTGTCCACCCTGCCACAGGGTTGAACTTGCTAAAAAGTGCATTTACAAACCGCCCCTCTGTGTACCGAGAAGGCGGGGTCATAATCCCTACCCTCATAAAAAATCTGTGGACTGGCTAACCATGCTGTATAGACCCAACTGATGTAAGCTCTGCCTTTTGTGAAACTGCCAGTGAGTCAGCCGGTAGTCTCTACAACTACAACAGCAGTGCTGTACAGACTCATTAGCATCCAGGCAGTCTGCACCACAAATAGCTCTCCACAGATTTACAGGCAGCCCACCATGTAAAAATAACAAGGAATGTGAGATCTGCCTCCTCAAGTTCGTCTATGACCCTGGTTCAAAGAGTATTCTGGCACGGATGGCAGCCTTTGTACTTATCTGGAACCTTTGAAGTTGTCTGTATAGAGGCAAGGACGGTATCACTTGGGACTACAGGTCCCCATTGTGGCTTCTCCCCCAACCCCACCTCCCTTTGAGAGCAGGTAGCTATGGAGGGAGTTTCCACTTATTATTTCATTAAATGGATTGTATCTATTTTCTCTTTGACCTTCTCAAAGGATGATCACATAACAAAGGAAACCTCTTTCATGTTTAACAACCAAAATTAGAAAAGTTAACGTAATCAGAAGAGATAATAAACTTACTTGTAATGGTTGAGTAAGAAGCGCAATGAGTACTCCAGGAATGGCGGATACACCAATCTCTATTATAGTTAATGTGCTGACTGTGCCAAGCTCTATCAATGCAAACCAAGCTGCAGTATCATGAAAATTAACTGCTATATAAAAATATAGCCTACATGCTGATATGAGTATAATTTGGAAAATCTTATGATTAGCTCAATATTTTAAATTTGAATAGATCTTGAAGCATAAGCAATCCGATTGAGAGCTGGCCATGTTACCAAAGTTCATGTAAGTTGCAGCATCCAGAAGCTTTTGAGTGTCATTAGTCACAAGATTCAACATTATTCCACTGTTTGTGCCAACCAAAGAAACTAATTTCATGCTCAAAAGCTGCATCCAAAAAAAAATCAAGTATTAGATAAAATGAAAATGTCTAAGGGTCCTTCGCAACTTGTATCACGTTTAAAGAGTCTCTGACATCTCTTTTTTTCTTTTTTCTTTTTTCTTTTTTTCGTGAAATGGTGTTATATTATATGTAAAAAATGTACATCAGCCACATAGTCTCTGACATCTCTCTGACTGCCGCTCTTTCGGTCTTCCAAAGGCTAAACTAGAACCCCACCCAAACATGCACAGAGATTGAGGTTGCCTGCAGCCATGGCCTCTTATCTCCCAAGCCTTGCAAAGGTGTTTGGAACATCATTGTCTCACCATTCTTTTAAAGCCTTTCGTCCTCATGCTTTAAAACATCCTCATGCATAGCTACAGAATGCTAAGAAATACACCACATGAGAAAAGTTCAATTTATGGTTTAAAAACGGAACCAACCTTGTTGAATACGGCCATGCTCACAGTGGAACGGATCTTCATGCCAACTTTCTGACTTAATGTAAAGCACATGTGCAGTGATACGCTCGCAATAGCAGACATTGAAAACATTCCAAGGACAAGAAGAGTTCCCCACCACCACTTAAAGTTGTGCTCATCTGCTGCCACTGTTGTTACTAGAGCCCTCAAAATGTATACCTATGGCATTTCAAACTCAATGTCAGCTCTGCTTATCCTTTGTTTGGATCCAGCTCTCGTATGTTCTGTTATACTGAATATAAAACTCTTGTATGTTCTGACCCTTTTCTTTAAAACACACTATTTTTTAGTAATGATCTTTAAAACACACACGCACACACGCACGCACGCACATCCCAAAAAAAAAAAAAAAAAAAAACTCATGTCAATTCTAGACAAACTGATGGATTGTAAGGTGTACCCCCATGTATATGCCATCTTCTTGGCCAATTCAAAAGTTTCAAGGATATTATGCTGTCCAATGCCGTAGATGATAGCCACCACTCCTCACATGGTCACGATGATTAGGAAAATCATGGGATGGATGCTTTTAGCCATAAAATGAATTACAGCCTGCTTTGTTGATTTTTGGGTGACAGGATCCTCCAGAAAACAGTTTTTAGGTGTTTGAGCAGTTTTAGGGTTTCTGCACAGTACGTACAGAAACCCGTACGTGTTGGGGGCTAGGAGCAATAGCTTTGTAAGGACTTTCGCGTCATCATTGCGTATACTCCTCCATAATTTTAGTCCGAAAGGAGTCTACTCCAAATACAAGATCACAGGTGCCTGGGATTCCTCACGTGGTTACTCCAAGTACAACAAATGAGTACAAATGAAGCACGCAAGTCAATCACTTAGCCTGTCAATTTCTTGTCCTTGGAATTGTACGTAAGAATTCTCCCTCCCTACGTAAGAATTCCTAAAGGCTCTTTCCTAGGTGATAACTCGAGTGGTGAACTCTTCTAGGTGATAACTCTAGTGGTGAAGGTGTTTGCTTAAGACCAAGAGGTCCTGGGTTCAAAACCTCCTTTGGTGTTTCCTCGGCGGCATCGCTATGGACTGATAATTAAGCGCCTGTGGACGGGTGCCTACATGCAGTGGAAAATTAGTAACTACAGGAGGATCTTGGGCCTAAGGCCAGCCGGAAAAAAAGAAAAAGAAAAAAAAGATTCAAACCTCCACACCAAAAGCAGAGACTCCACAAAGTCTTCACAAGAATACCATGCCCACAAGTGTTTGCACAGCATGGGAAACTTTCTTCATGTGATCCAACGCCCTTGATGATTGCCACCACTCCTCACATGGCATCATAAGGAAAACCATAGGATGGATGCTTTCAGCCATAAAACAGATTTACAACCTGTTTTGCTGATTTTCAGGGGGCAATCAGTCTGTACATGTCCGTACAATGATGATGTGGAAGTCTGTACAATGCTGGTTGTCCCTGGCAGTACAACACTATCACTGGTGAGAGAGAGAGAGAGAGAGAGAGAGGGAAATCTGAAAACTCTTGTGAGTTTATAATAGTTTGGCTTTCCTTTGTGTTCATTAAGGTTTCAAAAATAATGGTTCCCTCAATAATACATGGATTGGCTATCACTTCTCGGGTGTCCACACTTTTAAAATGTCCATAAATCTTGATAAGTGCGTAAAAATATTGATAAATATGTGCAAATTCCATAAATTTCAAAAATGGTGGCACAGGTAGGTGGTTTGGTGGTTTGGGATGCCAAGTCATACGGTCGCAGGGCTCAGCTGACTCATGGCAATCTGTCTTGGAAACATGGCCAGGTCCACCAGGGAGTGAGTGAGAGTGGACGGAGAGGTGGAGAGATCAAGCCATGGTGTGTGGAAGCATAGACATGGATGTGGAGAGAGAGAGAGAGAGAGATGCAATAGAACTCAAGTGAGAGAGAGATTGCACATGAACACAATGATTGTATTATGAATGATAATACTCACAGTATGTACAATGTATTTATAAGCACTTAGAAGGCCTTATCTTCAAATGCTTACTAAGAGGTGGTTCACACGAAAAGACTGAATAACCCTTTCACACTACAGAGACTCCTACAATTCCAACACATCCATGACATCACTGTAGAGAGACGACTAGCCATGCGCACCTCCCATGACCATGCTACTCCCTCGATCAGCTTATGATCAAAGATGAGATTATTGCTTAGTCATCCCCACCTAACTGGGATAAGAATACATCTTTGCCTTTTATATTATCAAGGCTTTACAACAATTCCAGAAAGACATCCAAAATATTTAGATTTTGGGAGATAGCCCGAGCAAAGAACCCTTGACTCAACATAAAATAGAAAATAGATAATTATAGAGAGATTAGGATCCCCCCCTCGAACATATGTCGGTGAACAGTAGGAATCCTTTTCCGCAATGTTTCCAAGCAATGGATGCTTGGATCATCCTTTTAGGCTCATGGGCCAGGGTAGCGCACCTAGATGTAGATGTGAATGTAGATGTGAATGTAGAGATTAGGATCCCCCCCTCGAACATATGTCGGTGAAGAGTAGGAATCCTTTTCCGCAATGTTTCCAAGCAATGGATGCTTGGATCATCCTTTTAGGCTCATGGGCCAGGGTAGCGCACCTGGATGTAGATGTGTTCGGTGAAGATGTGAATGTAGATGTATAACACATATGCCTTGAGACAAGCATCAATGCTGAAAGATTCCATAACTCCATGGAAAGAGCATAGGATATAAACCTTGTGGTGGTCTCAGCATCATAGATTGAAGAACCCACATCTCTTGCTTCCTCCTTGAAGGAAGAAAAACACTGAAAGAAAGATTGATCATTGAAGCTCTTCCTAGAGAAAGGTGCTACACATGTTGATGAAGTAGATGAAGCACCTCCTCTTCATGGGTATCCTGCTCTTGTATGCCTCTAGGCTTCAGATCTCTTGTAGAAGACCCCTCTGAATGGACTGTTATGCTGCAGGTTCATGTGAGCCTTGTGTAGCATGATAGACTAATAACTATAGTGGTCCCTCATGATGAGAAACATTGACTGTATGCTGGTTACAGCATGGGACACTTCATGGAAGAAAAACACTGATCAGATAATTGATAACAGGGCTGGAACTACAGCACATGTGGGTGGCTGATATGGACTGGTCATAGCAGAGAGAAACACAGCTATAAGGTGGCTGATAGGTACTGGATAGAGGTGGCTATGTGGGCTGGTCTGCAGACCTGAAAGATCAGCAACAAAATGCATAGCTATAGGGCGGAGAAGAGGCAGCTGATTCAGAGCTGAAAACACAGCATATAAACTGCAAACCCTAAAAATGCAGAAGGGGAGAAGGTGAAGCATGCGATGGAATGGAGCCTAGCTCTGATACCATGTTGGAAACATGGCCAAGTCCAAGAGGGAGTGAGTGAGTGAGAGTGGAAGGAGAAGTGGAGAGATCAAGCCATGGTGTGTGGAAGCATAGACATGGATATGGGAAAGAGAGAGAGAGAGAGAGAGAGAGAGATTAATGTCTTCAAAAGGCCAAAGTGACCTATGAGACCAAAACAATTACATCAAGTCCATGTGATACAATGTCTGACTTACATATTAAAAAAAAGGAAATGCTTGGAACTAAAAATGAAAAGCTAAAGTTGGTACTAGAAGTGGAACGCAAGGTCTATCATCTCGGAACAACCACCTGTTACAAATAAAGTATTGACTGCGAGCCACCTTAACAGGTGGTATGACCCTTAAGTCTTGGTCTAAAACTACGAAGCTCCCCGCCTGCTCTGCTATCAATACTGACTGAAATGCCTACCGATCTGACATAGCCCTCTCAGGGAATCATATAAGTCAGCACTAACCTCGGTGAAGCGCAAAAGATTCACCTCCCCAATCCTTCCCAAGGCATCTACAACAACTGGTCTAAACTACCCTTCATCTTTATATCAAAATCTTGCATAAGTTATGAACAAAGGACAGAGTATGACCCTTCCAATCTACATGGACAGCATGGCTGTAAAACCATTCTTTTCCTATAATAACATCGACCCTATCTAGATTCAAATAAAAAAAATCTAAAGACTCTGTATAATCCTGAATATTTGTCGGTAACTCAGACATACACTGGCCAGATCTATCAATGTCATGCTGCCGTAAGATGGCAGGGATGCACACACATGCATTAGTGGCACTTTCTATGAAAAGGAGCATTATTTCTCATATTCGCTCATGTAAAATTACCAAGTAAGCTTGGGATGCACTTGCTACACTTTACTAGGTGCGTGATGAGGCACGAATGGCCTACTTGTGCAAGCAATCTGAGTCCGAACAAGGAGACTTAATGGATGAGTTTGTCATAATGATCAAGATCTTAGAGAGCAACTTGCATGTATTGATGAGGTCTATTCGGACAATTAATTAGTGTCTATTGGACTCATACCAGGGTTTTGCATCCACACTTTGGCTCATAATGAAGGGTAACCTAATGCCCTTATGTTTGATGAGTTGGTTGTAGTGCTCCTGCAAGGAGAGAAATCCTAGCAAAACTGAACTAGTATATGTGTGGGAGATCAGGCATTTGTTGCCAGTCAAAAGGTAAAGGCAAAGTCTTCTCTTAGGGCGGCTATAAGCCAAAAGGCAAAATCAGTCGAGTCTTTTGGCAAGGATGCCGAGAAGAGGGGTGATAAGCATAAAAAAGAAGGCAAATGCAACTATTGTCGGAAGCCAGAAAATTATATCAATGAATGTAGAAAAAGGTTGGAGAAGGAGAAGGAGAAGAAAGAGTCGGGCATTGCTGTGTTGATGCATCAACACACCAAGTGTTGAAAAGGAGTCAACGAACTATATGCATAGGATAATTGGGCATTTATTGTGCACTGTAGTTATGACCCTTCTATCTATGATGTATGCATGTCAGCAACAGATCAACATATCTAGTATTTTGATAGTGGTGCTATCTTAGCGTGATTTGTTTTTCTCCCTTGAGTCTTCTCCTCAAGGAGGCATATTCACATGTGCAAACAACTCCTCATATCTAGTGAAAGAAGTTGGTAAGGTTGTTCTCACTGAAAATGGTGAAACAATCACTCTCTCAAAAGTCTTGTTTGTTCTAGGCATTAAAAAGAACTTGTTGCCAGTCTATGTGAATGCTAGGATAGGCCTAGTGTTAGATTTGTTGATGAAAGGTGTACAGATCATGACCGGAGTGACGGAGACAGTACGGAAGTATAGCTATAAACCAGAAAATGGAAAGGGAGCCTTCTTAACATTGAGTTCTTCATCTCATCTAATGCTTCATGCATAACCTAATGCACAATATGGGTTTTTGGGAGCTCAACAAAGGACATTTGCACAATGGGTAATGTGCAAAAACCTTTGCATATGTGGTAATAAGAGTATTATTGGAAGTTATAGAAATTTCAAAATCATAAAATACACTTGGGGTAAGATACAAAAGCATAGCATTGTCTGCAAGACTCTTCTATAAGAAGCTTTCTATGTTGGGGAAAAATGCTAGTGTACATATATTAGGAACTCCCATCAAATAAGTCAACAAATGCTTTGACATGGTTTTAAATACATCCATTCATCCATAGAAGACGGTGCCTCAAAATATGCATCCCATCAGGAACAATATGTTGGTAGTAGTGTTCTTATTACATCAAGAACAATGAGGGCCTCAAAATATGCACCCCATCATGCCCCTATAGATCAAATGAAACTGATCCATCACGCATCCCCATCCCCACCCCCACAACCCAACAACAACACCCCCCCCCCCGAACGACCACACACAGAGAATATGCATTGAAAAAGATCTATTCTTCTCTGAGAATTACATGCAGAATACGCAAAAAAAAACTCAAGACACACCTGAAGTATCACCACTATCAACCAGATCGGCTTGAAAAGTGCAGCTCTAGCATACTCCATCCCAAAACATAACCATAGTAGCTTCCAAACCGATGGGACAGCATTCTCATCTGTTGTTTGCTTTGCTTTTTCCATTGCATGCTTCCAAAGCTGTTCACAATGTTCTGTTGTTTCCTTCGGGTTTATATCATAAAGATCTTCAGCCTGTAACAAAATAAATTGATTTTGACAAAACACTCTTTAGTTACCATTGACATGGTATAGTGAAACTGATGATCAGCCCAGATATCAGATATACATAGTATTGCAAGGCCATATGTGATACTAATCTTCATTCATAAATGCATATCAAGTGCAAGATTTGGCATTTTGAAGAGATCAATAGGCCAAATAATTCCTACACCCTCTTATAAATCAATCAATCTCTCTCTCTCTCTCTCTCTCTCTCTCTCTCTCTCCTCTACTATAGGGAATCTTATGGAAGCATAGTAGAGACTTTAGGTGAATGGCCCCTTTCCCTTCCCGAGATTAAGTGACGAGAGATGGGATGCCAAGCGGTAATTTCACTGTAGCCAGCCTTCGAACATTACTGAGGAAGGCCCACAAGCTGTAATGCAATCGGGTAGTACATATGTTTTGGCCCTTGGGTTCACAGGACCATAGGTTCAAATCCTGCATATATATATATATATATATATATATATATATATATATATATATATATATATATATACACACACACACACGCATATATATGCGTATATATATACGCATGTGTATATATATATACACACACATATATATGAGTATATACATGTGTGTGTGTGTGTGAGAGAGAGAGAGAGAGCACACACATGTACACACACATTTACATATATGTACACACTTTTTTTAATTGTAAAAAGCAATGTTCTATTGCTTCACTGTACAAAGAAAGAAGTCCTCAAAAAAGAGGCATACTTCTTAAAGAGCACACATATATGTACACACACACGTACATACTCATATACACACACACATATATATATGTATGTGTGTGTATATATATGTGTGTGTGTGTGTATATGTGTATATATGTGTGTATATATGTATGTATATGTGTGTGTATAATACACACACACATATGTATATATATGTGTGTGTACTTACGCACGTCTCTCTCTCTCTCTCTCTCTCTCTCTCTCTTTACACACACACACACACACACACACATATATACTATGCAAACACACACATGCATAGATATAAGTACTTTTATGTATGTATGTATATATGTGTGTGTGTGTGTATGTGAGTGTATACACCTCTCTCTGTCTCTGTCTTTCTCTCTCTCTCTCTCATGCATGTCTATTCTGCACATATAAGAGAGAGTCAAAATGTAAACTTTAAACCTAACCATACAGTACAGCATATCGTGGTGAAGGTAAAAACCTCAAGCGTTTTGTGGTTGCCAGCAGAAACAAAATGTTGAAGCCAGTGCCATGTAAAGATACTAAAAATGGAGGCCTTCAGCTCTGCACTTGGACCAGCTGTCTTCATATTGTTGCTCTCCATGGTCTCCATGTGCATGCACGGGTCTGTTGATAAACTGTATTCAAGCAGAGCTCAACAGCACCCCGATCACTAATGATAATACTGTCATGCAGAATTAAGTTAATGCCTCATCTTTGCAGCTGCAATTAGATTCAAAAACCAGCAAACTTTGATGTAAGACTAACCAGAAGCCCTAACAATGATAATATCACCAGATTATCTGCATAATTTGACAAATAATTGCTTTTAAAACCAGCAAAAAATCATTGTAAGATTGCCAAACAAATGATTGCTTGGAAAACCAATGTAAGAAAATCAATGTCCAAAATTTTCTTTCAAATTCAACTACCAATTACTGCCAACAAACTGAACCACTATGGAGATGAATTCCTTCCTACATCAGAACATCAAACTTTTATATCCACAATTGGTTGTAAATTCAATTTTTAAATTAAAAAACCTACGTTCAATTCAGGATAGTATTATGATCCAGGCAAAACCCCCTTTTCCTCCGAAAAAACCCAGAAGTTCGGTGTAATTAAAAGTCCATTGCTTGAAGCTAAACTGTCTAAGAGAACTGAGTTGTTTACAATAAAAAAGGAGAAATCCTATTCAGAAAAGAATCACAGAATGACTATGCATGCATGATTGGTAAGCAAGCAAAATTAATCACTAATTAAAACTAGATTAATACCTTGGAGTTGCTATTACAAGCATGAGATTTGAAAGATTTGAAGGTGGCAAATAATGCGCGGTATATTAACATAATGCGGAGGGAAAAACGCAATCTAAAATTAATGATGCTAGTGTGCAGGTTTCTGAAATTACAGAAGCAAGCAAGTATATAAGGCTTGTGTATTTACTTATTTATAGATTGAGAGAAGCTAGCGTCTAATAATATAAACACAAAAAAAAAAAAAACAAAAACAAACGTCATGAATTAAAAAGCAGCTGGGAGTCTATTGAGAGCCGCGCTGAGAAGCTGGCAAAAGCAAGCAACGACGTGGGCACTTAATTAGATTTAAGATTTAAAACTTGAAACGTGAAAAGCTTGATTAATTAATTTAAGGTTAAAGACAGTCGCGCCAAAACGTTTCTTTGAATTAATTAATTAGTTATTTATAAGCTTTAACCTTATTTTCCTTTTTTAAAGGTTTTAGGAATGATTTCTTTAAAAAAATCTTAGCATATTAGTTATTTATAAGCTTTAACCTTATTTTCCTTTTTTTAAAGGTTTTAGGAATGATTTCTTTAAAAAAATCTTAGCATATCCAGTCTGTGTCCTTTTTTTTTTTTGGAATCTCTCTTCTCCAATAACAAGTGAAGTTGCATGCATTGCCCTTTCTTTATTCAATGGAATGGAATGAAGCTTCTCTCTCTCGCGCTCACGAGGAAATAATCCATCGCCTCCCTCCCTCTGTCCGTCCCTCCCTCTCTTCATACTACAGAGAGGCATATTGTTCATGTCCCTCTCTTTCTGTGAGGCGGAGGAAGAGGCATACCAATCATCTCCCTCCTTTTCTTTGAGGCGGGCCGTCTAGGAAGTAGCAAATTGGCTCCGGTATGTCCCCGTCTGCACAACCTGGGAGAGGGAGAGAGAGAGAGAGAGAGAGAGAGAGAAGGCGATGGGAGGTGGATTTGCTGCGCGGAGGTAGTAAAACGAAGGCGGTGGCAGGTGGACAGGAGTGCGCTAGGAGCATGCAAAAGGTTCGATTATATTAATGCTGCGTCATTAATAAATGCCAAATAAAAGTGTGAATATGCCAAGTAGAAGTGGTGTGAATATGCCAAATGAAAGTGGTGTGAATATGCCAGGTAGAAGTGGTGTGAATATGCCGTGTAGAAGTGGTGTGAAAATGCTAGATAAAAGTTGTGTTAAGGTTAGCGGAGGTGAGGTGGCGCAGCCTTTTTTTAATTAAAAAAAAGATGAACTAATTTCTTCATTAATTAGTTCATCTTTTTTTAATTAAAAAAAGATGAACTAACCAATGTTATTGGCCGATGTGACGAAAGATCCCTTTTTTTTGGCACGATGCACACGTAGGCGTGACGGTCACCTAAGCGAGCAAACGTAATTATTGGTACCCGTTGACTTTGGCACAGTTGTCAACACTCCATCGTAAGCGAAAGGGCATTTGTGCACATGAGAGATTTTTGCATCTTCGTGCATAAATAATTATATTTCCCAATTGCACGACCTCCGATTTTTACGCTAAGTAAAAAGCCTTTCCGTACCCCCCCCGTTAAAAAGTCTCTGTTTGTAATCCCTCTTTATATTTAATATAATACACGCTTTTCGTGCCTCTCTCTGTTCCACACCAACACTACAAAGACCTCAATAAAAACCATAAATTGAACACACTAGTGTGTGTGTGTGTGTGTGGGAGAAAAAGAGAGACTCTTTTAATGTGTCGGAGCAACCATGCCAAGAACTCTTGAAGGTTGGGCATGAATCAAGGTTTGACAAGGTAGCCAATCTTTCCCACGATAGGCACGCGCACAGGTAGATAGCACCATCACTTGTACCTCTTTGGTATAATCAGAATTTTAAATTCTCTCCATTGTGTATCTATTGCATTGCCTATTGTGCTGTCTTGCTATCTCTTTCCGTTGTGCCATATTCTGATAGGGTTCACATGTGGGCTAAGGGCGCTAGTAGGGTGAGGTCTAAATTGGCTAAGAGCATTATTAATGGCCTAGGGCTAATAATGGCTACTAAAAGCTTATAAATAAAGAAAGGGGCAATAATAGCTACGTTATTGCCATAACCAGGCAAGACCTCATGGCCATGGGGTTGCAAGGTGGGATGTTCGGCCTACTAGTGGTATGGGATGTTGGTTGGGGCCATCGATACCCAACATGCTCACCAAGCACACTCAACAATTATACCTTAGGCTCAGGGGTGAGTCCAGAGGACTCTATGGTTGGTGGGTGGTGAGTCGCTAGCCATAATCTATCTTGGTCATGCGATGCGTACGATGTTGGGTCTATGAAAACTTGTTAGGGTTTTGGTTCTAGGTCAAATGAACCTTGGGTGTGGTCTATGGAGACCTTACATTGGTATCAAAGCATGCATCTGACAAATGTTAGAACCGCCTCGAACTGGAAAGAAGGTGGAGCACATATACGGGATGATGCACACATAGGGGCCGTGTGGAAGAAGGAAAGCTAAAAGAGGCATGAAGGGTAAAACATGGAAAAGCGTGAGTTTAAAGAAAAGCGTAAGTGGGCTTTTTTTGTTGCTAATGCGGAAGGGGGACTTTATTTTAAGTGCTAAATTTTATGAAAAGCACAAAAATAAAGCATAGTGGGATTTTTTTTGTGCTAAAGTGAAAGGGGGACTTTATTTAATCCCCAACTTTTATGAAAAGCACAAAACTAAAGTACGGGTGGTTTCTAACTCACTTCCCCTATACATTTAGCCTCTCCCTTCTTGTTGGTTCATATCTACACCATTATGCAGGGTCTACATGCACTGTCTACTCGCCCTTGGTTTGTCAAAAGCTAAAAACTTCATCTCAACCCTTCTCATCCACCCTTAAATCTTTTCTTTAACCTTTCACTTCTTGCTAGTCCATAACACATCAAATTTCTATCATTTCTTTTTAATTAGCAGACATTCTTAGTGTGCATCAGAGATATATGGAGTCAGTAGTCACACATTCCATGAAAAAACAATAACGACGTAGTTGGTCATTGTCGGTGATGGCGACCTTGAGTAAGTGAAGCCACTAGGATGGCACTAGTAGTAAAGCTAGAAGATAAACAAGATTCTATAAGGGATAATAGTGTTGGGCCTAAAGTGGATGGGTGCTCCATGCATTCGCCAACCGATGATGATCGTGGGGTTGTCAAGTGGGGTTAGGAGGCTTTTGATAAGTGGGATTCAAGTTTGAATTTGCACAGACATTGGTGGGTCCAAGCATGGCTCAATAATTTTGACTTGACAAACCCTAAGTAATGACACTTCTTTTACATTTTTGTAAAACCTGTAATTAACAATGTTTAATTTTTGAAGGTCTTTATGCCGAATTGTGATGGAATCTAATTTGTTACATGCTCAAGATGATTTTCTATAAAAGAATCGTCGATATGAAGAGGAATTTATGGAAAAATCCCTAAATGCAATTTCGAAGAATGATTTTTAAGCCGTCTTACTCTTCTACATAAGTGGATAGTTCTTTTCAAAATGGTAAAGAGAGCATACTCAGGTTTGCCCCATAAACCCTTCATGTTATATCATCCGGATAGCTGTGCAAGGTGGCAGGTGGAAGGCAATCTTGTTAAAATGAGCATAACCTAGAACATGGTGCCCAATTAGGTCATGTGGTGATGGTCATATTCCAAGATGCCTTGGCTGAGGTTACCAATTGGCTTATAGACATCTAATAGACCTAACTATGAAAACCAGGGAGATGGATTGGGATGTGAACTATAAGAATACACAATAACGGAATAAAGATCAACACAATATAAAACACTCAATTGTTGAAAGAAGTGGAGAGCAAATAATATGATTGCTTACAAACTTGATTACAAAATGATAGTGTCCGTCCACCCATATGCTCTAGGTAAGGAGCTTTGATGGCGATCTAGATAGACTCTAAATGGAGGTTTTATTGCTTATAAGAGTACTTGAACATAATGAACTTGATGATGAACTAAGGTTACCAAACTAGTCTATATATAGTACCCAAGATCGGCATGGATGTGGGTCGGTGATGTTGGAAAACCCAACGACTTGGTCCAAAATGACCAACTGACCATATCATCTGACTCGGATAATATTTGACTATAACATGATCCCGTAGAGACTTTACACGGCTTCCATGGCCATCTAAGACCGTCTAGACCCTCAATAGGTCATGCATCAGAGAACAATGTGTCCTCGGTTTGGTGTCCAACCACACTCACTAACACACTCACATAGCCTGCACAAGCATGCATCCTAATTGGTAGAGTGCCAAGTCTACATAAGCCATCTTTTAATAACCACCTGGCCACACTTGGCTAAACTGGGAACTGTTAGGTGCGACCACAACAACTGCTCCCCACCATAAAACTTGAGAAGAAATAGAGTGATGCATAGCTCGATGTATGAGCATGTGAATGAACTTTTGTGGGTTAGGAATGGTCGCAATGGGTTCAAAATTGGGATCCATTTTTCACTACATATGTGATCATACTCCCAATTGGGGATATTGAAATTATGAACCAAAATATCTACAATGGAAACCCTAGGAATGGTAAATCACCATTATGTGGGATTGGTAAATCACTATTATGTTGGAGAATAAGGAATTCTATCATGGAATTCTGTTGTGAGATCTCGGAACTAAGCATGCTAGTCCTTGCTCGCAAAATAGTCATCCTTGAAGTAGTTAGGATTCTTCAAGGCCTTGCTAACTTATTCTTATAAAGACATAAGTGTGGTAGAGTTTTGTATGGGGCTCAAGGTATTCTTTTTGGGCAATGTACTTACCTGTAGATGTAATAATTGATTTTTTGTTATAAACTTCTTTTGTGGTAAGGAAGATAAAGCATGTCTAAAGCTAACAAAGATTCTTGTAATGTTTACCCATCCCCTCATGAACATGACCCTATCAAAGACATAATTAATATTCTTCGAGGTAGATAATGAGGTCATGGAAGCAGAGCGCTAATGCGAAGAAATCACCGAATATGTACAATGCTATTTTAAGAATGAGAGATCCTCTATGTGGCCCAAATTCTAGATTGACAATCATGGCATTTGTTCAACTTGCATTTCTCTCAAACCCTCTCTTGTATGGACCACCAATTTTCGTTTGTATCTCAAGTTTGAAGCTTAGATCTGGCATTGAAATTACCTATCTCATATTAAGGATGACCCCACCCTCCTAGCGATAGGTTCTATTGAAAGATGAATTGACTTTGTGATAGATTGTTAAAAAGAGAATTTAAATATTTAAAGAGACAGCTTTTACCGAGGGCTTAAATGGATAATGTGTACAAATTCTCATGGGGTAATTCCTCTCTAGACTAAATTAGCTTAGTACATATCTTCCCCATGCTAAGTTATATATCCTCATTCCTCCCCCCACGCCCCCCCCCCCCCCCCCCCGCGTCTCAAACTATTTGGATCCCAAGCCTAGGAGGATGTCCTTGTAAATTACTCTATAGCTGTAGATAACTTCTTTTTAGCTCTCTATTATAAATCCTAGAAATATCCATTTTTAAGTAATAGCTAAATTTTTTCTATGTAAGATAAATAATAAAGAAATTTGGATAAATTTTAGAAACAACGAATCAAGTGAGATGTCACCTTGGGCCTATGGAGGAACTCCTTAATAAATGATGTCTAGGAGGCTCTTCACAAGGCTTAACCAAGTCCATTCAAGGGTAAAGGAAAGAACCTAGGTGAACTAAGAGAAGCATGGATTTAGTCACTGGTCGATGAGTATTTTGATGTGGCACATTATAATGAAAGAAGTAAGATGGATTTGGCATGCCTCAAGATTGTCTGTGTAGCCTAGATAGATAGTGAAATCATTGTTAATCTAATGGAGTGGACCAAAATCAGCAAGGATGGAGAGATGTAAAACAATTCCTTCGCCAAAGGTTTTGTTCCCCGAGATTCCATGAGAATGAAATGAATGAGCTCTTAGAACTTGGACACAGTAGGGTAACACGTTTTCAGAGAATGATTATGTCCTAGTTTTCTTTGATGATATTTTGGTATATTCTACGAAGATTCGTGACCATTAGGTGTACAAGTGCAAAAGGTCTTAGAGATTTTGAGAAAACACAAACTCTTTGCCAAAATGGGTAAATTTATATTCTTCACAGAACGGGTGAAATCATGGATAAGTGGTACAAAAATTCCACTTTTTTGGTGGTTCAAGAATTTTGGGGTGGGAATTGGAATGAAAGATAATTTTGCATGAGAATAAAAAGTAAATTATGTCATGAGTATCATTGCATGGAGCCACTTCTTGATGTTTATAATCTTACACATGTGAAAGGTAGAATTTTCCCCCTCATCATTTTCAACGTGCAAAAAATCCCCTTCTCTATCTAGAAACCTTTCTTCAGTTTCAAAAAAAAAATCATTCTATGCTATTGCCCAATTTTTCTCTACAACCTGCATGCTTGTCATCCCCAACCGTCTCTCTACAACCTTTCTCTAAACAGAGCCCTATCCTCAACATCTTTAGCTTAGGAGTAGTCTTCTTTGAGGGCAACATGGGAAGGACTCCCACCCACACAAGAAGCCGGGTTAAGAAACTCCGCCATTGTAGACACCCAGTAGCACACAAGAGGAGTTCATATTAAAGATAGAACCCTCTTCTAAATGTATGGTTGTGCTTTCATGGCTTGATTGTTCATCTTTTTCTTTTAACAACAAATAATGTGTGCTTTTTTTGGTGTGTGTGTGTGTGTGTGTGTGTGTGTGTGTGTGAGAGAGAGAGAGAGAGAGAGAGATCCTTGCAAAATCTATGTAGCTTGAAATTGATGACTAGAGTTAGATTCTTGCTATAGGTATTGGTAAAGCTCTCTTTCTTTTTAGCAAGAAATAATGTGTGCTTGTGTGTGTGTGTGTGTGTGTGTGTGGGATTGAGAGAGAGAGAGAGAGAGAGAGAGAGAGAGAGAGAGAGATTTTACTAAATCTATGTAGTTTCAAATTCATGAGACTAGAGTTGGATTCTTGATATAGGTACTGGTAAAGCTAAACATATATAGCAAAATCTTCAGCGATTTTGCCTAACAAAAGAGCAGCTCCATGAGGAATATGGTTTGAGCATGGAGGGGAAGCTTCCGAGAAGCATCTATCAAAAGAAGACTTGCTAGAGGTAGATTGGCTAAGTGTTTTCAGAACATGGTGTGAGAAGAACTGCAAGATCTTCTTACATATAGTGCAGTTAGAGTTTGTGGATGAGTTCCGCTTGCTTCATCAAAAGGTGTACCAAGCTGTTCCATTGAACAACGAGATTAGTCCCCAGTTTGCCAGGTGTTTTGCAAAACAAAAAGTGTAAATTAGCGAAAAGTGATCCTAAAGGTCACCAAATTGTATGGGCGACATTTGGGGAGAGTGTATGGGAAACTTGTAAAGCTCAGCCCCACCAGGAGGCTTGCATAAAAAGATCAATAATGGAGGAAAGCTTATGGGCCAACAAATTTAGAAGCTATAAGCAGTGTGGCTGACATGGAATGTGATGCAGGTGGCGGTAACCAGAAGGCCAAGCATTCAACGTGGGAGCATGGCGGCAGCAAGATGGCTCAACCTGGTTCGTGGATACTTGATCACAATCCTTGTTGTGTGCACATTTTGAAGGTAGAGTCCATGGATGCCAAGGACAATGAGACTCTGTCCAAAAAGACACACGAGCTCACTTGTAGAGGGCAACAGATTTCAATAAGAAGTGGGAGATGTTACTTCGCAACAATGAAGGCACATCATCTGTTGCAACTATCTTGATAGCAGACATGGAAGGTCACAAAAGCAGTAGCTGGAAGAGTTGAAGGTAGACCCACACACCAACATGGAGCAAATGCATAAACTTGAGCTTCAAATTGAAGCTTGCTCTAGGATGCTCCAGTTGCTAGGAGTGAATGAGGCAATGATGAACTTGAAGGGGGACATCGCATTGTTAGAGGTATGTGTTCTTTTCCCTAGTTGAACAAGTCCCTAGTTGAATAAGAAGTACTTACTATACATAATGTTTAGCTCCTCCAAGTAGTTTTTATTTCTTCTGAATTAGTTTTTAGATATTGACTAGACCTAGATATAGTTTAGTATCCATAAAACTAAACCTTCTATAATGTTCTGCTCTTTAAGGTAGTTTTTATTTCTTTAAAATTACTTTTTACATTGAGAAGTAGTTTAGTACCCACAAAATATTTTTCAGAATGTTCAGAACCCCAAAGTAATTTAAACTTCTTTTAAAGTAGATTTCAAATTCTGAATAGAACCTAGAAGTAGTTTAGTACCCAAAAAATACTTTTAAGATAGTTCTATATATATATGCTAGCTTGCAAACACAAATACCACCCTTTATGCTTTGCAAGTGTGATTGCCTCTGAGTATGTTTTGTGTGGGTCTTGGTTGCAATGAGACCATACTAGACAATGCAGGATCGTTGCTTCTTGGGGGGCCTTGGAGCAAAAGAGTATGTAATCTTTGATGATGTTTTATATGTTATGCTACCCTTTGGTATGAGTCTTATACATGTACTTGGATTGTGGATGCATGGATTTTTAGAAGGGGGTCAACATGTGCAGGGTTGGAGAAAGGGGAGATTTTGGAGAGGTCAGATGTAAATGAGGGCTTAGGGAAAGTTCCAAGTTCTACAGTTCCGCAGGATGGGCTAGCTTGGATGGCATGGCAGATGTGTCAACTAAGCCTATGGTTGATGACCTACATAAAAAGTCACTAGCTGAAGTCATGGAGCAAGCAACCCAGGAGGGTGTGTATGCAGCAACGAAGGTTGTGAAAAATTCTGACAATGAGGGCAAAGAAGGGGCACAAGAGGATGATGATACTGAAGCTTCTCTGGATATGATGTTGAGCCAATTCAAAGACAAACATAAAAATAAGTGTCTAGTAATGAATGGAAGAAAGCATAATACAAATAAAGGTACATTGTTTTTAATATTTAACCATATTGTAATATCATTATTATTGTTATTGAAAGGCTATCGTGTTTTTAGGAGTCGACCCTCCAAAGAAGACAAAGCTAGTACCAGTCGATGGTGATGAATAGATTGAATAATCCCCTGCAGTGTCAGAGCAACCACAACCAAGAAATAAAAGTACTGAACCCAATCCCATTGACCTCCCTTTGCACTTACATAAGCCCCTGTGCATGCAAGAAGTTGTAAAGTACTTGCTGTATACACATGTTCATATCACTGGCACCTGCCAATTTTTGGCCTCTTGTATTTAATGTGCATCTATAAGCATTGATGTCCCTATTTTAATGAAATGCATCCTTTTTTGAAACTCCTTGTCATCTATGCTTGTTTTTAATGCGTTAAGTCTCCTTGCGTAAATTTTTTATGAATTTAGGTTAATGTGTTAATAATCATTTTCTTTACTAGAGGTCCGAAAGACTCATGTGGCAATATAGAGGATTGAGGAGATCGAGATTGACAGAGTGCTACCATGGTATCAGACTTCGTCAAAGTTCATAAAATACAGAGGATCTAGATTGAGTGGCATTGGTTCTTGACTTGCAAGGGGTTCTTTTGCAGACATTCCATTTGAAGGAAGAGGAACCTCCTAATCTAGATACTAATGATTGCATACAGGTAAAGGAATTAGGAGAGGATGTGATCCACTTTGTGCGCAAGGATGCGGAGCCCTTCTTGTTGATGGCATGTAGATTTCTGAATGTTCATATTTGGAGTTCTGGCCTCCTCCAAAACGTTCAAAAAAGGATGGAGCTTTGCTTCCCTCATGCTTCGAAGTGGCTATGCACCTTGATTGGTCAAGAGTTATGTGATGTTATAGATTTCAATTTTGATTCAGGCAAACCGGTTTTCTTCAAGAACCTTTATAATTTCAATTACTTGAAGAGTAGTCTACACAATACTTGAGAGTTGAAAGTAAAAAACTGTAGAGGTGGTTCTGAAGTAGTTTACAGTAATGGAAATTATGAGCTTACAACTTGATGGGTAGTTTGCTATAATCTGAATAAAGGTGGTTCTCTTTACAAATGGTACATATATGATTAGAAGATTATGGTCCTAATAAGATTGTTTGAAGTACTTAAAAATTAGTTCATGGTACTAAAATAGTTGCTACAATACGGGAAAAGTAGTTTACGTGCATGCCAAGGTACACTTTGTATCAAATGAATTGACAAAATGACTTCAAATTTTATTCGAAAATGAATACAAATCTTTCTAGAGCTCAAGGGGCATGCTATTGTAAATGTTTTCTTGGACCTTCAGTGAGACAACCTAAATAGGTTATGCCTACCCTGTATACATTCCATTTCAAACTTAACAGCTCTTACTAGGTGTGAGGGTAAGAGTATAGGAGGCTGATTTATTGCGATGTAGTACATGTCATTTTGGTCATCAACCTGCTCATAATAGTATCCCTCAATCACGTATGAGTGTGCCGATACATAGTTACTCCACCCATCTTCACGTGCTCTCGTTGTTTTGTACTTTGCCTTAGATCATTTGAGGATGTAGAAATCAACATTTTTCTCTCTGTAGGGTTGGTGGCAAAGTTATCTCCTCACATAAAGCATCACTTAAAGCATTGTGGTGACCTACATACATAGGGTTATTGTCAACATTTTTCTCTCTGTAGGGTTGGTGGCAAAGTTATCTCCTCACATAAAGCACGACCAGGGGAACAATTTGATGATACTCCCAGGCATCTACATATGCTAGATTGCTACATCTTCTCCACGTTGTAGCATACATGAATTGAAGAAGAAAGTGAATTGTTTGCATCTCAAGGCACACTTATCAGTGATTGAGTATCCATTCACACAATGCATTGACTATGAATTGATCACACGCTTCCAATCCCACTTCTTTTTTCTTTGCACACCACTCTCCTTGATTTCCCAAAAGATCCTACGAACTCCTACGTTGTCTGCACCACAAAACTTGTGTCTTAGGAAGGCAACCACATCTGCAGCGCACTTCAGATGCCACCCATTCGGCTTCAGTTGTTCATGTGTTAGCGTTCTCTTGATGAATGCTCTAGCTCCATCATGCTCGCCCTTTCCATGGCCTGAGGCAAAAAATTTCCACATCATCTTTACTCTTGTCACTTGGAAGTACCTTAATGAAGTAAAAAGGCCGCTTTGCTTTGAATTGGGAAGCAGCTCCATCTGACTATACCGAATGTCTCTTTGGCATAAAGTTTTGTTGCTTGAGCCACCCTACATGTAAGAGCAAGCATTGCTGGAAAAACAAAGTATCATGGGTCTTTTCATTAGAAATATAGAAGTGTATAGCTTTCTACACTTCATTTGACACCTTGCGAACATATGTGATGTGAACCAAAATAGTGACCTGAGAAGAATACCAATGCATTGATTATATTTCATTTTGTTCTTTGAATGAATAGTTCTTTGTACATTCAATTACAAATATCACCACGGCGTTTGGAAATTTACACAAAATTTTTAAATTGTTGAGCCTGCCACCTGACTATGAAGTTGTGCTTGGTGAAAGAGGCGATACGCTTATGAAACAAGGATATGAAATCCTTGCCTTTCAAATATCTGACTACTAGATCTTTTCATTTCTTCTTGTTTCCTTTTTCACCACAGTGTCTTGACTCAATGTCTTCAAAGACCTTGACTGAAAGTAGCAAATCATCATTGCACACTTCATTCGGACATAGCATAAGCCTACTTGTGCCATAATCATTGCACTCTCCTAGCAAACAATACTTCGCATGGAACTCTAAAGATGTTGGCTTTGGACAAAGTACTGACTCCCAAACATCTGTGATGCTATGATGTGTATGCTAAGCAGCTCTACATAAAGTGGGAGCTGCCTCTAGGGCTACATACGAGATACCTACATGTACAAGAAGGGCCATGAAGCCCAAATGATTGATGGCACATGTGATTGAATGCATCTCTTAAAAACATCATTTGCACATGATCAATACAATAGTAAGTATAACGATCTTTTAGTTTTCACACAAAGAAAGGCTTCAGTCTCCCAAAACTTCTCAGAGAGATCTGTAAATGTGGTTGCTAGTCTTGAAATCTTTTAAAAACTCCACTTCAACACAAAAATATTTACAATTAGGTATAAGTGCTTCATACTGGTGCAAACTACTTTTGAAAGTATTGTAAACTCCTTTTGAAAGTACTGTAAAATACTTTTGAAAGTATTGTAAACTATTTTTGAATTAATTTTAATTTTTTTTGAATTATGTGTAAACTACTTTTAAATTAACTACAAACTACTTTTGAAAGTACTATAAACTACTTTGCAAAGTAGTTTGGATTGCTTATGGTCTGTTTGTAAATTACTTTGAACTGCTTCAGAAATTACAGGCAATGGTTTTGTAAAGTATAAAGTAAAATAGTCCAAAAGTTCTTTGTAGACTACTTGTATGAAACTTTGGACTATTTTAAAATCATGTAAACTACTTTAGAGAGTGTTTTAAAGTTTGCTAAGACCTCTTTTGTACTTTGTCCAACTTATAAAGTAGTTTTTGCAAGTACTCTATACTTCAATATACTTCAACAGAAATCATGTTGATAATTTCACGGTGCTGTAGCTACTGGCAAAGTATTTTGTCCGGCTTGTAAATAGTTTGGACTACTTTAAAATTCCATAAACAACTTAGAATTTTTTTTCACCTAGGGTGAAGTACGTGGGACTTTTGTTGTTGACACAATGATTGCTTGTGAAGTACTTCGGACTTAAGCTTGCTGAAAGTTTTTTCTCTAATACTTGTATAGAAGTTTGGACAATTTTCAAAACACTATCGACTACTTCAAATGGTATAAGACACACATTTAAAACTTTGGACTACTTATAACGTAGTTTCTAAAAGAACTTTATACTTCAACTAAGTCATGTGGATAATTTTAGGGTATTGTAAGCATCATTCAGAGTATTTTACAATACTTTTGGGATAATTCTAAAGCTTCCAAACTACTTAAAAGTCATTTGCGCATTTTTTGAAGTACTTTGGACTCATGCTAAAGTATTGTTGACTACTTTTAAGATACTATAGACTATTCTGCAGTAGTCCAACTATACTTTTGACCACCTTGAACATGTGAAGATATCACGTAGGCACTTTTTAGCATTCAAACCACTTTCAACATTTGATCAAGAACTTTGAAGATTTTGCGAGATATGTACCTGGGGTTCGTCTCAAGAAAATGTATAGGATGTTGCATGATAGATTTTCTCCCTAGTCGCTTTTGGTAAACATCCTTTTTGTTAGGTGAGACTTGGGTATCAGACATCCAAAAGGCAAAAACAAGGACCTCATATATGGGGATACTACTTTGAGGTGGCTATCTTTGGCATGTTTGTAGGGGCAAGGTGCCATCATCTACGAGCTATAAACGAGAATTTACAACAACAAGATTTCTACAATGGATGCCTAATAGCTTTGCTGCTTGTGAAAAATTGACATGTTTTGAGTTATTGTCCTCACTATTCACCATCATCATACATGCTGATCTCTTGAGCAAAAGATCATCTCTTGATCGGGGGACCTTCACTTGCATCAAAGTGTTGTGTATGTTTGAAAAAATAACTCTTTCAAGACCTGAACTTGAAGGTTGTAGATTCTTAAAAGTAGGATGGAGAAGGAGCTATTGAAAAATCTCTCTCTGAGTAGTGATGCCAATTCCTTGGGTGGCCTCTTGCCACAGCAATTTGCAACAACCTTGCAGATTTTCTTTTGTTGAAATTGCGCAATTTCCATTAGGGAAAAAGGGAGCTCATTTTGGGGCCTTTTACGGTTTGGAAAAATAAGCTCTCAACCAATGAACAGAGGGCCAACGTAACGTTGGAAATTCACAAAAATAAGAGAAAATAGATAAAAGAAACAATATTTTATGTAGGTACAAGCGTGCTACATTAATGTGGAGATTGGTTTTTTATTCTCACAAGATCTTTGGACATGAAGATAGAATCTAGTCTCACATTTTCTCTGACAAGGGCCTTCTCGCTTCCACCTTCCTTTGAACTTTGAAATGTTGTGCTGCCTTTCCTTCGAAAGGTCTACCATTCTACACCACTGCCTCATTGTGCAGTAGCCTCTTCTTTTCCAAAACTGCTCCCTTGATCCTGTTTGGCTTAGAGTAAGATGTTTCTTGTCAACTGTCTGTCTGCCCACTTTCTCTTTCTTGAAACTTCACTTTGTTATCTTGTTTACATTACTTTGCTGTGGTTACAGATTCACAAGGTCTCCATGGTGAATAAAAACTATGGCCGTTCTTGTGGAAGACGCTCTGTAGATGATAATGCTATGAAGGCAGAATTATACCACACATCCTTACCTCGTCGACTTGCTTCTTCTATTTCTTTGGTAGAGAATTCAAGTACAGTCAAAACGGAAGGAACTTGGGAAAGGTTTAGTGTTTCGAAAGGAGCATGGGTGCTCATGCAACCTAGCAAAAGAAAGAGACCCCAGACAAAAAACATTTTCTTGGCATCATGGAAGGGAAGAGTACGAGATTTTAAAATCACCAGAGGGAAGATATCGGTGAAAGAAGTTTTGATTCAGCATGTGTACATGCATAAAGAACTTGTCTTGCGAGACTATCCAAATGATCTTCCGCAACACAGGCCTAATTGTATATTTTTCTATTGTGGTTTTGTTCTTTATGAGGTGTATGGATTTTTAAGATAAAGCTTTCTTTCTTTGCTTATTGACATTCTTGTGTTATTTTATTTCAGATTTATACCCTTCATCGTATGAGACATGGCAAAACATCGATTGTATTCTGGGATTTATAGATGTTTTGCATGGATCAATAGGAGAACAACAATACCAAGGTCGATGTGCAACAGAGCTAGCTCAATCCGGTATATTTTTTACTGATCATTTTTATCAGTTGCTGGACAATGCAAACGCACATGGTGTGTTAAGAAAACAAGACCTTCCGGCATGGAATTCAGTGGATTGGCCTCTCCCACATTTTAGTGTTACAGAGGCATATAGGGCCAAGCTTTTCAAAGAAGTACAAAAAGCTCTGAGGCCCAATATTGCCACAAGGATAATAAAAATTTCTTTATGCATGCCTCTCACAGTTTTTGTAGACTTGTTTAATACCTTTCCAGTGAAGGTTTCAAAAACAATGTTCACAGTTAAAGCAACAAGTCTGGCATGCATGCCATAATTTTTGGATAAAGGTTGGGATAAGAAGACATGTAGTTCAGTGTTTTGTGAGGTTGTCCAACCTTCTATGCAACTGAAGTACATGGTTGTATCACAAAATTTCATTTTTTCTTTTTATTATAAGTGCAGTCAAATGCTAGGTACAAAACTAGCCCCAATGGATCAAGATGAAGATTCTTTTGTGCAGAAAATAAACTTCTTGATATTGATGTTGTTGAGAATGGTGATGTGCTAGTCAATATCTCATTAAGACAATGTTGCTCCCTAGCTCAATTGCGCAATGACATTCTATTTGAGACAGAAGGTTCTATTTCAAAGGACTTTTTATTTATCTACAACAATAAGAAGGTATACCATGTGACTTATCCTAGTCTCATTAAGCACTGCTATTAGTTTACTTTACCCTATTGTTTCATATTGCTTTTTTGCAGGTGCTCAAAAGAAGAGAGAGTTGAATAAAATGCAAAGACATTGAAAATTTAAAAATTGAGATAACACAGACTCCATAAACAAAGGTATTATATTCAATAAAGTAAAATTTTGTACAGAAGTGTTTAATTATATATGTAGAACATATTCTTGACAACAATTTTCTATTTATCTACAGGCTGATCTAGAGGCTGCTCTACATGGTCCAAGCTCACCATATCATCTTTATTTGGAGAATCTATTTTCTGCTGCTCCATCCTGTCGTGTACAGTCTCTTGGTGCTGCTCCATTGTCTCCTCTACTGCCCCTGGAGCATCTGTTTGCTGCTGCTCCATCATCTCCTCTCAATAACATCAGCAGCAAGCAGGTCCTTGTTCTTGTGGCTTCTCCTCATCAGCACTAGGTCCTTGTTCCTGTGGCACCACATCTGCATCATCTGTGTCATCAAGGTGTATGACACCTTCTCGGACTTTAGAGCTCTCACCCAACTCGACAGTAGCTGGTACAATAGGTTTGGGGGAGGCATACTTCAAAATTTTCCAAATTATATCAGCTCTGAAACTATATACATAGTTTGAGCTGAAGCTTTCTTCTCTCATCAGCAATGAGATAAGATGATTTAGAACACTTTGTACCAATATTAAATTTTTTGAAGCTAAATGAAAATTATTTTTTCTTACAAGCTCTGGCTGTCCTATCTCAAAATAGCTTGAAAGTATATATTTGGCACTAATCAGCACTCTCCAGCCGCCGCCGCAGCTACTTGAATCATCTTGTTGTGGTGTCTGGATAGTTGGAAAGATATGTTAGAAACTGTTAATATCTGAACAAAATAAAATTATTCAATAAGTTCAAAGGCATAGCATGAAATAGACATCAGTAGAGGGAACAACTTTCTACCTCTAAATCTATTGGCTCTATTGAATCCAAAAGATTGACATTAGGAGGACAGTGATCCAATGCATCTAGAAGCCTTCTAATACAACTGCAATACATATAATTCAGTTAGTGTGCATTAAATCCAAATAATGAAGTTTAAAGTTAAAAATAGCACACAAACCACTTACAATTTCACCTCTCTGTGTGTGTTTCTAAGAGAGTTGAATAAAAAGCATTGCTTCTGCTGGATGTCAATAGAAGCAAAGCTAAAGTGGTCACTGCATAAGGAAAAAAGCATTAAGAAATCAAAGGCTACAAGAGTTCTCAATCTTGAAGAAAAATCCCAAAAGAAGCAGTCACCCACATACTTGTTATGGTATGGAAGTAGCAAAATATCAACATGATCAAAATCACAGTGTCTGAACCAATTGGAAATATCCATGGGAGTTTCCTTTGGATCTCTTAACTTGAAGGAAATTGCAGGATCAATAATATGAACTGTATGCTGTACAGCATGGTTCAGCCAGCTTCTCATCATGCTACATTGGACAAAACAATAATTAGGGTAAGGTGTAAAGGAGGAGGTACAATAAGGATTGTTTTGCAAACAAATGTAAAATAAAAGACACTTACTAGAGCATTGCAAGAATGATAGTATCTGAGCAATACTCATTCTTATGAGCCAATGCTGCCAAGCATGGTTTTGTCAAGTCAAAATTATTCTCTGAAGTTTCATCTTCAATATGGACAACTATGTTAGGGCCCAGCTCCTGCAACCTTCTCTGTATCTGCAGCTCCATCTGTACAGTCTCCACATCTATAGCAGATTTTGATTCTTCTATTTGCTGCTTCAGTGACTCCTCATAAGCAGCTTTCCCTCTGGTGCTCTTTGAGTGGGTCACTTCAACAACCTTCACCTTATCTACCTTCAATTTCCTTGTAGGTGGAATTAATAATATGTCTCTCATTTTTATGTCCTGCCATTCCACAGGATGGACTAGCTTGTCATACCTCCATCTCACTCTGGACAAAGTGTTGAAGTCCTTGGCCATCAGAGTTACCCTGTGAGCATGGGCTGCTACAAGCATTGCATCTTCAAAGTATTTCTCCAAGTAATCCTCTGCCATTTCCTGTAAGGAAAGAATGGCAGTCCTGTTCCACCTGAAACCAAGGTGCCAACTATCACATATTTCCCTCACTAGTCTCTGAAAAGGTGCCTTGGGGATTGCAAAGCCTATAGCTTTTTGTTGTTTCTTGATCTCCTTTAGCACACCTACAGAATGTTTTAATCTCTTAGACTTTTGCTGGAGCATGCTCATTGGCTTCCCCTTCCTTCCATGTGCAACTCTTCCCTTTGGAGGCACACTAGATTCCTTGATATCTGCCCCAGCTGCTGCTGCTGCTGCTGCAAGCCCTGGCCCCTTGCCAGTCCTCCTTGCAGTTGCCTTGGTTCTTGCCATCACTCTGAAAAGCTGCATACAAAGCAATGGAAAAAGATTACAACCATGGAGAACATGGAATGATAAAAGAAGGCAATGACAAATTGGATAAAGCAAAATTTAATAATTTGTAACAAAACGTGATTATGGTAATTTGAAATTTCTAACAGCTTCTGCAAATGCTTGAAACAACATGCTATTGCATTCCTACAGTGAATTCTCTGTCTTTACAACTACAAACAATATGGATTGAGTTTATGCAAGGAGTATACAGCCTTGAATAGCCTAGAAAGACACAAAATCACAATGATAGGGGTGGATGAAGCAGCAGTTTCAAATTTGCAACAAAATGTGATTTGGGCTGTTTGAGATTCCTAAAGCCCCCTCCTCGCGTTTTACTGGAGCATGCCTTCAGTCATTTCAGTGTGTTTACAACTTGGTGCAAGATGGATTGAGTCTATAGAAGGCAAGAAGTGATCAAGCTCTCACTCAACAAGCCCAATTAAAAAGTCTTCCTGCTTCTCCTTGCAGTGGAAAAAGCTAAGAAATGCATATAATATTTATCATAATATCTAACCTACATCACATCAATCAGTACCTTACCCTAATATACTATTAAACAAGAAGAGAAGGAAATAGAGTGTCTTACTGACCTGGAAGCTATCTGTAGGTGTGCTGTGCTGGTGATGAGTATCCTGTGCTGGGGATGAACCTGTGCTGCTGGTCAGGATGCTGATGGTGTAGAGTAGAGAGGTAGTGTTAACCCATGGCGGACATTGAGACGTACTATATTTTACGTCATTAATTTAAATATTTTGAGTCATGGGCCGGGCTTGTCGGCACCATATGTTAAGGATAAAGGGATTGGGTGATCGCCGATGAGAGGCGCACCTTGGATATCAGTAGGGTTAGGGTTAGGATCGGCCGGCCATGTATGGGCGCCCAAGTGTGAACGGCCAAGTCACCTATAAGAGTCAAATGTAACCCTAAAATCCTTATTCTCATGTGTTGTGAATACAAGAGTGCTCTTGCCTTATCTCCTTGGTTTCCTTCTCCTGCGTATGTGAGTGAGAGAGAGAGTGAGTGAGAGAGAGCGATCGAGCACTGTGTAGCGGCACGGCGGCGGAGCGGCGGAGAGGCAGTAGAGCGGCGACGGCGGCTCCTCCTTCACTGCGACGCGGGAATCCTTCAAGGCGGCAGTTAAGCGGTGAGTGACACACCTTTTTGCATTCTGTTTTGAGCTTCCTTCCTTGGTTGTATGCTTGTAGCCATTCGTGGCTCGCAATACGGTGTCTGGCAAGTCCCCAGCTACGACCTGTGCGGCAAAAGCGCACATTTTTGGCGCCGCTGCCAGGGAGTTGCCCTGCACCAAGCTCCAGTTTGCAGCTCTGCTGCTGCTGCGTGAAGTTTAATCTGCACTGTAGGAAAGCGACTGTGTGTTTGTTGTTGAGGTGTTTCTGTGTTTTGCAATCTCTGTTTCTGCAATTTGTCTGCTGCATTTCTGTTTCTTTTGTTATATTTTCGCGCCGCGTGTGGGCGTGCATTCTGTTATCTGGTTTCTGCGTGTGAGAGGGATTTCTGAATCCCCAGATCTGTGCTGTGGGCGAACTGCGCCGCGGCCAAGGACAAGGCTGAACCCTAAGGAAACCCTAGAAAACTTATCTCACAAAAAAACAGAAAATAAAAAATAAAAAAATTATAAAAAACAAAAAAGAAAAAATTAAATTTTATTTTCAAAGAAAGAACCAAACATGTGGAGAGGAAAGATTTTCTAATTGGAGAAAAAAATTTTGAAAAGAAAGAACCCCAATTGACCCACGACCCACGACCCCGGCCTCGGTCTCGGTCTTTTGATATATATATATAGGAGAGTGAGCCTCCATAGCTTTCTCTCAAGTGAGAGCTTATGGGAATTTGTGCCCTATATGTAGCCCACTCCCCAAGGAGTAAAGTGAGTATGTGGGATAAAGCCCTCACCCTTTCCTCCACAAGCAAATAGGCTTTTGACCCTTTCCCCCAAGGGAAACGGACTGTTTTGAGGACTACAGGAGCTCTAGATAGGCGAACACGGTGCTGTAAAGCACACTAGGATCCTTTAAACGATACGCTCGTTTCGAGCTATCACACGCCCTAGTCCAAGTTCGATCGTAAGTAAGGGGGTCAAAAACGAGTTAAAAACAATCTAAAAACAAGTAAAAACGAGGTGCAAAATACCCAAGAAACCACTTGTGTGGGCTTCAAGGGTAGTTACCAACGCACGTAGGGTACCCACGTCACATGCATCTACGTTCTGGTCGGGTGCTAGAGCCTGAACCACTAGAAAGCGTTTCGGTCTACGCAGGCTCACACCATCCCTCCACGTTGGCATCTTGGCCTTCGGCTGGAACCCAAGGGAGTGCAACCCAAGATCCACGAATAGTGGATAGTGACTCATCCTCTGACTCAGAAGCCATGGAAGGGCACCCTACCAAGAACCCTGAGGAGACAAGCCAAAACATGCCAGTGTGGGCCCCACAACCTGGATCTAGCATGTTTAGTCGTCTAATAGAGACCTTTAGTAGAGCTACACGCTCTGAACATGCGACAAGCGAAGTAAATGAGGAAGGAGGGGTAGTAGATTCGCCATTCACATCTTATGTGGACCCTACCCTCCCAAAGAGTGTCCATGTGGATATTCTACCTACTTCGTTTAATGAGGGCCCTACTGAGCTACCAACTTCCGATGCTCTTCCTAAAGTAGAGGTCCCTAGAAGCCAACCCATAAGAAGTGACATTGCGTCCACTTCAAGAGAGCCGTTTGGCACACCAAGTCTAGATGGGATATTTCTCAATGAAAATTGGGAATATGATCTACACACAGAGACTCTAACTGACCTATACACAGGTTACACATACCATGTAGGTTGGTTAGAAGTCCTACGATCTACATCTAGCGCCACTAATCTAGAGGAGCAACAACACATGATATGTGAGGTGATTCATAGAATTATCCAAATTGAGAGGCAAAATAGGGGAGTGAACTTAGTTTCCACTGGCCCTATGAGGTTTTTGGATACGGGCAAGGCCAAACAACCAACCCTATCACAATTGGAGACTCCCTCGGTGAGTCCCATAGACCCTTCATATGTTGTTTCGCCTGGAGTCTCAATGCAGGTTGAGCCCACGAGTAGTAACTTTAGCTTTCCAACCTTGGCTCAACTTTCCATTAGGGAATCCGCAATGCCTACCCCAATGATGAGCATAGCTGAAAGTGCACCTGTTACCGCTGTAGTTAGTACGACACCGCTACCTAGTGGAACAGTACCTACAACAGTGCGTGCCAGTGCCTATCGACCCTATGTACCTATCGCTGCTCATGCTCAGGTAGCTCCTACGCCTCCTAGTATGCCAATGGCGTATGCTCCACGACCGCTTTATCATAACCATTATCCAAGAGGAGCTAGACCTAGCCACATATCATATCCTACGTCATTTGCCAACCTACTTAGACCAACGCCAACTCCTATCAGCCAGGCTATCCCAGAAGTGCTTCCACCAGCTATGCCTGCTCACCTAGGTGATCTCGCAGCGTTTGCTCAGACGATCGGACGATCTATTGCGGAAAACATGCGGGGTATGCCTGAGAGAGAACCTAGAAGCAAGGCAGTACAAGTGGCTAAGCTCACTCAAAACTTCAGTGGTAACGAGGATGTTAGGAAGCACATTGAAGTCTTTGAACACGTGTGTGATTCCTTGGAAGAGCACAATGAGCTGCATAAGTGTAAAGCCTTAGGCTTAACCTTGAGTGGGAAGGCTGGAGATTGGTATCGAACCTTAAGGGTTGAAGAGCGCACTCACTACCCCACTCTCAAGAGATTGTTCTTGAAGGAATACATACGTGAGGGTGTGCTTTGGGGAGTAGCATCTCAACTCCAAAAAGCTGAACGTGAGGAAGGGGAGTCAGTGAGAGACTTTATAAGTCGATTGAAGCATCTAAATTCTCGCTGCACTCCCGATGAACGCTTCAATAATAACCAACTCCTCGATAGATTCATCCGAGGATTGCGCCACGAGGACATTTACAATGGCCTAGTCATTAGAGGTCTTACAACGTGGGAAGCAGTCACTGCCAATGCAATCCAGTTAGAAGACAACTTGATGATTGCAGGTAAAAAGGTGTCTTCGGAGACAAAATCCGTTAGTTCGCAAGTATCTGGGCACGAGCCAATGACGGTAAAACCTATTGCAAAGGAGCCCAAGATATCTGAAATGTCTGTGACCGACCTTACTAAGGCTCTCCAAGAATACTTTAGGGGTAATCGAGCTCCTCAGAATAGCCATATGTACCCAAGGAGAGAGCAACAATGGTGTTCGGTGTGCTTAGGACCACATAGCACGAGTGAATGTCCCACATTCAGAGTCAAATTCAATGGGAATTGCAATGCATGTGGTAAGTATGGCCATCAATCTAAAGATTGCCTAACACTTAAGCGAATGTTGGCAAACCAGGCACCACTAGCTTGGTCAAACACACCTCAAGTACCCGCGCTAATGCCTGCACAACCTATCGAGCAACCATCACAGCACATAGTCCCAAGGAATCCGAATGCAGTCCAGTCTGTGCCATTACCACCGCCAGTGCTAGGACCACAACCTCCACATCCAAGGATTACCCCAATAAACCAGATGGGTTGTGAGTCACATAGTGCATGTGGGGATTATGAAGAGGAGATAGACCCTACTGCTCCATACGGGATTGATACGTTTGAAATGATTCCCCAGTACTACATGGAGGATCATTTCGGACAAGTCAAGCCTGTATATCAAGCGGCTGCTCTCGCCACTAGAGGGCAAAACCTTAATACCATGGCAAGGAGACCACCTCTTCAATGCTACGAGTGTGGTGGACCGCATCGTGTAGCGGAGTGCCCTAATAGGCTACAGAAGATCGCTACTCAAACGCAACCAAATCAAGGGAGCACATCGGGAATGCCGGTACTTACATGTAATCGTTGTGGCATAGACCATTTGATTGCTCAATGTCCACATAATCCTAATGCACCCAAGATTACGCCATTGAATTTGGTTGAGGTCACCAACCAAGCACGAGGAACCACACCTGTTGTACCCGCGAATGTAGTTACACGATCAATGCTTCAAAATCAAAACTACATTCTTGAAGAGAGGGATACTGCATCAATCGCTCAGGCAAAGAAAAAGAAAACACGACGAAAGAGATCGCTTAATGCCACGAGCTCCAAGCCCAGTTCAAAGACTAACATAGGAACGGGAGACGACCCCGTGTATATGAATGATCCTGAAGATGATTCTGATTCAATAGAAACCATGGGGACTAAAGCCACTACCTTAAGGGAGGAACCCACTCGGGAGCTCAAGGAAGGAGAATCAAGCGAGTACATAAATAAGGGAAAACAGAAGGAAACTTCCTCGGTCCCACAACCAAGTCAGTTAATGCCCTCTCGACCACCCAAACTGACTGAGACTCCCCAAGACAAGCCACGTGGACCAAAAACCCTCAAGAAAAAGATTGGAACTTACCCAAACCCAGTTGAGGAGATTGAACAAGTGCAACACTTAAGGGGTTTGGTGGAAGAAACACAAAGAGAACTGGAGCCAAACCCTAGAAAAATCAACATTCCAGACACAGTGTTTCCTACGCAAGTTCAGCCTCACCGGAACCATAAACCGTTAGCTATACCGAGTATCATTCGGGAAGAAAGTGAGGATAGGACATCCGGAAGTGGGCAAACACCCTTCTTACTGGAAAGAATGTTTAGTGAGGGAATGCCTGACCCCATTGAAGAGGAAGTGATTCCATCTTCACCAGTCCCTAGTCAAGGGGCGATGTCTCGAAAAGTACCATTGAATGTGTCTAAGCTAATGGATTTCATGTCCTCTGAGATCAGAACCACGATCATATCCAAATTATACGGAGATCCTGAGCTATTCTTAGCTCTTCGGGCATTTCTCAATGGAGAACTAAAGGCGGGGCTACCACAATTTGCAAATATGGATAGACCCGACACGCTTCAAGATGAAGGAGAACATTGGGATCTACAACCCAACCTAGATGAAAACTCGGTCGTGGAAATACCTGTTAACAAGTTGGGACAGTACTTTGAAGGGGACGAATCTAATGCCACCCTCCCCATTACTACCAAGGGATTAACTCTAAAGGGAATCCTTGATGGTGGTGCTGGAGTGAGCATTGTGACTAAAAACTGTTGGGAATCTATGGGAAGGCCTCACCTTGAAGTCACAAACATAGTGGTTAAGATGGCAAACGGAACCATAGCTAAACCTATTGGAATGTTAAGGGACCTTAAGATCAAGGTCCTGGGATACAAGGTACGACATACCTTCATTGTAATGGACTTCTCCAAGCATCCTATGTCATATCAAATGATCTTAGGACGTCCTTTCATGAGGGAAGCACAAATGGTGCATGACTGGTCGAAAAACCATGTCTATCTACAATTCCAGGACTCTGTCATTCGAGTTGATCTTGAGAATGGTCGTGCGCATCCTTTAGGAAGCAAAGTTATCATTGATAATCGATCGGATACCACTATTCACTCTGCCCCATTAAGATATTGCTACACATGCAAAAAAGAGACTGATGATGGGAAAGATTCTCCTTATATGGATGTCCTACCGGGTATGACTGAGTCGGATAACGTGGATTGGGTACACTTAGCGGCAACCATAGACACATGGGGAAATAGAGGTACAAGTTGGGTAACACCTGAGGGGCAAGATATGCCACCGTTAGTGCCAATAAACATGATAGGTGTTATGCACTTGACCCCTGATGGCGAGAAAGTGGCCAACTCCACTAACACTGAAAGTAGCGAAGACTCTGACCAACGCGACTCTGAGTATGAATCTCAAGAAGAAACTGACCCTGAGCCTGATGGGAGGGATGAATCAAATATTCACCCAAATGTGGAAGCAAGGTGCTCAAGGCCTAGGACAGTGGCCTCCTGCAGTTCATCCGAAAGTGAAGATCGACCAAGTGAGTCCGAATCTGATAGAAACAAAAATCAAAAACTTGGTAAGAAGAAAACGAGACATAAGCGCCAACGCTATCAAGCTAATGTACGCACTGCAATAAACAAGGAAAGATCCACTGCAGAATGGCTCAGTTATGTAGGAGCCATTGATGCTCATCGAAAGATAGCTAATAATTGGGGACAATATCTCCAAAGTGTCATGTGGTGTATTCCGCAACCTCATGACGTCGCCCAATTAGAAATCGAAGAGAAGCCGAAACTAAGTCGTACTGCAAGAAGGCGGCAAAACCAAGAGTTGGCTCAACAACAAAAGGAAGCGGAATTGAAAGAAAAAAGTCTGGCACAACAAGAACCAGTAGACTTACACCCCGCGCCCGAGCATTTCAAATCATTCACCACAGGGGAACGTAAAGTAGTCTACACAAAAGCCCAACGAACGCCTACCAATGGGAGTAGCGGTGTCTACGATGGCCCTGCGGTAGTTAAGGAGATAGACTTAGCAGATCCGGGTGAGGAGTCTAAACCAGTTTTTATTGCTCAAGACCTCACCAAGGCGGAAGAAGCTGCACTTACGAAGCTTCTTAAAGAATTCAAGGACATATTTGCTTGGACATATCATGATATGAAGGGTGTTCCACCCTCGGTGGTGCAACACACGATTCCAATAATTAGCACTACTAAACCAGTCCAGCAACGTCCCTACCCAATGAATCCTAAGTACGCAAAGATTGTACAAGAGGAAATTGAAAAGCTGGTAAAATGTGGATTCATATACCCAATTGAGCACTCAGAATGGGTTTCTCCGATAGTCATCGTACCAAAGAAGAATGGGAAACTCAGAGTGTGCGTTGATCTCAAAAAGGTTAATGCAGCCACCAGAAGGGATCATTACCCCTTGCCATATTCTGAACATGTTCTTGAAAGAGTGGCAGGCAAGGAGGCATATAGCTTTTTAGATGGGTACTCGGGTTACAATCAGATCACAATTGCAGTCGAGGACCAAGCTAAAACAGCATTTATCACGGAGTTTGGAGTGTTTGCCTTTCGCGTCATGGCTTTTGGCTTGACCAATGCACCTGCAACATTCCAACGATTGATAAACACGGCCTTTAAGGAATATCTAAGGGACTTCTGTGAAGCTTTCTTAGATGATCTTTGTGTTCATTCCTCGTGGGACGAGCACTTGATGTGTTTACGAAAAATATTTGAAAGGTGTAGATTATATCGCATCTCCTTGAATCCTTTCAAATGCCAATTCTGGGTTAAACACGGAGTTATCTTAGGGCATATAGTGTCCAAAAATGGGATTTCCACTGACGAGAGTAAAATCAAGGTCATTCTGGAATTGCCACCACCCACCAACTACAAGGGAGTCCAACGCTTTATGGGCCACGTTGGTTATTATCGAAGGTTTATTCTATTCTTCGCCGAGATAGCTCGACCATTGTATAAGCTTCTCATCGAGTTTATTTGGACCGAAGAATGTGACCGTGCCTATGAGCTATTAAAGAAGGCCTTGGCGAGTGCTCCAATCTTGAGAATGCCTAACTGGGATTTACTCTTCCATGTGCATATTGATGCATCAAACTTTGCTATTGGGTGTGTTTTAACTCAACCTGGAGAACACAAGCTAGACTACCCCATTAGCTTTGCCAGTCGCCAGTTGAACGATGCTGAGATGAACTACACCACTACGGAGCGAGAAGGGTTGGCAATGATATATGCAGTAAGGAAATTTCGTTATTACCTCCTTGCCACCAAGTTTGTTTTCTATGTAGATCATCAAGCATTGTTGTATCTGGTAAACAAACCATGCTCCACAGGAAGAATCACACGATGGCTATTGATTCTTCTTGAGTTTGATTTCACTGTTGTTGTGAGACCTGGCAAAAAACATGTTATGGCTGATCATTTGTCTCGCATACCTAATGGTGAGGCTCCTACGGGGGTTGATGATGACTTACCAGACACTTCCCTGTTCATGGTGGAGACAATGCCTGAATGGAGTGAGAAGATTGTTAACTTTTTGGTTAATGGCTTTCCACCCAAGGAGCTTCGCAAAGATCTAGCTCGAAAGCTAATCAAAGAATGCGAACCCTATTGCCTGATAGCTGGGACTCTTTATAAAAGAGGAAAGGATGACGTTCTTAGGCGTTGTGCCCGAGAGGATGAGTATCTATACATTTTGCAAGAGGCACATATGGGCGTAGCCGGTGGTCACTTCTCAGGAGACTTAACTGCGCGAAAGATCTTACAATCAGGGTATTGGTGGCCCACTATGTTCCAAGATGCATCACTCTTTGTGAAGGGTTGCGATGAATGCCAACGATATAAGAAACCCCAGAGGAAAGATCAGATGCCCCTACATCCAATCAAAGTAAACCAACCATTTGAAAAGTGGGGTTTAGACTTTGTAGGTCCAATTAGCCCAGCGGCCCGAAACACACAATCTCGCTATATTATTGTGGCCACTGACTATATGACCAAATGGGCTGAAGCGAAAGCGACACGTAAGGCAGATGCGAGGACAACAGCCAAGTTCCTCTTTGAAAATATAATCACACGCTTCGGTTGTCCTTTTGAACTTGTGAGCGACAATGGTACACATTTTATAAATGAAGTGATTAAGGAGCTCACAACAAATTTCATGATATCCCATCATAAATCTACTCCTTACTATCCGCAAGCGAATGGCCAAGCCGAGAGTACCAACAAGACTTTAATCTCTATTTTGACAAAGACAGTTGAAGCTCACCGCACGGATTGGGATCTAAAGCTCACGACGGCTTTATGGGCCTATCGTACTGCGTACAAAGTGGCTATTAATTGCACACCATTCAAAATGGTATATGGCCAAGAAGCAGTCATGCCGTGGGAATTTGTCATTCCTAGTCTTCGTGTTGCTACTCAAGAGGGATGGGATGGTAATCCCTTAGTAGAGCGTCTATATATCCTTGAGAGGCTAAACGAAGAAAGACAATTGGCTGTATACAATGCCCTTGTGGAGAAGGATAGAAGGAAAAAATGGTTTGATCGCCATCTAAAGGACAAGGACATCAAGGTTGGGGATAAAGTCTTGATGTATGGAGTGCGAAACGAAAAGAAGAAGCTCAAATATGCTGGTAAGGGACCGTATAGAGTATGTGAAATTACACCGCAAGGTACCATCAGAGTGGAGACTCTCGACGGAGTTGAAACCATTGGATTCCTTAATGGGAGTAAATTCAAAAGATACTATGACCCCCTGAGCCAGGAGGAGTTACACGCAATCCATCAAAAGAAGGCAGCTAAAGAACAAGCTGAGCTTAAAAAGATACAAGCGAGAGTCGAAGCCAAAGAACGTCAACAGCGTGCTAGGAGACAACGAGAAGCCAACTTGGGAATTACGCAAGTATTTTTCGAGGAAGCAGAGGAGGATGCACTGGAATCTGACCCACCTCTAAGATACCCAATTGAGTTACAGAGCCCTTACGGGGAGGTGCTGTATAATGCATTATTGGATACAGGAGCTCAACACAATTTGCTATCATATGGCGTGTGGTGTCAACTGGGAAAACCACCTTTATCCAAGAGTTCTATCCAAGTTCAAGGAATCAACAAGAAGAAAACCCCTGTCTCAGGAATTCTGCACACTCCGGTTGCCTATGACAAGGGAACCATAATTCAAAGCTTCTTGGTTATGCCTGCTGGTACCATGCAAGGGACTGTAATCTTAGGGCGCAAATGGATGATGGCCACCAAGTGCAATGTCGATTGGGCAACCAGACAAGTCACAACGCAAGAACCAACACTAGGTCTGACCGCTCAAAATCCCGCACCTAAGTCACCCACTCAAATATTAGATAACGAAAAATCACAAAGTCTAGTGGCAAAACCATCTTCGATTGTTGGCCACCCCTCTAACGCTTCAACGCCAAGAGTGGAAACAGGCAAGGTGGTCCCTAAAGCTTCGCTTACTATGCCAAAGAGTACATACAAATGGGTCCCCAAAGCTTCGTTAACAGCTACTTTCCCTGCTCAATCTCGTTCAGCCACCAAGAAGCCTCATAAAAGGAAAGCAGCTACCCACCCGAGAAAGGGCAATGTAACATCACGATGGATCCCTAAAAAATTATTAGTTGCCCAAGGGTACTACGAGGGAAATGACCAGATTTGGGTCCCTAAACATAAGTTGAAACCCTCTACATCACCTGTAAATCCTTGCAAACCAATTGTTGCCACCTCAATGACAATTCAAGACCGTGGTAAGGGAAAGGTAATAGAGTGCTCCGCACCACTTCTTCCAGAGTTAGTTTGGATTCCCAAACGATATCGATCATTACCACCTAGCTCAGGAAGGGGGGAGCCACATGAAGCTTCTAGCTCCTCATGCCAGGCACACACTCATATAGAAGTTTCTACATGCTCTACACCTACTCTTGTCAACACCCAACAAACAACCGATGACTCTACGTCTCCCCTTGTAATAGTATCGTCGGAAACCATTTCCTCCATTCGTCAATGGGAGCGTACACTACCATCTCTGCAATTGGATGTGGCCACAAGGGTCATAAAGAGCTATCTGCCCACATCACAACCTATGACCCGCTGGGCAAATTGGTTCCAAGAGGCTGCAACATCATTGCAAATAATATGATTTGCCCAAGGAAAGGGGGAGCATGTACTCACGCTTGACATTTTAATGCTTCCTCCTTAACCTTCTCCCCTGACCATGTAATTGCCAAATTCAAGGGGATGTATATATATAGCTTCATACATAAAAAACAGAGAAAAGAAAAACAAAAAATAGTAAAAAGAGCAAGAGCACAAAACAAGAGAAATATCCGTATACAATCAAGAACTAGATTGACCTGTCTAAACCTACTGATGCTATATCTGTGTTTGCAGATATGGCGGATGCCCGATCATCATACACTTCATCCACTCCTACCTTTGGTGAGAGGTATCATCTATACCTTTCTCAGATATTCCACATGTGCTATCCTGTAATTGAAACTGAATGGGATCATATAGATATACTAGCCAGAGAGGAAAATGTTGAGGAATTAGAATGGCTAATTCGCCTATTGACCATGACTGACCCCTACTCCGTAGAGGACATATCCCCGATAGCCCAATACTTTCCTTTTCCACAAGATGACTATCCTCGCATGGTTACATTTTTGATGAGTTTATGTGGATGGGAAAATGAAAAGGAAATATCTGACAATGATGAATGGACGGATGAAACTCATGGCACTACTGAGGTTGATTTTATTTATTTGGATGATGCGGATAGAGGCTTAGCCTTAGGGCTAGAGCCAGGACTCTACAACATCCTCTTACCGTATCCTCAGTAGTAGTGTGGTGACTGGTAGGTAGGTTAGCGTTTCCAAGTTTTTTCTAGTTCAGATTCCTTAAACAAGTCTTGAAATTTTCACACTGATGTGCCTCTCGAGGTATAGTGCTTGTTAGTTGATTGTACAGGTTAAAAACTTTGAGGTGGGTTCGCTTCCAAGTCTTGAGAGACTGCCGCAACGTTCATCAAAATATATCTACATCAAATTGCGAGCATTTCTCATCGAATCAAGGAGATCTCCAATATACAGGTGTAATTCTTCCATACCCACTCTCTTTCATTTTTTCTGTTCAATTAATTGCATGAACTATAATGCATGACCACATGGAAATTGTCAATGTACTACTTAGTTTTTGAAGTTACTTGCATGCTAGTGTAAATCATTAATGAGCTTAACTTTATTGGAAATATTCCTAGGCAGCATGACGTCTTTAGTTAACCTTGGAATACGATTGTCTTAGGTCTAGGGTAAAACCATCTTAATGTTTGACACCTGGCCATGTGTGTGTTGACCTCTAGGACATAGCTATTACCCCTTTGTCGAAAAGATGCAAGACAAAATATAGTTCAGGAGCGAGGATCAAAACAAACTTTTTTTTTTAAAAAAAAGCCTACAATAAATGGCAATACAAGTCTATGATGTGCTTTAATGTTGGCCTATCGCCTTATTAATACTTGGTAGGCGAGGAGTATTCTACTCCAGACCGATGCCTTGGTTGGTAGGGGGTAGCCTTGCCTAAAGTGAGCTAATAGATTCCTGGATAATGCCTTGTGTTAAACATGGTACCAGGATCGATATTAGTTTTGCCTTAGGAAGGTCGCCATTGTGTATAAAAATTGTCATGTGCAAAAAAAAAAAAAAAAAAAAAAAGGCAAAAGGCTCCTGTAACTCTGATGTTTCTTGTGTCCCTAGGCTCGTGGTATTAACTTGTTCTTAGAGTAGACACAGTGTGGTCATCTGTTTATTTATTAAGCTTGGTTATTTTCCTTGACTTAGGCCAGTTAAAAACCTTGATTAACCTTTGACACCTTGCTAACTCTTGATTTACTTTCAATAATTTTAAACTCCTGTTAATTTGCTACACTAGCACTTTAATGTGACCCTTAAACTAAGTTCTCATAGCAACATCCATTGTGGTCTAACATGCTTGAATTTATACACTTTATATCTTTTGAATTCCAGCATACTTTCACTCTTTTCCCTGTTTTGCAGACGGTCAACCACAGCAACCCTATCGAGCTTACCATCCCATAGCTTCCGAGGACGGAATCTACATCAGGAAGGGGGGCATGTTAACCCATGGCGGACATTGAGACGTACTATATTTTACGTCATTAATTTAAATATTTTGAGTCATGGGCCGGGCTTGTCGGCACCATATGTTAAGGATAAAGGGATTGGGTGATCGCCGATGAGAGGCGCACCTTGGATATCAGTAGGGTTAGGGTTAGGATCGGCCGGCCATGTATGGGCGCCCAAGTGTGAACGGCCAAGTCACCTATAAGAGTCAAATGTAACCCTAAAATCCTCATTCTCATGTGTTGTGAATACAAGAGTGCTCTTGCCTTATCTCCTTGGTTTCCTTCTCCTGCGTATGTGAGTGAGAGAGAGAGAGAGTGAGAGAGAGCGATCGAGCACTGTGTAGCGGCACGGCGGCGGAGCGGCGGAGAGGCAGTAGAGCGGCGACGGCGGCTCCTCCTTCACTGCGACGCGGGAATCCTTCAAGGCGGCAGTTAAGCGGTGAGTGACACACCTTTTTGCATTCTGTTTTGAGCTTCCTTCCTTGGTTGTATGCTTGTAGCCATTCGTGGCTCGCAATACGGTGTCTGGCAAGTCCCCAGCTACGACCTGTGCGGCAAAAGCGCACAGGTAGAGATGCAAGAGAGCTGAGTTAGGAGAATAGATTATTGCAAAATACAAATAAAGTAGCTATTAAACACCACACGTGTGAAATGTAATCGTTTTTTCACACGTGTGGGTCCCACCCAGATCTTTTGGAATTGTTCTGGAGGAAAGGGTATCGGATTGGGATTCGGAAAGGGTTTCAGCAATATCTGCCAAATTTTCTACCGATTGGGTCCCACTTTCCTGTGTAGGTACTCTAGAAGGTGCCCTAGGCCCTATGGCAGAATCTATAAGACGTCCCGACCGCAAGTGCATAAGGTCAAATTTTTTTTGGTTTTTTATGTGTTTTTGTTTTTTTTTGTTTTGTCTTTGTTTTTGTTTTTTTTTGTTTATATATATATATATATATATATATATATATTTTACCCTACCTAACCACTAAATGCAACTAAAATGAGTATGTGTGGTGTAACTATCTATCCTATTTTTTATTATTATTATTTTTTTTAAATGATTTTTTAAAATGATTTTATTTTTTTACTTTTTTTAATTACAAAAATTATAAATCACGCTAAAAAAATACTAATTATGCACAAAGTTACAAAAATTAAAAAAAAATACAAGTTACACTAATTATGCAAAAAATAAAAAAAATAAAAAATTACAAAATATGCAAAAATTTCTTTTATTTTCTTTTGTTTTCTTCTCGTTTTGTTGTTTTTTTTTGTTTGTTTGTTTGTTTGTTTTTTTTAAACCAATAAATTTCGTACCAATTACAAAAAATATGAATCTACTAATTATGCACGCAATTACAAAAATTCTTAAAAAAATAAAAATAAAAAATGCAAGATACTTTAATTATGCAAAATTTTACAGAAATTTAAAAAATGAACAATGGATTCTAAATACAAAAATAAAAATTATTTTTCTTTTTTTTCTCCTTTTTTTAAAAATAAATTTATTGTTTTATGCTTTTTTTTCTTTTTTCTTTTTTTCCTTTCTTTTCTTTTTTTTTTTAAAAAAGGAAAAAAAATATTGTTTTTGTTGTTTTTTTAAATATTTATTATTATTATTTTTTATTTAAAAATATAAAAAACATGAAAAATTAATTAAAAAAATTAAAAAAAATTGAAAAGCACCAACCTTATCTTTCAACGCTTCGCCGCCTCCCGGATTCTGCGCCTCACCGCTCTCGCCTCGTCTTCAATGCACCGCCTCTGCTTTGCTTAGCTACAGTCGGCCGACCGGTTACCTTCAACGCCTTCTCCCACGTCACCGGCCTTCACTCACTGCTGCTTCTCTTCCCCAGGCTCTCGCCTCCTTTTTCTTCTTCGCCGGCCTCAGCTGCTGCTGCCGGTCGCCTCCACAACTACAACCTCCCGCCGGCTTAGCAGCTCTTCACGCCCTCGTCGGCCACCAGCAGCTCTTGTGCCTTGCTCCTTCGCCAGCTCATCCGCAGCCAGGCTCTCCACACCGGCCACCTTCACGATGCCGCTCGCCTTCTTCTCGTCTGCTGCAACCAACTGTCAGTCGCCTTCCCAACGTCTGCTGCAACCAACCGTCAGTCGCCTTCCCAACCTTCTTTGCTGCGGGTGAGGCAGAGACGGCCAACCCCGTCTCAACGCGACTGGGCTGCCAGCTTCACCACCGCCTCACAGCTGCAATCACTCTCCACGCAGACCTTCTACAGTTAGCTTCCTTTCTTTTTTTTTTTCTTTTTTGCGGCCACCGCTTGCTGCTACTCCTCTACACGGACCTTCTTCCACGCTGGCTTCTCCACGCCGGTCGCATCAGTTGTTGCAGACGCCCCCACTGCAGCCAATCATCAATGTATAATATATATATATATATATTTTAAAAGCCGCCTTCGTCCTCCTTTCAGCCGCCCTTCCAACAGTCCTTCGCCCTCCTTTCAACAAATAAATATATAAATATATATATATATATATATATATATATTTCTTTTTCTTCACTGCGCCCTATGAAGACGCCTCCCCACACAACTTCACTGCAGCCTCTTTCTGTGTATATGTTTTTTTTTAAAAAAACCGCCTCCAACACCTCCTACCAACCTCTCGCCAACCCCATCAAAAATACAAAAACAGAAAGTACTTAAATCTGATTAATGGCGGGATTTCTCTACTGCAATGGGGTTTTAATTTTTTTGCTTCTAATAAAAAAATAGAAAACACACAAGGCGCCCTTGAGATCACACACTCAATGCCCTTGCAAACTCTACTCTAATCTACCCTAATCCACGATTTTGCAATCAACGGAGCACTTAGTAAGAAGTAATGGTTAACACCCTTCACTAACTTAGGTGTGCGTTCCCCGGCAGCGGCGCCATTGTTTGGGACATCATAGCATAGCGGAGGCTACACTCCAACCCACACACTTTGTCAATCCGTGAATGCAACCCGGTTAGCGCATAGAGGCTATCCCGAATGGGAGAAGATTAGTTAACCACACACTAATGACTTCTAGTCCTACTCAATCCTTCTTCAACACTCAAGCAATCAATCTAACATAATCAAAGCATCAAGATTAGGCTACACTTAAGCACAAAAATGCAACTTATGCAAAGAATCTAACATGCAAAGAGCTATCACACAAGCCTTAACTACACATCATTTCATGCACAAGCTTCATCACATGCACTCTACAAATCAGATTTTAGCATCAAAACATCATTAAGAAATCTAGATTAGCAAGTGTGTAGACCATAACCTCATATCATTGAAAATGTAGAGAATAGAGAGTACAAGATTGAAGCATGAATGGAGATGGAGAGCCTTGGGAGAGCACATGAGAAGGAGCTATGGAGCAAGCTCTTTCTATGAGCCTCTCAACCAAATGACCACAAAGAGTGTCCTCTAGCTCTCAAATGGGCCACCTTTTATACAAAAACTCTAGAACTCCCAAAAGTTCCCATGTGGGATTATTGTCAAGCCCTCTCCCACATTCATCTACAACTTGGAATTCTTTACAAGAGCCCTAAGTGTCTTTTTTGTTGCATCCTTGCATTGATCATGCAACATAGCCCGCACCTTTTTTTTATGGTCATCATAAAAAAAAGGGGACGAAGGTGTCCCGTGCCCGGCGCGGGCCACCTCCGCCCCTTTTTTTATGACCATGGCCATGGCAAGCCAAGGTTTGATCACGTTGATTATTGTTTATTATACTCAGTAGCATGTCCATGAAGACTATCACATGTGCAAGCCCTTGCTTGTGCCATGGCCAAAATGGCCATGGTCATCTTAAAACAAAGGGAGTGGAGACAGCCGTCACTGGTGCGGCGGACTGCCTCCGCCCCCTTTTTTTTAATGAATACCTTGGCCATTTTGGCCAGGGAAGCAAGGGATTGATTATGTTGATAATGTGATCATTACCATGGTTTAATTATGTTGATAATGTGATTGACCCCTTTTTTTATAGAAACCATGGCCATGATGGCCATGGTTCTGAAGGCTTCAATGAGTAGTCTACATGTTGACTTTCATTACCAATGGCCATTTCTGGGTGGTTTTGGAGCCGTCTAAATGTTGCCTTTCATTACCATGGCCATGATTTCCATTAAAAAAAAGGGGCTGCTCGTGCTTTTAGCGCCTCTTTTTTTATAAAAATCATGGCCATGGTAATGAAGGCTTCTATCTAAGGAGGGTTTGATTATGTCGATGGCATAATGTTGATTATGCTATATATGCTTGTATTGTTACACAATGAGCTCATTTCCATGGCCATGATGGCCATGTTATCTATATAAAAAAGGGGTTGGAAGCGGCCCACCTCAGCACATGCCGTGTTAAACAATCCTAAAATAGGATTGATCATGGTGATAGACATGGATTAAAGCAACATAATTAAGGTGGTGGATTAAACCACACTAAGAACTCCATAAGTGAGAGAGAGATTGCACACTCAACACTCAATTCTATTGCATATCTCAAGTGAACCATACAATGATATAGGCTTTCTAGCCTTATCCCACTTTACACATTATCATCCATGTGGCAACTCCTTTTCCACTCTTTTGGTCAACACTCACACACCATACAATATTACATGTGGCATTCTTATCTTGCCACAATATCTTGCACCTCTAGGGTGCTTTCCCACATACACACAACACCATGATTACATCTCTCAACAGGTCGCTTCTAGACCCTTTTTTTGTGTAGATACAATGTCAATCATGGCCATGCTAATGAGCACATTATCTGAGGAGGCAATGTTAATTATAAGGCATAATTGCAATATTGATTGTTTATATTTTGACTGAAGCCCATATGTGCCATAATATTGGGTACGAAATATAGTCCAAATATGTTACCCGCACTGGGCCCACTGTCATATTGGTCATGGTATCAATAAAATGTTATGTTTTCACACTTCCAATGTCAGCAATTTGATAATGTTATGGTTGGGTTATCGTTGCCCCAATCCTTTATATTTTGTATGCTGAAACAATTGCCATGTGGCCATAGTTATTTACTTTTGGATTGCTCTGATGTTCATGAGTTGGTTAGCATGTTGATGGGTTGCACATGGTTCTTGAGGGGTCTTACATATGTTTGGGTAGACACAAACTTTTGTTTTAACATGAAAAAGTGTGAGCTTGTATGGTTAATCATTTATCATTTGAGTGTAAGAAAAGCATTTGATGTTTGTGCAAGACAAATGTGTTTGGTCAAGCCTCCAAAAGGAGAGGTCCAATTGGTAGTCCACCTAAGTCGAGTAAGAGAGGAAGGGGAGGGAGATCAAAGAGGGTTGAAAAGGATAGTGGAGTAGATACACAGGAAGATATGGGGTTGGAAATAGATGATAGGATTGTTGATGTTCTTAGTGACGAGGGTTATGATAGGGAGAAGGAAGATGACTTAGTTAGGAGGGAGCGTGAGATGCAAATAGTTCCATTTGTTGTGAGGCCTGAGAATTCAAAGGAAGAGGATCCCAAGGATGAGAATAGTTTGTTGATGTAGTAGGGGGAAGATATATTGCAAAAGACTAGATTGTTCTCATGTTCTGTGTGTCCACCCATTCCTTTATGTAGATTGATTCCATATGCAAAAGTGAGAGGTCTTCGTGATGACATTTTTGGGTTGAAAGTTGCTTTTAGGCATGAGGGATATGTTCCAAAGAAGGGGGTGTTTATAGTGTTAATGTGGAATTTGGATAGAGAGGAACAACTAGCTGATGATGATATTCAGCAAGGGTGGGATCCCATTTGGAGGGAGGTGAACCAAGCCTTCAAGGACAAGATAGCTGCTTGTCCTGAGCTCACTAGTCTAGATGGCCATATGTTTTTTGTCTGGGAGAGAAACCATCGTACTACTGTAGCTTGGACTAAATAAATAAGGGAGAAATTCTTGACCATCATGGAGAAGCATGTTCGTGCACTCTCTACAATGATCGATCCCACTATGGCTAGTGTGATTGCAATTTTGCCATATCTCCAAAGAATGAATGTGCAAGTGATTTATCTCATATGTCTCATTTATCACTTGTTTTTATTTGGTTCTTTCAATAATTGCTCTAAATATACCACTATGTGTGTAGCTTGAATACCATGCTCTTGTTGTGACCTCATTGAGAGATGAATTGATCAACACATCAAACATATGTAAGGCTGATCTCAACAAGCCTACTTGCAAGAGCTGCCAAAGGAGGATGTTAGCTTATTTCTCAGATTCGTAAGAGGTCAACAAAAGGTGAATAACCTTGGTTTCCTCTAACAAGAATGTACTTGGGATCTTTGGTGTACAATGTGAGTTACAATCTACTTCTTACTTTCTTTCTAGCTATGTAGACTTTCCGTTCCTAAGATCCTCATCAAGGCTCATCTTTGAGCCACTAGACTCTCCATCAACATGAGAATGCCCTGCAGAAATGTCAGGCATACTAAGGGGTTCAACCACTTTCTCTTTGCCTTTATGTGATGTACTAATCACATTTGCAGGACTGGTATTATGACACAGCCTGCCACTCCATGGTCTATCAACTAAACCACTAGATGAGGACTCTCCTGGTCCACTCAAAGACTGTGATTGCTGACTTGCATTCTGTGCAACCACATTTCCACTCACATCAACCCCAACAACAGCTTCTTTTTCAGCAGCATACCAGAGCTGCTCATCTCATAAAAAACAACATCCCTACTTACCCTCAACTCACGTGTAGCAGGGTTATAGCACTTGTATCCCTTTTGCTCAAGGGAATACCCAATAAACACACATTTTTTAGCTTTTGGATCCAGCTTAATCCTCAGCTCATCTGGCATATGCACATATGCAATGCATCCAAAGACTTTTAGATGAGACAAATTAGGTTTTCTGCCAGTAAACCTCTCCTCTGGAGTTACATCATGTATGGCTGTTGGAGTCCTGTTCATGATGTAAACTGCTGTAAAAATAGCCTCAGCCCAATAGCTATGCGGCATATTCTTCTCTCCCATCAATTCTCGCGCAATCTCAGCAATGTGCCTATTTTTTCGCTCAGCAACTCCATTTTGCTACGGAGTGTATCTACATGTAAACTGTCTCCGAATACCATTCTTCTTCAAAAATTCAGAGAACTTATTGGAGAAGTACTCTCCCCCTCCATCTAACCTTAGGCACTTTACATATTTCCCTGTTTTCTTTTCAACCATAACTCTAAAATTCTGAAAATGAGTGAACACCTCACCCTTCTCCTTCATGAAGTATATCCACACTTTTCTTATGTGGTCATCAATAAATGTCACATAATATCTGTAGCCTCCCATAGACATGGTCTTTGCAGGACCCCATACATCTGAATGCACAACATCTAGTGCATTTCTGCTCACATTTCTGTCACGTGGAAATATATGCTTTGTTTGCTTTCCAAATTGGCATGCTTTACATATTTTCTGCATACCTTCAACTTTAAACTTTGGCAGCCCTGTCACAATTCCTTTAGTCTGCATAGACTTCATTCTCTGTACATTCACATGTCCAATTCTTTTATGCCAAATGTCTGTGTTTGCAACAATTCTTGAACCATTTGCAAACATCGTAGCACTCACTTCAGGCATGTTTACATTCAATGTAAACATTCTGCCCACTCTGTTGCCTTTTGCAACCAACCTGCACTTGTCTTTAAAGTCTTCAACATAACAACCATTAGGGTTAAAACGAACCTGCAAACCCTGCTCAATCATCTGGCCAACTGAAACTAGATTCTTTGTTATGTTCGAAACATGAAGTACATTTGCAAGGTACTTCACTTTGCCATCCTGCATAGACAATGGCACATCTCTAACATGGGCAATTGGATGAGCAGTGTCATCCTCTGTTTCCATAAAACCTGGTCTTTCATCTCCTTGAACCACTCTCCATGACTTGTCATGTGGTTCGAAGTACCTAAATCAACGTACCATACATCATCTTTATGTTCTGCTTCAACATTTTCAGACATGGCATTAACGACATGCTGCATAACAAACAACCTTTCATTATCCTCATTGTTTTTGCTCGATGATGCATAGTTGTTTTGCTGCAATTTCCCATTTTTCATGTCAGCCTGCTTCTTATAACAATCTGCTTGCACATGTCCAGGCTTACCACAATAAAATCATCCACGTGTATCATTATACTGCCTTTGCCAATTTTCACGACCTCTTTGACTCCCCCTGCCTCTGAATTGGCTCTTCCACCTGCGTGTTGTTGTTGTTGTGAATTTTGGGACTGTTATTGTTGCTGCTGCTAGCCATAATTCTGATTACGTGTTCGGTCACCTCCTTGGCCGCGTCCATAGCCTCCTCTACCTCGTCCTCTTCCAGAACTTGTGTAGAAGGCCTGCTGCTCTGAACTGTTTTTGTTTTGTGAAGACTGTTGATCTTCACCCAAGATCTTCTCTTCTATAATCAACATAGACACCAAATTTGTGAAATTGGGAATGTTTTCTTGAGTCTGAATAGATGTCTTGAACGCCTTGTATTGTGGCCCGAGACCACGTAGATAGACTTCCACCTTATCATCATCATCTACTGAAATGCCAATAGATGCAAAGGATTCCATAATACCCTTGATCTTCAATGCATAGTCATTCTCACAGACATATTCTCATAGACATACTCTTTTTCTCCACAGTATGAAGTTCATTCTTCAACTGTATATTTCGTGCCTTGGTATTCGTTCATAGAGTTTTACCAAGGTGTCCCACGCCTCCTTGGGGGACTTGGCATCCTATATGTGCCCAATCATGGCATCCTGTATGTGCCCGATCATAGTGTCCTGTATACTGATAGAGAGCCAATACATAACTTTTCTGGCTCCTTGGTTCCAATCCTTGAACTCTTTCACATCTGTAGCAGTCGGATTGATCTCCGGTATCTCCGGTACCTCTTCATGCTCACCTTCTATGTAGTCCCAGTAACCCTTTCCCATCAGGAAATTTGTCAACCTGAACCTCCAAGCATGGAAGTTGTTCTTATCAAGATTCTCAGCAACAATCTGGTTTATGCCATCATTTGACATCTTGCTAGACACACAAATTTACCAAAAACAGCACTCTGGTTTGTCCTACATAAACTGTTGTATTTTCTGCACAGCAGTACTGTACTACACTCAATTGTCACAACTAGTGACCTCAATGTGCATACATACACCCAATGGCAATTGTTGACCTCCTTGCAGCACACACAATGTCTGCACAACCAATCTGTCTTCCTGCAGTTTTTAAAACAGATTTTTGTGTAGAGAATCAATGACTTACCCGTAGTGCTCGAAATGGCCTGCTTTCTGAAAAAAAGAGGTCGTAATGCGCCCGAAACATGTTTTTGGCTCGAAAAATACTCCTACGAAGAAAGCTCCTCAATCAGAGATCATTTGCCGGTGCCTCTCGTAGAGCTCCCGCGACAAGGGTGTAGTCGCCAACACAAATAGGGAAGAGTAGATGAAGCTCTTACCCTCGTACCGCTTCCTGTGCTTCTCTTGCTTGCAGAGCTCAGCCCTTAGCATGAACCAGGCTGCTCTGATACCATGAAAAGATACAGGGGAGAAGAGAGCTTGAGCTCTTGCAAGCACACACACACTCACAAAACCCTAAAAGAGAACACACGAGGTAAGAGGCTGAAAATCTTCTTCTTCTTCACACAACACTCAACACACCATATACAAAGATAAGAGTACACACATATGAAAAGGTACTCAACCAAATACATACTAAGGTTCTCTATAGTGTGAACCCAACTAAATGAGCTAGCGGTATAACTATGCCAGTCTCTGGAATGGCTATCACACAGCCTGCCATCCCACTGGCCGCATATCACCCATGATCTCACCAACCATGCCAGTGGTGTAAGTGTGGGGCCTATCCCCCAGGCGGGTCATCAGTGTCCACCGCCTCACTAGATGAGCTCGATATCTCAACACTTTTTATATTTAAGATGGATTACAAGGGAGGTGGTTTTGGAGAAGAGAAGAGGAGGTTTTTAGTGACTTGATCGACATGCCAGATGCCCTTGTTTTGCCTACTCTATTGATTCATGGGCTTCATTCAAAATTTGACCCTTAGTTCCCTCATCATTGGGAATATGTAGCCTGCTATTATAATACATAATTCCTTCATCCAAGCTGTACCCTTGAACTCGGTTCAACTCCTGAGGAGTTTTCCTTTCTTGCATAAGTAGGGTAGCAATAGGGCCAAAGAATCTATCCTGCATGATCTTCTCTCTTGCTTCACTAATCAATGGATTTGACACCACTGTGATTGCAAGCAAGGAGGCTTTTCTGCTGAGGGCATCTGCTACCACATTTTCTTTGCCTGGGCAGTACTTGATTTCAAAATCAAATTCCTACAGGTCTGCATCCACCTTTGGTGCATGTTGAGATCCTTCTGAGTGAAGATCCACTTTAAGCTCTGATGATCTGTCACATCAAAGTGAATCTTTGACCCAGTAGGTAATGTCTCCACAACTTCAAGGCATAGACTATTGAAAGTAGCTCCATGTCATGGACAGCATAATTTCTCTCATGCGTTCTGAGTTTTCAGGATTCATAGGCCACTACATGACCTTCCTACATGAGCGCACCTCTCCCAGGGCAAAACCACTGGCATCAGCTATACTACCTCAAAGGGTAGAGAGAAATTTGGCAACTTCAGAACAGGATTGGTTACCAAGGCGGTCTTCAACTTATCAAAAGCGCTCTAACACCTGGCAGACCATTGAAACGGGGTATTCTTCTTGAGAAGATTAGTCAGGGGGGAAGCTATGAGAGCATACTTAGGTATAAAAATTCTATACCAACCAGGTAATCCCAAGAATCCCTTGACTTCTTTCACTGTCTTTGGTTCACGCCAATCTATGAACTGCTTGGACTTTTGCAAAATCTAGAGAAATTCTATCTTTGGATACCAGAAAGCCCAAGTATTCAACATGGTCTCAACAGAGAAAGTGCATTTGCTCTTTTTTGCAAAGAGTTGGTGCTTCCTTAGAATCTCAAGAACTTTACGGACATGAGCTTCATGGTCAGCTGCATTCTTTGAGTAAATCAGAATATCATCAAAGAAAACAAGAACAAAATCATCTAAGTATTCTCTGAGAATGTCTTGCATTAGGCGATTGAATGTAGCTGGGGCATTTGTCAATCCAAACGGCATGATAGTAAATTCATAATGCCCATAGCGAGTATTGATGGCTGTCTTTGGGATATCTTGATCTTGTAATACCCTGATTTGAGATCTATCTTTGTGAAGATCTGGGCTCCATTTAGCCTGTCCAGAAGCTCATCAATTCTGGAGATAGGATACTTATTCGTGATAGAGGCACTCGTGAAAACTCACCTCAATCGGAGAACGTGGGTCGGAGGGTGCTGGCGGTGTAACCCTGGGAGCCGATGCCTGCTCTGATACCAATTGTTGGAATTAGGGTTGCAGGAAAGCACACAAAGCTTGGAGAAGAAGAAGCAAGAATGCACACAACACAAAGTGTATTAGATTGTGTCAATGTACAAAAGATTTGTTAGCCCTAAAAGGATGGGCGTATATACAAGCCGGGGAAAAAAACCTCCTAAAGAGGGAAAAAGTGCCCCGGCGGTCCTAAGTGTGTTCACACACATCACTGCCTATATATATATGGCAACAATAAAAGCATTATAATTTAAGCATAAATGTAAACTTTTCTTAATTATTCATTACAACACTTAAGAAAAGCTTAATTTGCATTATAAACACTTAATTAAGAAACTTCTCGAGCTTGAGAGGGGTTGAGAAGTGAAAACATTGAGAATAGTATAGAAAAACCATAAAATCACACTTTACCTCTTGATTTTACTTGCTTCTCTATCATAGAAGAAGCCCCCAACCAATCAATTGGTTTGTATGTTGAAAGGAAATCTCCAAGGATGGTTGAAGAGAGAGAGAGGCTCCACTCTCTCCAAAAGTAGAGGATTTTTAAGGGATAATAAAAAAATATCATTATTTTAGTATAATACTGGCATGGTATAGTTCACAGATTTTTTTACAAAAGACTAAGGATCTATTTATAGGTGAGGGAGGCCTCTAACCAAGTCCAACTAGGTTCTAGAATTTTGCAGGTTTAGTTTGGCTGAATTTGGACAAGATTTAGACCTAGTTTGGCTCCCTTTTGATTTGGTTTGATCCAGGAGAGAGGAGAGATTACTATATCACAATTTTTTTGAGTTAAAAACTCCACCACATGTGTGAAATAGGCACCTCCTTGAAGTCCCCTCCTCTCCTTACCAAGGTGTCAAAAATGTATCATTATACCAAAATATATCATTTTTTTTTAGTAATATCTCATAGTTTTTAACTAATAAACCTTGTACTCAATCAACTCTTCATCTTATGTGGGCATTTACTCATTTTTGGGTATTTTCTTTTATTCATTAGATTTATCTCCTCCCCACACTTGGATTAATCTTATTGGCCCAATAAGAACCTTAATTGGACACCATAATCCAAAAATTTATAAAAATCTAGACCCTTAGGCTAAGGTCCTTTATACATATTTTCAATTAATTCCAATTGCACATTGAAAAGTTCTTTTTGAATTTCTGTTTTAGGGAAAACCATTTTAGACACTAGGAGGATTTTTATATCCAAAAATATATCAATTTTGGATTATCTCTCTCTAGATATTTTCTCTCTCTAGGCTAAAATAGGGTAAAACAGGATCTTTCTTCTATTTCAAAGAGGGGAATAATTACAAGATCAGAAGGGGAGATTCTTACACCTTTACACCTCAAAAGCTGGAGGGAGGAATCTTACATCCTTGCTTCTATTAGATCACTAGTAGAGCTGATGATGATATGGGATTGCCCGTGAATGACCTTGAATGGTCTTGGAAAAGAATACGGCCATTTTAAGACCTCCATTACAGTTCAAGACAACTATCTTGAGTTTTGGGAATTGATTTCTCTTCTCATCCGTGATGAGGAGATGAATATGGGGGGAGGTGCATCCTCCAAAAATGCAAATGAGTAGGACTTCTAATCATATATAGGTAGAGGCAAAGGGAGATCATCATCTAGAGGTTGAGGTGGAGGTCGTTTTGAAAATAAAAATTATTGGCAATAATAATTAACAAGATTCAAATGTATAAACAAGATTCAAATTAACAAGATTCAAATGTATAAACAAATGAAAGAGACCATTCTAGAGGTAGGGAGAGCCAGTGGGATTGGTAAAGAAATCAGAGTGTGAGCAGCTATTTATGATGCAGCAATCTTATTGGTCCATAGGAACCTTAATTTAAAATTTCGACGAAAAAATCTTGACCCCCAGGATAATGCCTCTTGAACAGATTGTACTTAATTTCTAATGCACCTTTTGAAAATCTTTTTGAAATTCTGTTTCAAGGGAACTTATTTTAATAAGATGAGATATTTTTCTATCCAAAAATATTTAAAAACTGAATTACCACTCTCTAGAAGATTTTCTCTCTCTAGGCCAGAAACAAGATCTTTTATATTTCTGAAGAGGGATTTGATTACAGGGGAAGATGCTGGACATCTTGAGAGGCTGGGGAGGAATCTTACAACAATATCTTCAAAGTCAAGTCGCTTGTGCTAGAGGGCCAAATATAAATTTCAAGTCAAGCCACTGATGGGGGATGTGGTAGGCATAAGAGTCAAATCCATGTCTGAGTTGATGGAGTGAAGGGGATATGTCCCACTTCTAAGAGGTTGGGGTCACTCATAAGAGGATGGAAGGGTGTAAGGTCCCCACCCTAGCTAGACCAAGGGGATCCTTTTGATGGGTGGCTAAGTCCCCTAGTCTCACATTGACGATACCTCGATCTCTCAAAAATATGAGGATACAAGAAAACGGAGGGACATAACTCTATCTCACAGTGGAAACGTAGTCATTCTGATAGGAATCTATTCCTTTGATTGAATGACACTCAATGTGCTTAATCGAGGAAGGAACAAGTTTGCACTTGGTTTATGGAAGCCAATGCATTTTTCCTCTTTTCCTTACAACAAGGTATGGCCATTGGCTTGTTCCCCTAAAACAAAACATGTTCAGACCCTATTCTTACTAACGGATTGTAAATAAATCTGTTGGAAAGTTACTCGACTCATCGGGTCCACCCATACATAGGAGGGCGTCGTCAGGGCATCCATCCACCCACTCGCCCGTTCATTTTTATTATCTGATTAGGCCCTACCACACTGTGGAACATATAAAAACGGGTTCTTTAATTAGGTCCTACCACACTATGGAACATATAAAAATAGGTTCTTTAATTAAAGAAGTCACCACAATGTTCCTTAAAACAGCCTTTAAAAGCAATCATATTTACATCCAAATAGTACTTATAACAAAATATTCCAGATAGAGGGATAGTTCATCCCATAGAAGTTTTAAAGGATTTAAAGCCAATTAGTAAGTCATCTTATAGAATAATTTTGATAAAAACACAAGAAGTTGGTTGAATATTTAGAACAAGGCTTTATTAGGCTAAGTCCTAATAAAGCCTATTTCTAGGATAGATGAGTTGTTTGATAAAAAAAGTCATATTTCTAGGATAGATGAGTTGTTTGATCAATTTAATGGTGCTAAATAGTTTAGTACGATAGATTTAAAGTCTGGATATCGTCAAGTAAAACATGTGCCAAAAACAGCATTTAGGACATTTTTTGGGCACTTTGAGTTTTTTGTTATGCCTTTTGGTCTAGCTAATGCTCTCGCTACTTCTATATTTAGAAAAATCTGTGGGGGTTTTTATTGATAATATAATAGTCTTTAGACAAAATGAACAAGAGCATATTGAGCACCTTAGAAAAGTATTTCAATTATAGAGGAAAAATAAATTATTTACCAAAACAAAATCTACATTATTTGAAAGTAAAAGTTGGACAAAGCTCAAAGTAATTATTCAACTTATGAAAAAGAACTATTTGCAATTGTGCATGCTTTTTTAAAGTGGCATCATTATTTGTATAGTGTCAATTTGGAAGTATTTTCTGACCATGAAAGTCTTAGAAGGAGTTAAAAGGTAGGAAGGCTAGATGGGCTGAAATCCTACAAGAGTTTGCTTGCTGTTAGTGATAAAAGTGTATCACTTAAAAAGATAGTGGTTCAAAAATAAGAAGGGTCAACAGTGAAAAAGATCATTAATGCCTAGTAAAGATAGTTAATGTTTGGTAAAAGCGGCCTGTCTATCTATAAATAAGAGTCTAAATCCTTGGAAAAGAGGAAAGACTATAAATGCTCATGGTGGTGATATAATAAAGTGATGTTTGCTTGGGCCACATCGTAAAGGTATGAGTATGTGATTGTAAAAGAAAGTAATGACATGTACTCATTTGTGAAAAGAAAAGTTGATCATATTAAAGAGAGAGGCATTATTACGAGTAGTTATGGATTCCATAATGGTATACATGGTACAAGGAACCTTATAATTGTTTCTATATATGCATAAAAAGTTAACAAGCAAATAAGTTGCTTGAAAAAGGTCTACAAATAAAAAGAAATTTCTATGTGGACATTGTTTCACTTATTGAAGTGTAACAAAAAAGAAGTTATTACCTAGATCCAAATTCAAGGACATCCAAACTTTTAAAAGGTAGGGTCTAATGTTAATGACCAGTTACTCAAGGTACTTGGGAGAAACTAGGTGGAATGGGATGCCTAGTGATGTGTGCTATGCCAACATATAAGTAATCAAAAGGAGTTGACCAAGCAAGGTTGAGGTTGTCTCATCCAAAAGAATTTATCAATTGAGTTGACGATCGAGAAAAAGGAATTGGCCAAGGGATTAAATGGTTACTTTACTCTTCATTGCTTATGGTATGCAAGGTTGGTCAACTAGTACGTAAGGTACTAAAAGGTAATAGAACAATCTTATTTGGGAATTCTGTCTCATAGAAAGGAGGTTATCCACTGTAAGATTGGTTCTAGTTAGTGTATACAAGTGTGCACTAGGAAAAGGGTTGATGGTAACTAGGTAAAGCTTTTGAGTGATCTCAAGAAGTAAAAAAGAGCAATGAAAAGTCATTAACTGCATATAAGCCTCTGATCAAGGACATATGCAAAGTTGGTGGACATAATCCTATTGGTTTTTCCTCATGTTTAGCATCAACCACTAGAACAAAATATTCATATCTTAGAGGAAGATGTTAAAGCCAACCTCATTGTTCTAAGGGTAACACAAAGTTCAACACCATGTCAGATTTGTATGGTGTAATGACACTTACATGGACAGTAGAAGTTTTTAAAAGAAAATGATACTCTCTTGTAGAAAGGGAGTTTAAGAACACATGAACGAGGAAGTAATATTCCTCTACTAAAGGAAGTGTTTTTATAATTGAAATACTTATAAAAGAGAACTTATTCCAAGTTGAGTGGCTACACTGAAGAAAAGGTTTCCTGAGTTTGTTTTTTTCAAGGATGAAAAACTTTTCTTTCAAGGGGGAGGAAATGTTATGAGACTGATAGGAAACACTATAAGGTAAGAATAGAAAAGATTATTTATATGTAAAAGGTTTGCATATAAATAAGGTTTAGGAAATTTCAAATTGGAAATACCTAAAGCTATGGTTAATAGGCATTAAGGTCAATTTAAAAGAGATGTAGATGGTGCATAAGGGAAGCCCAAAGGCCACAGAAGTAGGTGCCCCCTTCTACGGGGAGTTAAGGAGGCATTGAAGAGTGAAAGGGCCATGCCTAAGGTCAAGAGGTTGAAGTTGGAAGGTCATGCATCACTTAGGCCTATATAACCATGTGTTTAGGGTCCATTTAGGATATGGTTGGGTGGAGAATCAAAGTTCTATTCTTACAAGTCCTCAAGCTATTGATGCAAGGATCATTACACAGAGTGCCATTACCTCTGAGGTGGGACCATTGTCCCTAAATTCCAACCAAATAGTTGAATAGAGGGCTAGAGATGTATGTGCTAGCAAGGCTTCTTTTGAGAGCCAATACTTAATCGCCTAAGGACAGCCAGACATCCAAGCTGGTGTATCAAAAAGTGGATCCACCACTGTGTTGTATAGCTCTTGCAAATGCATATAATACAATTTAAAACAATTGTAGAGAATGCATAGCAAGTTCCAATCCTATAAGAACACATCAAAGCACTTGGAGGCACTAAAAAATGTCAGCTCATGGGATCACGGGATGCCTTATCTCTACAACAACAATCTTAGCAACAATCCGGGAGATAAAAAGGGCCAGAAGTGCAATTATAGCATGTGTCCCTAAATTGACCTAGTTTCCTTGTAGCTCCTTGCAGACCAAATCCTCCTCACTAAGAAAGATAAGACCATAGACACATTACAAAAGGAAAGGGAGTCAACCCTTAATGCATTAGCTGAGAGCAGCCAAAAGCAAGGTAGGCCGACTTGCTGCATAGTGAGCCAAGATACCAATGCCTTACATGCAATAGTAGAACTCAAAAGGAAAGATGTCATAATCAAAGAGCTTTAGTAGCAAGAGCTTTAGTAGTAAGAGCTTTAGTAGCAAGAGAGAGCTCAAGAGATCGCAAGCTCAGACTCTACAGAGAGCAAATGCAAAAAAGGAGCAACTAATGCTGGATGTGGCTCTCTATTAGATATCACAGGAGATCACACATGTAGCTATGTGGCTCTCTATTAGATATCACAGGAGATCACACATGTAGCTATGTGGCTCTCTATTAGATATCATAGGAGATCACACATGTAGCTGTGTGGAGGATAAAATATCATTATCATGGTGGAGTGTGTAGAATAGAGATGAAGCAAGGAGAGAGAGAGAGAGAGAGAGAGAGAGAGAGAGAGATGTACTCAAGCCAAGAGATCAAGTTTGCAGAGAGAGAGAGATGTACTCAAGCCAAGAGATCAAGTTTGCATAACTTAAATGATATTGTCTATGATAATGAATCCACCCAAATACATACTTTTATAGGCACCAAGGCCTTGTATTTTCTCCTTAAATAAGATGGTGTTCACACCACTAAGGACACTAGACTAGACTCCAAACTAACTCCGAAATACCCAACAAACCCCCCTTTAGAGTGATGGTGGAGTTGCATGCATAACTTTCAATGCACCAAGGCCTTATCTTTTAACCCTAAAAAAGAGGGTGTTCACACCACTAAGAACACTAGACTAGACTCTAGACCAACTCCAAAATTTCCAATAAACCCCCCTTTGTAGTGATGGTGGAGTTGCATGCATAACCTTCAAAATTCTCATACTCCAATAACACAAGCAAATCACAGACATAGACCTCATGGACCTTGTAATCCCCCTCTCAAGCTCATGATGTACAACCATAGATGAAGATGAGGTTGGGCTATCAACACTCCCCCTCAAGCTCATTTCATGTACTCCCAACATGGTATGGAAGTACTCAAACTTCTCTCTCCCAAGTGGCTTCGTAAATATGTCGGCAAACAATGGAGTAAGGAGGGAGAGAGAGAGAATAGACACAATGTGTGGCACCCAAACAAACTAGATAACTCTCACCTGAGTGGTGAGCTCTCTATGAATCTTTTCTCTCTCTCTATAACCTCAATAATAGAGAATAGTCCCTTTTGCCACACTTGGCGTATTGAATCCCATTACTTACCAAATAAACCATAACCATATCTTTCTTGCAAAACTTCCTTCTTATAAGATCTACCCCTTACTCGGGCATAAAAATCATTTCCTAAGTTCTCATAAAGGCATCAAACTTCTCCACAACACTCAACACAATATGCCTACTTGCAAGGCATAAAATTCCCTTCAACACATACCTTCAAGGTCCCAGATAATTGAAACAAATTGTTGCAATGAACTCAAACCGGCTTTTCAGATTTGTTAGAGTTGATTTCCTTCTCCAAGCTCTCGATGTAGAGATTCTCCACCTTGAAGTTGCTATACTCCTCAAGTTGTAACATAACCAAAAGTAAATTTCAGCACCAAATTAGCCTATATTCCACTAGACTATCCTCATGCTCATGTGGGCATTCACCATAACTCACACAAGCCTCTAGGAAGGCCGCTTTGATACCATGTTAAAAGACATATAGTTAGAGAGAACACACACACAAGAAAAAACCCTAATAAATTGATGTAACCCTAACCATAGAGGGAAGCCATATCCACTCTCACATAATGCATAATAGAAGAAGAATACACAACCACAACCTGCATATGTTGTGTTCACACACCAAATAACCCTAACTAATGTCCACACACTAGGCCAGCTGGACACGACCATTTATTGCCACACAAATGCTACTGTCTACCATGCTAGTACATATCATACCTGGCTCTAGCTTCATCGAGCTTGTTGTAATCTCAGCAGAGGACCCAAGAAAAAAGAATAGCTCCTTCATGTTAATGATATGAACACTAAGTACCTTACACATATATACACACATGTGATGTTGTTGCAGAATCTTCAAGAGAAAAGAAGCACACAATTATAGTTGATGACTATTATGCAGAGCACATAGGCTACTAGAGATGTGATAGAGACACAATAGTTTGATCAATAGTGATCTAGTGAAGATGAGAAGCTATGTCTAGAAGATGTGCAGAGAGAAGATAGGAAAGGAGAGGGTGTTGAGATCTATCTTCTCAAATTGTGGCCCAAATTGTAGAGCAAAGAGGTAGCCACCAATGTCTTCTTGTTTACCATGACATGTAGCATATCCCGCCTTTAATAGGATGGAATGTGATGAGACCTTGGGCTTCATCAATTTTCTCAACAAGAAAGACTAATTTGATAAGTACCACAAGTCACGAGACGACCATAGCCTAAGGGCTCTAGCAAAGTTGCATAAGGGGTTGAGAAGGGCACAGAAGAAGGGGGAGGAAACTTGCCTCTGAAACTTCCATCCCAAGAGATGTAGAGTGCATAATAGGGTGTGGAACCCCAGGGATCCCAAGTTTCTCAATCTCAATAACAGTGACCCATTTGATGAGCCACCACACCATAGCCACAAGAAGCCTAAAGGCTGTTGGAAGAGGGTGAGGTCTAGCCTACTCTTGATTAGAGAATGACATCTCAATGGGAACGAGGTTCCCTCCCAAGAACTTTCATCTCGTTGAACCTCTTCTTTAAAGTAGAATAAAGGCTGCCAGAGGACATCCCATGGGACCTCTTACACCTATTAGTTATGTGGGATTATGACATATCATTTGCAAGCTAACAAAGTCCCTTCCCTGCTTTCATCCTGTCAAACCTCTTCTTTAAAGTAGAATAAAGGCTACCAGAGGACATCCCATGGGACCTCTTACACCTACCAGTTATGTGGGATTATGACATACCATTTACAAGCTAGCAAAGTCCCTTCCTTTGCAAAGAGCAAATCCAATATACATAGATGTGAGGTCCTATTGATATAGTTGTACCTAGATGTTAACCCATTACTAGGGTTAACAAGAGCTACCACCATTATCTTACATCAAGGATTTAAGGTAGATACACCAAATGGCCATACATTCAAGATATGAAGCAATGGTGTCCAAAGGTACAACTTGGACGGGCGCCCGTAATGGTATGATAGAGTATTTATGGAAATTCTCGCTCTTCAAGAGCATGTGGTAGTATGTAGGATGAAGTCCTAAGTGATGTACTTCATGGATATATTATGAGAGTAGTCATTGTAATAGCATTAGGCCTCTTATGAGCCTAAAGTGCCCAGCTTGCCATAGTTTAAGTGGAGTGTGAACACTTATGGCCATGTATATAAGTGAATTTATTTCATAATACAACATACTCTCCCATTGTGCAATTGCGTCTTACTCTTGCTAATCTCTATCCCCAATGCATGCTAGTGAGTGTGTGTGAGTGATGTGAGGTGAGAGGAGGGACGAGTACCCGTAGTGTAACGCGACAGTGTAACGACGCTTGCGGGATGCAGAGTGGAATTGCTTCTTAAGGAGTTGTAGAACTTGGAGACCTCAAGGGTTACAAGCTCGTCCATTGGAAAGATCCTCATGATAGTGCAGTTCACCAGGTAATCTCTTGTTGTATGTGTTTAAAGAGGGGTTAGGGTGAGCCATAACATTTTTGGCGCTGCTGCTCTGCTGGGGAGCCATCCCTTAGCTTTTTCCATCGTTTTTCCTGTAATCTACACATTACCCATTTCTCATTATCTTGATTAATGGTTTCCCATGAAAAAGATGTGGATTTGATGGTGCTTTGGTGTAGAATATCTCTCTTTTTTGTTTTTGTAAAGAATGCTTTTTGCTTAATTTATTATTTTTGTTGTTGTTAATGTGGTTTTTACTGTTCTTAGGGCTTGCACATAGTTTGCATTAGGCTTAGTTTGCATCCATTGCATCAAACAATGCAATTAGAATACATTTTTTAATGAATGTTAGCTCTCTTTAGTGTTAAACATAGAACTAAAATCATTAATCTTAGCTTGATTTGTGTGTTTTTTCTTGAAATTGTTTGCATTAGAGTGTTAGCAAGCATTAGGAGTAGCTTAATCCTTCAAAAAATTTCTCAAAACGATAAAAAATCCTTGAATTCGACTAATTTCTCTTAATGGACTAGTTTTTGTCATTATGAGTAATTAATCCACTTCAAGGGACAAAATTTTAGAAAATGTGTTATTTGGGGTCTAAATTGATCACGTGAGTAGTCGAAATTAGTGTTTTTGAGTGCTTTGAGAGCATCTAGATGCATCAAAACACTTAATTACATCAATTTATTCATCAATTGGAGGAATTTGACTCTCTTGCTTAATTTTACCTTAAAAGAAGAGACCAAAATTAAGATTCTAATTAATCTCCTATTTTAGATTTATTTACACATTTATTGATGCACATAGCTTAGCATTCCCTTTCTCTATCCAATGATGTGCTCAATTGTGTGAATAATTAAGGATTAGTGGTTAATTAGGTCCCTTGATTAGTGTAAAAGAGGGAAAGATTGGTGAAAGGATTAATCTTTGATTAATTTTTAATCACTTTTTTACACAACTCATTAAGGCTAATGAGCATTCAATGAGTAGATACCCATGATTAGTCAAATTATCCATTTTGGGGGTCATTTATGAAGGATGTAAGGGGGTGTCATAAAAAGGTTGACTTTTTTATTCCCACTTACCTTTTTGGGAAAATGCCCATATCTCCTTAATCTAAAATTTAAAAAATATCTCCCCCAAACAAGGAAATTTGAATTTCGACTAGACTCCAAGAAAAAAAGGTTCACACCATGAATCATTTTTGCACTTTCACGGCCTAAAGGTTCACGCCCTAGGAGTCCGTGCCTAAAAAATAAATAAAAATTCAAAAAACAAAGTTCATGCCGTGAACCATTTATGCACTTTCATGGCCTAAGGATTTACGTCCTAGGAGTCCGCACCCAAAAAAAATTAAAAAAATGGTCCATGCCATGAACCATTTCTGCACTTTCACGGCCTAAGGGTTCACGCCCTAGGAGTCCGTGCCATTTTTTTTATTCTTAAAAAAATGGTTCATGCCGTGAACCATTTCTGCACTTTCACGGCCTAAGGGTTCACGCCCTAGGAGTCCATGCCCAAAAAAAATATATTAAAAAATGGTTCACACCATGAACCATTTCTACACTTTCACGGCCTAAGGATTCACGCCCTAGGAGTCTGCGCCCAAAAAAAAAAAGTTGTTTCACAGCCACCAAGCGTCTCATGGCCAAGTATTTCACGGATTAAAGGTTCATGCACTAGGAGTCCGTGCCAAAAAAAAAACAAATTTAATAAAATCTGTGAAGTCTGCTTCACGCCGTGAATTGTACCCTGCTAGTTCACGACGTGAAAGGGGGTCCGTCGGTTTTAAAAAAAGGAAGGGGGGAGACTCTAGAAAACACCTCTGTTTGGAGGCTTATCTCCTAAACCGTGAATCCGATGAGGGCACTCTAGTGCACTCATCAGAAAGCCGACATCGGGCTCTTCAAATTTGGACTTGGCCATCCAAAGTCAAAAATCGATCATTTTGGCCTCCGACCAACAGCCTCAAAATTCGACCCGAAAATCGAGGTAAAAATAGCCCAAAAAGCACAAAAACTCCTAAAAAATAGTGCAAAAATGACATCAAACCATATTCGGGCTACTTTTTAAGAGTTTAAATGATAAAATCATGAACGACTCAGAGAGACGAAGTTGTAGTACTCCAAAAATACTACAACTCTCTCATACATAGTCTTTCCAAATTCCTTTTGGAACACGCTCAAAAACGTGCTGCAAAACAGGGAAAAAAGTCCTAGAAAAAAATTCATCTTGAGACAATGATGGAAAATAGGTTTTAGGACCTCCTCTTCCATTTGGGAAGTTATTAGTATGCACTTTTTCTTTTAAAAAAATCCCTAAGGTCCACGTGCGTGTAGCATCTAAGATAATTAAGACAAATGGACACTTGTTTGACCCAACGAAGAGTATGCCACGCCTCTTGAGGTTGTAAACAAGCTGTGAGAAAATATAAAAAGAAAAAAAACACACGTGTGCTTGCTCATTAAAGAGCAATTAGGCAATCAAACATGGCAATGATTGAGGGACTACGTGGGCCGACACCCTCACTGAACCCAATGGCTAACATCTTCGAGCCATTGAGATCTATGCCCCAACTACAACTCCCAATACCATTTGCTATGCCAACAAGAAGCTTGTAATCAGGCTTTACACCCCATGTCACTTCAATCACACCAAGCTTTGGTCCTTTACCTATCCTTTCCACCAATCTTATAGGTACCAACCCTTTCCAACCCCTGGATGCCCACACCTTAGATATACTGACTAGTTTAGGAAGGGGGGTTGGTTGAGCCCCTACCCCCACAAAAGCACTCACATACGGCCTCAATGACTCATTCAAAAATACGACCGTACAGATTTTCACAATTATGGGCAAATACACGAAACAATTGATCATGTTCAATTCATACAAATGTTTAAACAACAATGTGAGGCCTTTGGAAATCCAAACTACCCCACCAAGGTACATGCATTGAACCTATGCTTAGAGTGAAAGGCTAGTCGATGGTTCATCACATTGATGCCGGCGATCAAGACCAACTTTAGAACCTTGAAAATAGCCTTCATCCATGGGTTTTCTAGACAAGTGATGGAGTGCAACGAAAGAACTCTATTCAATTGAGCGTAAACCAAACAAAACCATTAGAGACTTTTTCCTTTGGATAAAACTCTTGGACTCATGATGGGAACGATTCTCAATTGAAGAGATGTTTCATGATGGGCTTAAAGAATAACAGCGTACACAACGTGATCATTGTATCCAACCCAGAAACATTCAATCAATGTTGTAAAGAAGCAATATGTTTAGATGACAACATGCTAGAAGATGATTATGCTACGGGGTGTTCCTCATCTAAACCAAGTGAAGAAATGGCAAAAGAAAGATTGATCTCGGAATTTTCATTCCCCAAATTCTATGCAGCCTTGCTAAGATTTCAACCCACATCTCTAAGAGAGGATGAGATCCTTCAAAACCAACCATCCTTAATGCCTCTACAAGTGAGGAGCGATATGCCTTGTGTTAAGTGCAATCACTATACGACCATCCTAATCCCCATTGTGCAGGCACCTGTCTTTCTCTTGTACTGCATATATTGTAAATCCTTTGGTCATGATACTACAAAGTGTCCCAATTCATAACAATTGACTCAAAGCCCCCATCTCCTGTGCACCGAACAGAAATAGTCCAAAGGGTAGAAACTGCTCAGGAAGCAGTTAATCAAACACTTCAGTGTTTCTATTGTCATGGACCTCATAAAGTGGCAGACTACACAGTTTGGAATACTTCCATGCCCATAGTCTGACACTTTGCAACCCATGTGTGAACGATATGGCATTGATCACATGTTCCAAGATTGCCCAAAACGAGTTGCTTCAATGCAACTTGTCTCACAAAATACAACTCTAAACATCTTAAGTGTACAAAATGGAAAATTATCCATGGTACCCTTGAATGTGCTTAAACGCTTACAAGTCAAGGCATGAGAGATAGTAAAAAAGAATACAAAAGATAACACTTTGAAATGGGTAGAAGAACATGCTTTAAAGCAGAAACCAAGAGAGAAAACAAAACCTTCTTAACCCAAGAAAAATAAGGGACAACAAACTGTCGACAACAAGGTTGAAAAAGGGGATAGGGAAAAGGAGCATGTGGAAGACATAAACCCAAAAGATCCAAAAGCTACACATGATGTAGAAGCATCCACCTCAAAGGCCACCACACAAACCACAAAACCCATATATACAACACAGGATGAAAAATCCCAAGAGAATTCGATCTCGTCAAATGAGCAAACATAATGAAAAACTGACGATCCAAAGAAATTCAAAAAATGAAACAAGTTCTAGTACGTCTCACTAAGTGAGGATGAAACAAGTTCTGACCCTTCACTCAATGCATAGACCAATCAAGAAACTAGAACCCACCCAACCACCCCAGATTGAAAATCATGATCACATAACATATGTGAAAAGCAAAAAGCAAGCTCACAAGAGCATGCCTAGCATGGTTGAGTGTCTTACAGGCTCACTAGTTGTGATTGAACCTAATAATGCCAAACCTAAAAAAGCAACCAAAATACAAAACCCATATGAGTATCACTGCCCCTTTCAAGACAAAGACATACTTTGTATAGAAGAGTCATTCGAGAGACAGATTGCACGAATTATGCGGTTGAGAAAGCACATGAGGAATTCGATCAATCCCTTACAAAATTAAAGCAGTCTCTCAAAAACTCATTTGGAGGAATTCTCTTCTCTCATGGTGAAGCCAGCATAACATCAGCACTTGCATCTTTAAGGGCTCAACATGAGTTATACCAAGACATAAAGAGCTCCATAAAACGAGACTGTGAGGATTTGCAAGTTTCCAAACAGATCTCATTTAGAATTATCAAAGGACCAAGTGTGCCAGTGTACACATTGGGTACTCTTAAAAAAGCTGAGAGCTAAAAAGAGGACAAAAGTGAATGGGAATATGAAACAAAAACAAGATCTGAAGCTAAAACAAAAACTAAAGCATCCATGGTTCCTCTTGAAGATTCTATCATGATATGGTTAGATTTCCCTTACAGGCAATGTTAAGTGTAAACGCACATTGATTAGCCCTCATGCTAGTCATAACATCATGACAATAGACACTTGGGTGTCATTGGGACAATCTAAACTAATCTCTACAGACAATGGTCTTGCAAGAGGATCCAATGGACAAAACATTTAAGTTCTTGGTTACCTTAGCCATGCTACTCAAACAATCGGTGGAGATATGAAATTTACATTCCATGTTATCCTAGATTCCCTTGAGTATGATGTCATCCTTGGTGGAACTTAGATACGTGACTCGTATTTAATTGATGAATCCATGCAAACAGGCACCTTGAACACTCCTACAGGCATTGTACAATTGCTATATGGGAGGAAGAGACCTTGGAGGAGCTGGAACTTTGAACATATCTTACTAAAAAGATCCCTAGGATTCTGGTTAGATTGGAATTTTCCAATAAAATCACCACAGCTCAAGCACAAGTTTATCTAACACGAGAAAACAATCTCATGATCCTCGAGTTATGGGAGTTGTTAGGTCAACCAACACTCACGGCTCATCTTGAAAGGATTCTCTTTACACAAGACTTGAACATACCATGTTTGGGGTACTTTGAACATACAATATATATTGAAACTAACCCCTTTACTTGCAAGTTTTTTGTGGTTATGTGTTGGAAGAAGATTTAATCTTGGGGCATAAATGGACTATTTTTGCCCAAGCACCACTATGCTTTGCTAGCGATAGAGTCATCATGATGGTCAACGATAAAAATTTGACAATACCATACTGCAAGGAAGAGGATCCAACTTTAATGGATTTCTATGATGCTGAACGCAGAAGTGTTGAGAGATGAAATCGTGGTGTTGTGTGTATATGGGAAAACACTCTAGAGGTACAAGATATTGTGGCAAGATAAGAATGCCACATGTAATATTGTATGGTGTGTGAGTGTTGACCAAAAGAAGTGGAAAAGGGAGTGCCACATGGATGATGACATGTAAAGTGGGATAAGGCTAGAAAGCCTATATCATTGTATGGTTGATTGGTCATATGCAATAGAATTGAGTGTTGAGTGTGCAATCTCTCTCTCTCTTATGGAGTTCTTAGTGTGGTATAATCCACCTTAATTATGTTGCTTAATCTATGTCTATCACCATGATCAATCCCATTTTAGGATTGTTTAACAAAAAGGTTACAAGCCTCTTCCACAAAAGCCCCTCTACACAATGACCTACCATATGCATCAATGCGACCGATTCTAATAAAGCATCTACTCCTTCAACCCCATCCTCACAAATGGACTTTGATGCCAAAACCTCGCAATCAATAGCTATTCATGAAGAAGTTCCCCCCGCGCAACCATCTATCTCTAACAAGGAACTCAAAGGAAAATCCCCGGAGCCTATGCCTCTTCATCGACAAACCCCACCAAAGGAGACAACCGCATGCTCAAAAGCCTCATCATCGATAGCCACTCCACAAGAGACTCTACTAGCCTCATCATCGTAAACAATACACATGAGTCCCAAACCTATAGCCTGAATGGCCAACCAATGTGAAGGAGGGACCAAAACCTTCCACTTCCACCAAAAAGAAAAATCCACCAAGACAACACAAATCAAGGTATCTTAATGGTATCAAAATGTGGGTGGAGAAGCAGCTACTTGTCGCTCAAGGATACTACAAAGGTGCTTATCAAATTTAGGTGTCTCAATCATCAAAGCCTCTTCCTCAATGTAACACTCAGAGGCCAAGGAAAAATAAAAGTACTCCTCCACAACACCATCCACAAAAACCTATGCAAGTTTCTCAAAGAATTCCATTAAGTCAACAAGTGTGGGTACCAAAAAGATTACTAAGCACAAGGGTACTACCAAGGAAATACCAACGCTTGGATTTCCAAGTGCATCACAAATAAGGAAACCTTAGTACCAAATACATCAGCCCACCAATTTATAATGTTCATAAAAGATGGGTGCCTGTGCATGTGCTTCAACAACAAGGATACTATGATGGTAATCCCATCATATGGTTGCTAAAATCAAACAATGTGAAGAAAGCCTCACCACCGACTTCAACCCCAACAGCTTCACCTAAAGTTCGACCAGAATGGAGGCCCAAGCAACACTAAGCAAGTCACTCAAACACTCTTGTGCATTTAGCACCTGTTGAGATTCAAGCTCGATGTCAGCTTGTGCCAGTTGCACTATGTGCTGGCATGTTAGGTAGTAACATGCGTGATACATAAATGACAGCTGGTCATAGTGTGTGGACATTAGCTAGGGTTAGTAGTGTGGACACAACACATGTAGTGTGTTGTAGATTATGGATTATGGTTTTATGCGTTGTGTGAGAAGGGAGATGGCTTCCCTCTATGGTTAGGGTTTGATAATACATTAGGGTTTGCTCTTGTGTGTGTGTGTCCTCTCCCTCTACCTATTTTTCATCATGGTATCAGAGCCTGGTACTCTCTATTAGGGTTTCTGAGTAAGTAAGAGAAGAGGGAGAAGAAGTTGTGAAGAAAAGCTGTGAAGCTTGCCATTGATGTTGTGAAGCTTGGAGCATACCGATTTCCATCAAATCTGAGAGCTTGGCCTACCGGGTAAGGACTACTAAACATCCTTGAGCGGATTGCAGGTGCAAAAACACAAACAACACCAGATTTGAGCAAAGAGAAATTTCTGTTTTGCAAGCTCTCCATTGAAGCTTGAGTGTGGTGAATGTATGAGGCAAATGGTTGCAAATCTGACAAAGAATCATGTATCTGGCAAATGGGATTGTATTGGCAACTCATGTGCAAGCCCTACATTGAATTTGGAGCAAGTTTGATGCATTTAAATGATTGGAAATTCATTGTTTGAAGCCCTCACAAAAACAGAAAAGTGAGGTCCATTGTTGATGCAATTAAAGCTATTTTTTACAAAAATCACTACATTGATGGATTGGGCACATGCCTAGGTGTGTTGGGCATCTAATTATACCTTCAATTACCATTATAAACTTGTCAAATCACCTCAAGAGTAAGCGCAGCCTGTAGGGAAGAAACAGAGCAGTTTTCTCATCGTGGAGGCCAAATTCTACTTGGTTGATTGATTAAATTCAGAATTTGCTTAGCAATTGTGTGATACACATACTTGAGGAGGTTGCTATATGATTGGTTGGAGCAATTATGCATTATGGAGCTGATTATGAGCTGATTAAACATGCTGTCTATAGTGATTAGTGAAATAGAGGGTGATTAATCAGCTAATTACTCTCTCAACTTAAACAATTGGTCTAATTCCTTTTACATGGAGTTAGTAGACATCAATGCTAAGCTAATGAATGTCTGGTCTCTCAATTTGGACAAGAATCAAAGGAGTTAGAGCACTTTTACTATTGGTCTTTTTTGGTTTTACTATTTTTTCTCAAATTAGAGAAGGGGATTTGATATTTTTGGTATGTACGCACCTTGGTTGGTTTTGACATTGAGCTTGTTTAGGTGTCAATGCAAGTTATCCACGCTTGATTGAACCACTACATTGCAATTTGAAGCCCTAGAAAGCGCGCCAAAACAAGGTAGGTACGTTGGACTGCGTATGCCAGTTCAATTTGAATGTAATCAGATTGATTTTCTACATCAACAGTGAAGTTTGTTGAGTACTTTGGAGTATCTGGAACACTTATTAGAGTGTGGTTGAGCTGAGGAGGCTCGTTTACAGATTTGGACCTGTGCAGAAGGTGCATTTGCATTGAGCAAATATGTCATGGATTTCAGGTCTCTTCAGGAGATTCTTCACTCTATGTGAAGAAAACAGATCATGGGATTGTCTTACTTGTCATCTATGTGGATGACTTGATTGTCACAGGAGATCATGCTATAGATGCTATGCATGTCAACTGAGTGGGCAGTTTGATATGAAAGACTTGGGTGAATTAAGATATTTTCTTGGGATTGAAGTGATCAAAGACCACGCAGGGACATGGTTAGTGCAACTCCAATATGCATTGGATATGTTGGCAAAATATGGGATGACAGGGTGTAAGCCAATGAGTACACCTTTGGAGTAGAATGTGAAGCTGCGGGCTAATTTTGGTGAAGAGTTGGATGATCCATCTATGTATAGAAAGATGGTTGGCAGTCTTATTTACATGGCTATCACACGCCCGGATCTCAGTTATGCTGTGGGGCTAGTAAGCCAATTTAGCAGAGCCCCAAAAAACCTCATTTGGATGCAGTGAGATGCATTATGCGATATGTAAAGACCACTACACATTATGGTCTTCTTTATGAGCATGGTAAAGGCTTGGATGTACATGGCTACACAAACACAGATTGGCCACGTAGCTCGTATGACACGAGGTCTACTAGTGGTTATGCCTTTACATTTGGAAGTGCAGTGGTGAGTTGGAGCAGCAAGAAGCAACCTACTGTTTCTTTATCTAGTACAGAGGCTGAATACAGGGGTGCAGCCATTGCTACATGTGAAGGAGTATGGTTAAAGAGTCTCTTGGCTGATTTGGGTGAGCCTATTGATGGCAAGGTTGTCATTCATTTGTGACAACATGAGTAGCATATATTTGGCCAAGAATCCAGTTTTTCATGCGCGGACAAAACACATAGAAGTCCACTATCATTTTGTCAGAGAGAAAGTGCTTGATGGTACAGTGGATTTGCAGTATGTGAAGATTGAAGAGCAGGTGGTCGACATCTTTACAAAGCCACTTAGCAGGGAGAAGTTTGAGTACTTCCGTACTATGTTGGAAGTACATGGGATGAGCTTGAGGGGGAGTGTTGAGAGCTTTGATAGCCCAAGTTCATCTACATCTTCATCTATGGCAGTACATCATGAGCTTGAGAGGGGCTGTTGAGATTCAAGCTTGATGTCAACTTGTGCTAGTTGCACTATGTGCTGGCATGTTAGGTAGTAACATGTGTGATACATAAATGACCGCGTCCAGCTGGTCATAATGTGTGGACATTAGCTAGGGTTAGTAGTGTGTGGACACGACACATGTAGTGTGTTGTAGAGTATGGATTATGGTTTTATGCATTGTGTGAGAAGGGAGATGGCTTCCCTCTATGGTTAGGGTTTGATAATACATTAGGGTTTGCTCCTGAATTCAAGAATCAAATTTCACATTTGCACGGAGATTTATGAGCGCATCAAGCTCACAATGCTCTTTTCACCCCTCTCTGGTGTTGAAATTTGAGCTAAATGATGAGCTATGGTGGATCAAACACTAGAATCAACATCATTAACAAAGTGATTAGCAAATGATTAAGATGTAATTAGTGAGTAATTAGCAAATAGATTAATGTAGGCATGGATACTCAAAAACCAACAAATTCTCATTAGGGCTATGCCTCAATTTATAGAGTTTATATCAAGCATCAAATCCCATTGATTTCTCCATGATTCACTCCCAGAATATCTCCACCTCTTGCCTGATTCTCTCCACCTCTTCTCTTTTCCCTGAATATCTCCTAGAATAACTCCACACTCCTAAATTCTCTCATGCTACCCTTTATTCTCTCCCAGTAGATTCTTCTCACCTTTTCATAGGTTCTTTCACAATTACATCTCCTCTTTTACAGCCTCTATCCAAGAGCTTGTTCCCACACACACCCTATTCACTTGTATATTTCAACACCTCCCCTCAAGTGAATAATCCTAGTACACCTAGACCCTATACCAAGTTTGCCTCCCCTTACTCGGTAGTCCGCGACCAGTGTCTACTCCTCCCCTCAAGTTATCTCAGCACACCTAGACCCTGTATCAAGTTTCTTTCTTACTTGACAGTCCGCGACCAGTGCCTCAAGTCCCTAAACTCCATAGTCCTTGACACTCTCTCTCTCTATGTGTCCAAGGCTACTATAAGTGCCCGCGACCTTGACTAAAGTGCTCACACATACATCTACCACGTGGCCTACATCATCGGTGGGCGGCTCAGAGGTGGTTTTACTTTATTGGGGCAGGTTACATTGGGTTGTGGGGTCTCTCTCTCTCTCTCTCAGAGATTTTCACATGGCTCCTCACTCTTTGGAGCCTCACATCTTCTCTTGTCTTCAGTCTTCTTGTCATGGGGCAGCTTCTCTCCACGTGTCCGTCTCTTCTTTCAGTCTTCTCGGGGCAGCTTCTCTTCTCGTGGCAGCTTCTCTTCTCATGTCCATGTCTTCCTTTAGAACTTCTTGGTGTGGATCCTCTTCTTGGAAAGAGATATTCTTCTTCTTTCATGGCTGGGGCCATGAGCTCGTCCGTCTCATCAGGTCATTTTGCTCACTTTGAAACATGTGAGCAACATGTTTCAATGTTTTGCTGACAGTTCCTTTGGGATTTTTACGTTTGTCTTTTGTCAATATGCAATGCAAACCCAAATTTATGCGGGAGGTCTTATCTCTTGCCTTAATCTGGACAAGGGCAGTGTCTGTTCCCATTTTTACACTGATGTAATGTGCCCAATACATAATGTGTATAGCATTCATTCTCATGCACATTCCAAATGCAACTCTGGCTGTGAATGGTCTTGTATTTGAGTGAGATTTACAGGCATTAACCAAAGGTTAAATGCAAAATGATGATTTTCACAAATTTATCAGCACAATTTTACCAAAAATTACATTAAATCAAGGGTAACCAATTTGTACGGGATGGTTGGAGTATCAAACCAACTCCGATTTGAAATCTAAAGTTATAGGGATCTGTATCAGATACCTAATGGTTAATTTGAACCCTCAATTGCACCAAAATATAGTTATTAGCACTGATTAATCATTGATTAGCAAATTAATGCTCTGTTTTGTGTACAAAAAACAGAGTATGCGGGGAGTCTAGATCTGGTGCCTTCCACTTCAAATGAGCTCAAATGCTTTCAAAGGCATCAATAGCAATGAGTCTAGTAGAGGATTAAGCCAAGAAACACAAGATTTGACCAAATAATGAAAGCTTAATCTCTGTTTTACCAAAGTCACCTGCAGATTTGATGAAGAGCTTGGATCTCAATGTAGACTTGATGAAACTCAATTCTGTCTTCACCAGCTTGTAGAGCATGCTTGATTACACTTTGGGCTAGGAGGAATTAGAAGGATTTGACCTGATGAAGTAGCAATGGCAAAAATTCCTCAAAAAAACGGTGCTGGAAAAAACGCGAAATGCTCCTTCATTGCTTGGCGGTTTGCTGCGCCGTTTGGATGGGCTTGTAGCCAAAGATGTTAGCTACCATATGCTAGAAGCTTGTGCCCTAATTTTGTGTGTGCAAGGTGCTACAGATCCTCCACTGGCTGGGGGTGAAGGGGAGAAGTGAAAACTCACTAAAAATTTAATTTTTTGCTAATTTTCTACTAATCCTAATTAATTAACCAATGGGCTCATAAACCTAATTGATTCTAGGCATGGCTCTGATACCATGTTGAAATTTGAGCTAAATGATGAGCTATGGTGGATCTACATCTCCTCTTTTACAGCCTCTATCTAAGAGCTTGTTCCCACACACACCCTATTCACTTGTATATTTCAACATCTGGATGTGAAGCATAAGTACAAAAGCTATGTGGCAGACATAAGAACCTATTCTCTCGAAATAGAGAGCAGCCACAAGAACATGTTGCTTGCAAGGTGGTAGTCACAAAAACAAACAAACAAACAAACAAAAACTCAAGGGAGTCACACATATGGCCTACCTAGAAGTGATAAAAATCACAAGCAACTCCCAAGGATCTTCAATAAGCCATTATATGTTGTTAAGTTTATAGCTTACTATTCTTTTGGCTATGATAATGTAGCACAGCTGATCTATGAGTACATATCCATACTTATGCATTGGAGAACATTTGCACCAAAGCCTCACCATTGACAACTTCCAGGTACATTTCTGGATGGGGGGGGCATGGTGGGCGAAAGCCTGGTCAATGGTACAATCCATCGCCTAGAATTTTCCTTCAAATTGTAAAACTCTCCAAACGAAGCTACCATATTCACAAATCAATGATCTCCAATCCTTAGTAAAGATATTATATTAGCCTCGCAAGTTGACGTAATTCTTTCAATCCTCACCAACCAGTGGCTACTTCAACGCAGAGTAGTTCAATAATAAGAGTCTATTTGACTCAAATCTTATACTTCATAAGAGCACTTAAATATAAAAAGCACATGGGAAGAAGCATGCAGGAGAAGTCCTATTCAACAACATTTGACAAGAATCCTGCTACACAAAGGGACATCATCAAAGGCCAATTTCTTCAAATAATGAATGTCGCTTCAATGAATCAAATGAGGAACTGAGAATCACCATCTCGTTCTTTGATGATTATGTCTACGTTCGTGTGCAAATATTCCCCTCTCTTCTCTCCCATTATTAACATCTCTTAACGTCCCCACTAACACAAATTACATGTAACTTTGCTTATGATTGCCAAAAACAAAGTCAGCCAAAAAAATGCAATCTCTCGCAAAAAATCTCCACCCCTCCCACCCCATTAGGAGTTTCCAATAACCCACTAACCTTTTCATTCACTAACTAGCTTTTCTTATTCCTTTTGGAGGGACAAGACCATTGAACATCATTCAACATCAAAGCCATTGACAAGGCTTGTTCATTCTCCTCACACAAAGGTCTTCAACGGCGATCACGAGGATATGATCGCCATCAAGAAGGGGGGGGGATGTTAACCCATTCCTAGGGATAACAAGAGATACGGTCATTATCTTACATTAAGGATTCAAGGTAGATACACCAAAGGGCCATACATTCAATATATGAAGTAATGGTGTCCAAAGCTACAACTTGGATGGGCGCCCGTATTGGTGTGACGGAGTATTTATGGCGATTCTCGCTTTTAATAACGTGTGGTAGCATGTAGGATGAAGTCCTAAGTGATGTACTTCATGGATATATTATGAGAGTAGTCATTGTAATAGTATTAGGCCTCTTATAAGCCTAAAGTTCCCAGCCGACCACAGTTTAAGTGCATGTGAACACTTATGGCCATGTATATGAATGAATTTCTTTCATAATACCACAAACTCTCCCATTGTGCAATTGAGTCTTGCTCTTGCTAAACCTCTTGCTAATCTCTCTCCCTAATGCATGCTAGTGTGTGTGTGTGTGTAAGTGAAGTGTGGTGAGAGGAGGGACGAGTACCCATACTGTAATGTGGCGGTGTGACAACACGGGAGGCATAGTGGAATTGCTTCTCAAGGAGTTGTAGAGCTTGGAGACCTCAAGGGTTACTAGCTCAACCATTGGAAAGATCCTCATGACAGTTGTAGTTCACCAGGTAATCTCTTGTAGGATGTGTTTCAAGAGAGGTTAGGGTGAGCCATAACACTAGAGAAACTTGGAGAAACCATTCAAGGAGTGGCTATAGAAGACCTCAATAGAAGCAAGAGGTGGATATAGGAGGGCTAACCAATGACATAGCCTTCAATAATTGTCACAATTGTGACTTAATCTCTATAACTACTCTTGATTAGCCTTCAAAAATTGAAAGGACACTAGTGAAGGATCGCACCCTATCACATGGGTCATTTACTAAAGGACATTAGTCGCACCTTATCACATGGGTCATTCACTAAAGGGCATATCTCTTCAAAGAGACACAACTATTGATCATAGGACATGTCTCTATGTCCAATGGGACATGACTATTCATTCAATAGACACACCCTTTTGTTAGGGATGTGCCTCTTTATTTGTAACCTTTCATGTGTCTCAATGTAACACAACATAGCTTTTCACTCTTTACTCATGTTTACTTAAGTATTTTAGTATTACGTGTTTTAATTATGTTTAATTAAAGATATTTTAGTTTAAAATCATAATTAATAACAGTGGTATTATAAAAAATAAGCTCCTAGTATGCCCATAGCTAAACCCTAACCCTAAAATCAAAAAGCGTGTCAGTCCTAACCATAAAATTAGCTTTAGTAGGTTTATATGGAATAAAGGGAGAGAATGCCCCGTCAATTTTAACCCCTTTGACCATTTTGCTTGATTTGTGCATATCTCCTTGCCCAAGATAAATTGTTAGCCATAAGGAATCACCACCCTTTATTGTGAAAAGACACAACTTTTCTCTTTTAAAAAAACATTATGAGTAATGTTACTAAGGCACTTTAACCTTATTTTAATAAGGTTTTCCTTATTATTAAGCCACACAAGGAGGCCCACGTAAAAACGTGCAACGTGGCTAGCCAAAGGAAAGAACAAAAAAACCATCTAAACATTGTTCTAGGCCTCTCTAGTGTATGTAGTGTGCATATAAACCAACTTCAAAAACAAAAAACGTGAAGAGAAAACAACCAATATCCACATGCATAGCTAGCCAGAGAGCAAGAGTCTACACACATTTAAGGGAAAAAAATGACCAGCCATGCAAACAGCTAGCACGTATTAAAAAAAAGAACTACATAAAAAACAATTAGCCACACCCTTTTCCTCAAAGGGGGTTACCAACAATAACCGAGTGGAAACCTCCAAGCGGCTAAGCAATTAAAAAAAAGGAGGTCATTACACCCTATCTACTCAATTTCAAGGAGTTAAAAACTTTCATATTATTCCAAGAAATACAAATGTATGTTATTAAATTTGCAAGGAATTATGCATGGAATCAACACAACAAGTAACATTACAATACAAAACTCCACCAGTGATTTATTTATCATTGAGACACGACAATAAAATGCATGTAGTAGTAGGCTATAGAGTTAGCCACAAAATGATCACGGTAGTAGGTTGTAGAGAAAATCAACATAATGTATGCGATAGTAGGCAAGAGGCTATTGAGATCAAGAATCTTGAGACAAGCATAGGAACAAAATGCAATTTAAGTCCATAGTTTAGTTGCTGAGTTGCTGAGTTCGAGGCATGGATTCCCAAAATGTATAAGGCCCCTTAAACATCAAGGCACCTAGGTGTAAGAGTACCTCATACAGCTCTTGCTTTGTCAAGGCAGCTTGATGAACAAATTTATGCCTCTCCACATCTAGCCCCAACACATTGCAGTACACATAATAGATATGCTTGCAAGGCATGTAACGATCCAAGCAACCAGCTCTTCTCAAGAAATCATCACATGTGCAAGCTAGAAACACTGAGATTGTGACCTTGTAATGCATCCCCATTATTTGTGACCCACTGGTGGACACAGAGAACTCGACATGCTCATTGGCCACCACCATGTTCACATTCATAATGTCACAAGCCATCCTATCGTGCATTTACTTAGTTACTTTTTTTCTATAAATAATTTTTTCCCCATCCCTAATAGCGGGCCTCCCATGTGCAGCAGCCAAGTTACCATGAGCACTTCTTCTATGCAGCTTAGGCTCACCCATTCCAGTCACATCTTCAAAGACAAATCCCTCGTCTGTAAGGAGTTATATCTCAAAAGCCTCCAAGTTAGTGCCTCTCTCCACCACCCACCTCGTAGGAGCCGTGTTGAATTGAAGATCCTCGGCTTTAGTAGGATTCCAACAATGGTTCGCATCATGTCCAAAAAATCACATCTAAGTATGTTCAAGGTCACCTAATTTTATTCTTCCAAAAACAGAGGGTGTTGGCACCCCTTTTATCCTAGATCTTCCCTTGTCATCAATCAACCTATTGCACTTGGACCCTAACTCCCTAATGTAACCCTGGCATTGCACTTGGCTCTTGGGGTTGGTGTGTCTAACAGCCCACTTGGTCCTATGAATATCTACCTCTGGCTGTAACATTAGATCTTCATTATAGCCCACATCGCCCATACCAATGTGCAAACATAATTTTTCTTGATTGGCATGGTAACACGTTGAAATTCTAGCCTAAGATAATCATCATTGTGGACTGAGCCATTCAATCATATAGTGACCCTAGCTCCTTCTCTGTAGAGTCCCTTGTGGGAGCATTCTTCCATTGTCTAGACCTCATCTTGAACTCTTCCTGATCCTGGGGGGATATGCATTTTCTTGCATGTTTATAGAGGTTATCCTCCCAATGTCACAAGCAAGTGCGCTCTTTTCCATGCATGACATTATGGGGTCGTCCTTCATTGAAAATTGTGCAAACAGCATTCCAGTTTGGCATCGCTTCATCTCCTACGAAGCCATAAAACTCTACTTCTATGAATCCTTCCTTCTCTATCACTCTATTGAGAAGAGTCCAGAACAATACATGTGCCTCTGTATCTTCTATCTTAAACTCACCGATGGCTATTTTTTGCAGCTATTAAAGAAAAGGGTTGTACACATGATGACAAGAAGAGCTTCAAAATTTTACAAAGGCCATGTGTGATACATGGGGTGATACCAACATTACGCATTATATGGTAAACATGTAGAGTTTCTTTCTACTCATCAATATGAAATGATTATGAATAATAGCTTCTAAATTCATCTTGTTTTCTTCTGCAACACATTTTTTATGCTCATGGTGCATACTTCATGAATGAGTATGGTTCTCTCGACATATGGAGTACCGAAGGAATGGAAAAATCTCACTATCGAGATAGAGGAGTATATTTTAAAAACAACCAACATGGAGGAGGGAAGACTCGTAAAATTACTCAAGGAGATGTTCAATTGGTTTTACATATATAATTTTTAGTGAAAACTATCCATGGAAAAGGCCGTACGAGTGATTTAGCAAAGGCAGCACGAAATCAAGTCAAAATGAGGAGATCACTAAATGGAAAGCAGGAAAAGGACCAGCACTGGCATCAAAAGATTACACTTGAATAGCAGACACATTATTCAAATAAGTATGTTTAAGCACATAAAATTAATTAGAATTGCAAATAGAACTTTGGTTATCATTAAGAGGTATGCGACTTAGAACATATACAACTACATTAATGTGGCCTGGTTGATATTGGATCATAGGGTGAAAATTTTGGATAACAAAAGCCCATTTGATGTGGTGATAGGATATTAAAGATTGGGTCAATAAGTGCTTGATAGCCTGTTGATCCATCTTTATTAGTACCTCAGATCCCATGAGATAATGCTTCCAGATGTTGAGGGCATGGACAACAGCCAAAAGTTCCTTTCATAGAGGTACTATACTTGGCCTCATTCGGTTTGATCTTGTGGCTCTCATAAGCTATGGGATGGTCATTTTGCATGATGACTGCACCTATGCCAAATCCACTAGCATCTATGAGACAACTTTAAAAAAAAGGATGATCAAAGTCTGGGAGTTGTAGGACATGTGCATGGGTCAATAAGTACTTCAAAGTTTCAAAGGACTTCTGCTGACTGTCACCCCATCAAAAAATTGTCTTCTTGTGAAGCAAGATAGTCGATGTGAGACTAATGAGCAAGAAATTCTTTACGAACTTGCGGTTAAAACTTGCTAGACCTAGAAAAGATCTAACTTCATGGGCATTTTTAGGAGTAGGCCAGTCTTGAATGGTCTCGACTTTCTTAGGGTCTACTCGAATACCATCAGCCAATACAATATGGCCTAGATATTCCATCTTAGTTTGAAAGAAAAAACTTTTGTCAGGGTTAACTTATAATTGATTTTTGCTTAACAAATCAAAGACAATACGTAAGTGGTCCTTGTGTTCTTCTTCAGAGTGACTATAAACAAGAATATCATCAAAGAAAATAATCACAAAGTTTTGATAATCTATAAAAATTTTGTTCATCATGCGTGCAAATGTGGCAGGAGCATTAGTGAGACCAAAGGGCATGACAACGAATTCATAATGTCCTGATTGTGTATGAAAAGTAGTCTTGAAGATATGAGCATGATCCATACGGATTTGATGATACATAGACTTTAAGAAAAATTTTCTAAATACACTTGCACCTTTCAATTTATCTAACAGGTCATCAATTCTAGGGATTGGGTAGCGGTTATTAATAGTCACTTTATTGAGTGCTCTATAGTCTATGCACATCCTAAAGGTTTTATTCTTTTTCTGCACAAGCAAGACATGCGCACCAAACGGGGAGCTACTAGGACGAATGAGACCTTTGTCAAGCAATTCAACTACTTGACATTGCACTTCTTGTTGGTGCAAAGGGTTGTGCCTATATGGTGCTTTGTGAGGTGGTTGAATGCCTAGAAGAAGTTATACCTTATGGTCTAAGTCACCACAACAAGGGGGTAGATGGGGAGGATAGTCATCTGCAAAATAATCGTCGTTAAATGAAGCAAGAAATTTTTGTTATTGTGGTGAGAGAAAAGATTATTTTTTTTCCACTTCAGTAACATAAATCATGTACAATTTCTCATGTTTCCTTAATGCACAACGAGCTTGTGTGTGAGAGATGAGTGGAAACATTTCAAGAGAAGAGTGACTAGATAAAGAGAGAGATTGATTATTGAAATTGAAAGACATAGTGTGTGTATGATAATCAATATGTGGATTATGTTGGTGTCTAAATGGCATACCAAGAATGACATCTATGGTGTGCAGAGGTGCAATAAGAAAATTTTGTTTTTCCCTATAAGGACCAATAGAAATTTTGAGATCTTTTATTTCACATGTGCCATTGTACCTAGTTCCTTGAAAAGCATATTTAGCTTTAAAAGTAAAAGTTTCAAGTTGGAGTTTCTTAACAAGTTTTTCAGAGATGAATTCATATGAACTACCATCGTTTGTAAAACACATACTTTAGAACCATTTATATGACCTTTCATTCGTAATAAAGCATGTAGCGAGGGAGGCATGCTGGAATTAATAGATTCTGTGTTGTTCACCTCGGATTGAGAGCGTCTTCACTCCCATCTAGAGTGAAATCGAGATCATTAATAGAGCTATCCTCTTCAATATAGTGAAGTTTTGCCGATGAAGGGTTGTCCGTTTTGGAAGATTAAAAGGGCACTGAGACTATTTATGGCCCATTTTATGGCATTTATAAATAATAAAGATGGGATATTTGTGCTGTAAATCAGCACGTGGTGCATGCACTCTATTGTGGCTAGGCTGGGGCTTTGAATTTACATCATTTGGCTTGTAATTAGCCACATTAGATATATTTTTATTTGGAAAAGTGGGTGCACAAGTGTTGTTAAAAGTGCCAGTGTGTGGAGTAACAAAAGGTTTATGAAAGTTACGATTGTTTGTTACCCAAGATGAACATTTTTGTGCTACCACTTGTGGTTGGCAAACCATCTAGGAAATATATTGAAACTTTTTCTCTACGTCGTGAGCGAAAGAAATTGCTTCGTAGAGTGAAGAGGGCTTCAAAGTGTTGATTTTTGCTTATATACCACGTTTAAGACTTTCTTCGTATTTGCGTTGAAGGGAATCTTTATGCACATCTTCGAGCATGCGAAGGAGTAAGAGGTGTTGCCAAAAACACTTAGTATATTGACTAACCTTTTCACCTTTAATCCATGAGAAATTTGACCATGCGCGGCATGCATGAAGATGAAATTGAGCTAGTAAGAATGATTCTTTGACATTCTCTTGGAACGTGGCCCAAGTGGTAGGGCGATCAGTGCTATTGTGGAGCACGTTCCACTTAATGCCTCAATTTATAGAGTTTACATCCAAGCATCTAATCCCACTGATTTCTCCTTGATTCACTCCACCTCTCCCAGAATATCTCCACCTCTTTTGCTTGATTCTCTCCACCTTTTCACTTTCCCCAGAATATCTCCACACTTCCTAAATCTTCTCATGCTACCCTTTATTCTCTCCCAGTAGATTCTTCTCACCTTTGCACAGGTTCTTTCACATTTACTCATTCTCTTTTACAGCCTCTAACCAAGGGCTTGTTCCTGCACACACCCTATTCACTTGTGTATTTCAACACCTCCCCTCAAGTGAATACTCCTAGAACACCTAGACCCTATACCAAGTTTCCCACTTACTTGATAGTCCGCGACCAATGTCTAGCACTCCTCCCCTCAAGTTAACTTAGCACACCTGGACCCTGTACCAAGTTTCTCTCTTACTTGATAGCCCGCGACCAGTGTCTAGCACTCCTCCCCTCAAGTTAACTTAGCACACCTGGACCCTGTACCAAGTTTCTCTCTTACTTGATAGCCCGCGACCAATGCCTCAAGTCCCTAAACTCATAGTCCTTGACACACACTCTCTCTCTATGTGTCCAAGGCTTACTATAGTTGCCCGCGACCTTGACTAAAGTGCTCACACATACATCTATCTACCACGTGGCCTACACCATCGGTGGCTCAGAGGTGGTTTTACTTTGTTGGGGCAGGTTACATTGGGTTGTGGGGTCTCTCTCTCTCTCTCTCTCTCTCTCTCTCTCTCTCTCTCTCATATTTTCACATGGCTCACATCTTCTCTTTTCTTCAGTCTTCTTGTCGTGGCAATTTCTCTCCACGCGTTCGTCTCTTCTTTCAGTCTTCTTGTGGCAGCTTCTCTTCTTGTTGTAGCTTCTCTTCTCGTGTCCATGTCTTCCTTCAATGCTTCCTCTAGATCTTCTTGGTGTGGATCTTCTTCTTGGAAAGAGATGTTCTTCTTCTTCCATGGCTCGGGCCATGAGCTTGTTCGTCAGGTCTTCTTGCTCCTTGCTGTGAGCAGCATGTTTAAATGTTTTGCTAACAGTTCTTTTGGGCTTTTGATGTTTATCTAGTGTAATTAAGCAATGCAAACCCAAATTTATGCGGGAGGTCTTACCTCTTGATTCTAGACAAGGGCAGTGTCTGATCCCATTTTTACACTGATGTAATGTGCCCAATACATAATGCATATAGCATTCATTCTTATGCACATTCCCAAATGCAACTCTGGCTGTGAATAATCTTGAATTTGAGTAAGATTTACAGGCATTAACCAAGGGTTAAATGCAAAATGATGATTATCACAAATTTATCAGCACAATTTTACTAGAAATTACATTAAATCAAGGGTAACCAATTTGTACGGAATGGTTGGAGTATCAAACCAACTCCGAATTGCAATATGAAGTTATAGGGATCTGTATCAGATACCTAATGGTGTGTGCAAAAAATAGAGTATGCGGGAGTCCAAACCTGATGCCTTAAACTTCAAATGAGCTCAAATGCTTTCAAGGCCATCAATAGCAATGAGTCTAGTAGAGGATTAAGCCAAAAAACACAAGATTTGACCAAATACTGAAAGCTTAATCTCTGTTTTACCAAAGTCACCTGCAGATTTGATGAAGAGCTTGGATCTCACTGTAGACTTGATCAAATTGAATTCTGACTTCACCAGCTTGTAGAGCATGCTTGAAAACCCCTGGAGCTATGAGGAATTAGACCAATTTGATTTGAAGCAACTGGAATGTCAAATTTCCTCAGAAAAAAATGCACCTGCAAATCGGGCTGCCCCCGACGTTTTGCGCTGATTTGCTTCAATTCCTTTGAGGTGAGTGTAGCTCCTTGAGTCTAGTTTGAGTACCTAAAAGGGCTTGGGCTAATTTGATGTGTGCAAGGAGAGGGGGCTCCTCCACTGGCTGGGGGTGCAGAGGTGAGTTGAAAAATAACTAAAATTTTGATTAATTTTTAATTATCTACTAATCCTAATTAATTAGATAATGGGCTCATAAACCTAATGGATTCTAGGCATGGCTCTGATACCATGTTGAAATTAGAGCAATGTGATGAGCTATGGTGGATCAAATACTAGAATCAACATCATTAATAAAGTGATTAGTAATAATTAAGATGTGATTAGTGAGTAATTAACAAATAGCTTAATGTAGGCATGGATAATCAAAAACCAGCAAATTCTCATTAGGCCAATGCCTCAATTTATAGAGTTTACATCCAAGCATCTAATCCCACTGATTTCTCCTTGATTCACTCCACCTCTCCCAGAATATCTCCACCTCTTTTGCTTGATTCTCTCCACCTCTTCACTTTTCCCAGAATATCTCCACACTTCCTAAATCTTTTCATGCTACCCTTTATTCTCTCCCAGTAGATTCTTCTCACCTTTTCACAGGTTCTTTCACATTTACTCATTCTCTTTTATAGCCTCTAACCAAGGGTTTGTTCCCACACACACCCTATTCACTTGTGTATTTCGACAAAATAAACAACAAGAGCATAAAAGGCAAGATATGCACGACAAAGAATGGGTTAAATCTCCTCCATGCATGAGTGAGCACACTTCCTCATGCATGTATTTATATATTAGCAAAAAGAAAGTGCTCAAGATAGCTTGATACATTCCACTTTGGGCTATTAGTATCAAAAAGTAACTTGGTCTCCAAGCTTAGCTATTTACATTCAAATTATAGCAAGTTAATTAAATGAAACTATGGGCAACGACCATCGGTGCACACCAAAACCCAACGGCTGCACATTGGCCAAAATCCATCGCACCCACGGTACTCAGTGCACTGATATGCTCACCAAAAACACAAGACACATTAAATATCGCGTATACGATGACCACTACTCCACTCTCTCACGCATAGCCAGTCACACGACTGTGCGACAAATGAGCGTACCATAAATACCACATAAAATATCAAATATTTCCACAATTCACATTTCCATAAGAAATCAAACCTCATCGCCCATCATTAAGATCAAGCACGTTACAATGAGTGGAGGGACTCTCATCCAAATAAGCACCACCCAACACTCCCTTAAGGTGGAAGTTACATATCTCCTTCTCAGCCTCCACTACCAAGCAAGGGCATCTAGAGTGCAGTGTCACCCTCAAACACGACCCTGTTCCTGCACCCAAATCCAAGATAGAACCATGTGCTGGACAAAATAACTCCATAAACATGAGCATAAATGATGCACTATTCTCCACAAGCCCACGCCAAGATCGACCTCCCCCCTCACACCGCTTGGAGCGAGAGGAAGCTGGAAAGTTATGTGTGATCAAGTAGTTGTCAAGTTGTATCTTGAGAGAAGATGCCACACCTTCTGATTCATTCAAATAGCGAGGTGCAATCTCTCCTTATCTCTTCAAAGCAAGGATATGAAAGGCACAAACCTATGACAAACAATGGTTTTGAAGTGTACTTGCATAGAGACACATATATGAAACATAAAGCATAGCATAAGTGTAACAGGAAGACTCACCGTCACACCAACTGAAAAGGGCCCACTATATCCAACCATATTTGTGGTCTAAGAAATCCACCTATATAAGCCATAGTGAGAGCCATCATGAATGTTTTTGGAAGCAAACAAAGTAGTTTGCAATCTTTCCTACTTGGGTACAAGGAAAAAAACATCTATAATCTCAACAAATAAAAAGAAAATTGAACATACCTGCACACCACCTCCAACCTAGCGCGAGTAGCAATGTGCTCAACCAAGCAAACCTAGAGAGGGGAGCATAGAACTAAGGTCCACCACCCGGCATCATCCATGATGGCAAAGACGATGGACAATGAGCTAGTGACATGATAATCATGAATGAGATTCCAAGAGGCGATATTAGAACCACCCACAAAAGCACCCCTAGGAAGGTCTACCACACGAAAGTCAATACTCCATCTCGCAACCTTCCCATTGCATCGTCTGCTTGCTTGCTTGAGGTTAGAAAATTACTCTCATAACTCCTTGAATCCCTCCCCAAGCTTTCCTGACATTATCTCTCTTCCCAAGGCAATGTAATCATACACCCAAGAACACACATGGCCTCACAATGGTGGTCCCTTGAGGCTAGAGAAGTACTCCCACAACTCCTTGGATCCCTCCCCAAACTTGCTTGACATTATCTCTCTTCCCAAAGCAATGTAATCATACATACATGTACATGGTCTTGCAATGGTGGTCCCTTCTTACATTGGCTCATGGATGCCAAGGGAGCCCAAACAAAGGTAGTGACAAAATCATCTAATCACACAAGTCAAAATCAGCCCACATGAAAACAAAAAGTTCAACAAACAAAAATAGTAGAGATGTGACATGGGCATGTACCCAAATCATTGATTTGTTGATTCTTTGGCCTGCCTACATGGGAGGGATCAAGTTTTCCAACAACCGCTACATGCTCATTAGCTAGCTTCTTCTGTTCTTACTCTAATTTCTTTCTTTTCTCCTCATTAAGGTTTCCAGAAGAACCCGAGCTAGACTTGCACACCCCCTTTTGGTGACTAGCATACGTTTCCTTCTCCTCCTCCAAGCATATACCTTTACACATCTCAATCCACCATGGGCACTTCTGTCTTTCCCGTACTAAAAGTACTATGGTGCCTTTTGCTGTCTTTCCCTTTCAAAAAATAGAGCATGTATAGTATATACAGAGTTATTGATATTTAAGCATTGTCCATGCTTTGTATATTTGTGGAATGGACACAATCTTCTTTATGTTGGTTAGATGATGTAAATACCTAGCAAGCAAACACGCCTATGCACATTTATCCAAACTCTAATGACAAACACAACAAGCAAGGAAGTTGTCTCATGACCAATGAGTTAATTACCTATAAACTAGCCAATGATTCACATTAATGTGGGGTTTCCACACTGAGAGAGATCCCTTGAATAGCTCATACACATCTTTCAGATTGTGTCTAACTATCACATCCTCATAATACTCAGCTAATGTCAGATGGTCAAATAGCTCAAGAAGTGCATCACCAATAGTTGTCTACGCATCCTACAACATCCTAGTAGCATCACCAAGTATCTGATCCATAAAAACTTCTTTTACAAGCCAATATTTGTCTACGCATCACCAATAGTTGTCTACGCATCCTACAGCAACAACCTAGTAGCATCACCAAGTATCTGATCCATAAAAACTTCTTTTACAAGCCATGGTATGAAAGCATGGTCACTTGAAGGCATCTCATAAGTGCTCTTTAGATTAGCATTTTCACCAAGAAAGGATAAAATTGCCAACTGTTTTGGCTTCCCACATGCCACAATGGAAAGCTGGTACAATTTATTATCAACTTGGCAGAAGGGTTCTCAAAGGGAAAAGCATACAACATGGCAGCATCTACTCCAATTCGCGTCTACCCCATATGGTCACCATTATCCTACTCATGGATGACATCAATCTAAGTACTCTAAAACCCAGCATTAACCATGGACTCTACTCAGTTTATCGACTACTCAGGGGGTTCACGTAAAAATATGTAAGTATACCACGTGAGTTCAAATGAAGGGGTTTTTTAATTTAAAATTTCAAGGTAAATTTATAGAAATACATTTACAAAAGGAGTTTTTAAATAAATTCTGAGAAAAAAATCCGTAAGTCCATAAAGAAAAAGGGGTCATTTTATTCATGAAAAATTCACAAGTAAGGGGTTTTTTTAATACTCCTTGAACGCACGTGATATATAGGGTTTTTTTAATACTCCTTGAACGCACGTGATATATAGGGTTTCTTAGTAGTGCACCCCTCGAGATCGACTAGGAGTTTCATTAACAAATGCGGCATCACGAATCTCGATGCCACGTGAATAACGTTTTGGGCATCGTGGCAAAAAAAACCTTCATATGTGAAGGGAACTCTTCATATGGAGGGGTGGGGACAATAGCCTAGTGTTAGAGTGTTGAACTCTACCCCTACAGACACAAGTTTAAACCCCAACTCACCCACCTCTCAAACCATAAGGTGTGTGATAAAAGAATGAGCGTATCATAATTTTTTAACTCTATATATATGTTAATCCTACCAAAGACAATAGAGGTTCAATGTTGCATTCCAACAATAGGGTATTCCGCTAGCGGAATACTCTTAAGGTGCCCCTTCCAAATGCCACACTCAATGAGGGAGAGAAGATTTATTGTATTATGACATGCCCCTAGGGTATTCCACGAGCAGAATACCCCTAAGGTTACACCCTAATGGCATTAACGAGAGAGAGAGAGAGAGAGAGAGAGAGAGAGAGAGAGAGAAAGGACCAACCTTATCCCAAAATACAGATTGAGGAAGCTGATAATGGCCGCTCGAGAAAGGTGCCTATGGATATATTCTAGTCTTGTCTACGTGTGAGAATGTGACACCCTAACGGCCCCAAGCCACCAAGAGAGTAAGAGAAATGGAAGAGAGTGCTGGGATTGGGATATGAAAAGACAACACTACGATTTTGCAAGGGTGATTTGGTTTTCCTATAGCCTACTACCATTGGTCCCGCACGGAGTTTGACAATGAGATGTAATGGAGCTTCATTGGAAGGGTCATTTCTAGGGATTCAAAAAAAAAATCGAGCAATGGAGACCTGATGACCATTTTACAACATGTATACATGGAATGGGACATCCATCTTTGCCTGCAAACTCGATTTCCATGTAGTTGTAAGTATTATAGGGAAGGAAGGAGGCATGTGATATTACAATAGCTACATCTTTCATGTTTAATGATCTTATTTTTGGGTTGTAGATATTTTGTAGTTGTAAGTATTATAGGGAAGGAAGGAGGCATGTGATATTACAATAGCTACATCTTTCATGTTTAATGATCTTATTTTTGGGTTGTAGATATTTTTCCTTCCAACTTGGTAGAGGAGTAACCATTACGAAGCCTTACCAGAATATTTTAAGCACTCTATGTAGACATTGGTGAGGCACTATTTTCTTGTAAAACTAGTGTAAACCTTATTAAGGAAAAGATCTTCTTTTATCGGCACTCCTATGTGGTGCCAATGCATGATGGTGGGTTTGGTAAGCTAGAGATCATCACATCTCCTTCCCTCCCTTTTGTTCAATGGCCAACCCCTAATGCTTGGATGGTTATGGTCACGAAATCGAAGATTCTTTGTGACATACAAGGATCTTTAAAGTTTGCAAAGCCATCTCAATTTGTGGGTTTGCCCAATTCATCTTTTTGCTAAGATGTTCAATCAATTTACTTTCTCACAAACACCTACCATGTTTGTGTGCAAGAAAGTACTAGGTGATGACATGGTTGCCTTGCTTGGAGAGCAGTGGAACACTGTAGAGGGGGAGCATAAGGATGATACATTCAAGTGCAATATAGTAGATTCCATTGTTGCATTTCGGTATATTAAAGCTCGTGCTACATTATACATCCACTTTTATTACAAATGGTGGATGAAGAAAAACAGTAGTTAGGTTCCATCGCAAGAGCGGATCAACAACAAGTAGTTTTGCCTCTTGACATATGCATTAGGTTGCCCAATGGTGTGGTGGAAATTGTAAGTGCAAGCAGGCATTAGAGCCTCCTAAATATTAGGGATCACCTTAATATCATGGGAAGTGAGGATATAAGTAGGGCACGATTTAAGGTGAAGAATAGAAAGATTCGAATGCGAATGGAGTCGAAGACCTTGGTAGATGCTGATTGGGAATCTAATGGTATAAGCATGACTTAATAAGAAAGCTTTGAAGTTTTTTTATGAAGTCCATTTAGAATTATAATATTTGCCTTAGGCTCTTGGACTCCACTCAAACCAATTTTATAAATTTACTTATGTAATTCATCAATGATAAGTATTGTCTTGTGATTGCTGTGCCTTTGGAGTTTTTTTATGAAGTCCATTTAGAATTACAATATTTGGAGTTTTTTTATGAAGTCCTTTTAGAGTTATAATATTTTCCTTTTAGAGATATACTCGAGTCATGAGATGACATTTGAAGGCAATTGTGGCACAATATCTCAAAACCATAGACAGCCCATTACAAACTCACCATGTTCCTACCTTGAAATTAAAGGTCTGAGATGACATTTGAAGGCAATTGTGGCACAATATCTCAAAACCATAGCCAGCCCATTACAAACTCACCATGTTCCTACCTTGAAATTAAAGGTCTGAGATGACATTTGAAGGCAATTGTGGCACAATATCTCAAAACCATAGCCAGCCCATTACAAACTCACCATGTTCCTACCTTGAAATTAAAGGTTTGAAATTAAAGCTTGTTGGAATATCAAATGTGTTCTAAGTACAAAACATGATAAAATGAGAAGAAAATTTACAATGATAAATAGGGAGGAATGGAGGAGTTCTCAATCTTTACAAAAAAGATGATAAAATTAGAAGAAAATTTACAATGATAAATAGGGAGGAATGAAGCTTTCTATTTTGTCCCCTTCATCTCCTCTAGATTTGTCTCCTCCTTTGTCTCCATGTCCTTCTTTTCCTTTGTCTCCATGTCCTAATTTTCCTTTGTCTCCATGCCCTTCTTTTCCTTTGACTGCTTCTGGTTATTCTTACCCGCAAACTTGAGTTCCTTCTTAGCTTTCTTGCCAACACTCTTCTTTCCTGGTTTAGTACCTCTTTTAAGAGTGCTTTGTTGTTGAGGAGAACCCTTGGTTTATTTATGTGGATGCTTAAACATAAAATGCTTTAGTGGTGAATGTACATGGATTTTCTTCTTCTTCTTAGATGGAGAGGCTTTTGACTTGGGACTGGAGAGTCTGGATCTTTAGGAGTAATTGAATTATTCAAAATAATACTAATTGCTCTTGCACGAACACTCCACATCCAAAATTCATGAGATCTAAGAGTCTACCAAATTAAGAAAATTTCTCAGATTTAAGAACTTGGAACTATAGAATATAAGTTGAAAAATTGGGTAAAGATTTAAAGCAAAAATAGTGGGTTTAGTTTAACATAAGTAACCTACACTGCTATCAATCTCAATATATACTTAGACAAAATAAATTTCCACACATTGGTAATAACATGCCATCCACATGAGATAGAATTCTTTTGTAAAGCATCTGGTTGATTTAGAAACTTATACTCTGCCTCCTTTTTCAAATCCGGATATTCGTCTTCAATAGTTGCAATAGCTCTCTTACATGCCCTATTAAAAATTAAATTATATTTGATTATACACAAAAAATCAAGGAAAAATAAAGTATGAAAATTAGTAAAAAGAAGAACAATACTCAAATTATTAAGAGAACTACTTATAATTTAATCTGCCCATGCATGTTAGTCAGACTATTCATAAAAATAACACTTCTTCTCAAAATATTGATAACACAAGCAGTGTCCCCACTGGAAAAAAGTAAAAGAAATCTTTAAGAAAGCTAATTTCCTTAAAATAAACACATATGTCATATAGTAAACACATAAGAAGCATCAGTTAAGGCAAACCCCTCTACATACAGCAAAACAACAAAACAATTGTTCCTGTTTTTCATTAGCTTGAAATAGGATGCGAGCTCGGAGGTTTTCTTCTTCATATCTATCAATGATGGCAAAACTAAGGGATCACAAATGAATATCTTGTTGGCTTGATTTGGAGGCAATTCCTTAATAAGTGCCTTGCAAGAGTTTATAAACAAAAGAAAAAATAAACAAAATAGGAAATATTCATACATTAAGTTACACATGAGAACAACACTATCATTGATCTCCCTATCCTTCTCTACAAGCATGTAACTGTCCCCACGTACAATATAGAGGTACTCTTCTTCCTCCATTGTGCCAACATTACAAATAAGTTGCCCTAGTACTTGGGCAAGCCTCTTAGAATTGGCTTTCTCCAACTGTACTAGGGTCTCTAAGCTATCATGCACATGTGAGATATTCTCCTTTTCCTTCTCCTCCTCCTTAGAACTCATCTCGTTGATTGGATTTGATTTCCTAACCAACTTTCTTTTCTTTTTGGGAGGACTAGGGGTAGTGAGTTCTTCTACTTTTATTTTCTCTTCCTTCGATTTCCTTTTCAATGCTGGGGGAATTGTGAGGATCTTAAATGTTTTCCTATCCTTCATTGGCAAGGGATGAAGAAATTTGTCGAGCTTGTACCTCACCCTGCTTACAAACTGTCATCTCTTTATCCATTAAAGTGACTCTTCTTGCATGGGCAACACATATGAAGATATCATTCATAAAGTCTATAAGGAAGTCTTCATCACAAGCTTCTTGTAGACATGCCACTGCATTGCTCTACCATCTATAATGTGTTGGAATTAGGGTTGCAGGAATGCACACACAACTTCAAGAAGATGAGGAAGCTTGAGCACAACACAGTAGTGTATTATGAGTGCCAAAAATGAAAGATAACAAACCCTAGAAGATAATGGGCGTATATACAATGCACGGGGGAAAAAACCTCCTAGTGAGGGAAAAAGTGCCCCGGCGGTCCTAAGTGTGTTCACACACATCACTACTATAATATGGTAACAAATCCCCCCTGGAGTGATGCGGTGAACAAGAGCTAGCACTCATGTATAGGGAAGTGTCTAGCTATGTGGACGAATCCACAAAAGGGAGTAAGCCCAAAGCTTTGCGAAAAGCTTCGAACTTCTCACGAGGCAGAGCCTTTGTGAAAAGGTCTGCAAGGTTATCCTGTGTTGGCACATAAGCCAAACTGATCTCTCCTGCAGAGAGTCTCTCCCTGACATAATGGTAGTGCACCTCAATGTGCTTCGTACGAGCATGGAACACTGGGTTCCGCGCAACTGCCAATGCGCTCTGACTGTCAGTGAAGATGGTGGTGGCAGATGGCTGCCCAACACCCAAATCAGCCATAAGGCGTCTGAGCCAGACACACTCAACCGTAGCTGTGAAAGCTGCCCTGTACTCAGCTTCACAACTAGAAGTGGCCACAGTAGGCTGCTTCTTGCTCAACCATGATATGCATGAGCTTCCAAGCATGAAGCAAAAACCACTCGTGGACACGCGTGTGTCATAACAACCAGCCCAGTCAGAATCTGAAAAAACATGTAAATCTGGCGGCAATGATCCCCCCTTGGGATAAAACAACCCAAGATGCCGAGTACCACTCAAATAGCGAAAGATACGCTTCACTGCCTGCCAATGCTTAATGCCTGGGCTATGCATAAATCTGCTCACCTGTGAGACTGCAAACTGAATGTCTGGCCTCGTAATGCATACATAAATGAGGCAACCAACAGCTGTCTGATAGAGTGTGACATCAAAGTGATCTCCAGCATCATGAAGACTCAACTTCAAACCTGTCTCCATTGGAGTAGCAATAGGCTTGCAGTCTTCAAGGCCAAATCTCCGCAACAATGTTTCAATATACTTTGTCTGACACAAAGCAATACCTCCATCACACTGCTTAAATTGTATCCCCAAATAATGATGCAAATGCCCCAAATCTGACATCTCAAAAGAGGCATTCAAATCAGCCTTAAAATCAGCAATATGACTCTCATTTGGTCCTGTGAGCAGCATGTCATCGACATAGAGAGCAATGATTAGATGTACACCATCCACACGTTTAACATACAAAGTGCTTTCTGTTGGACTATTCTGAAACCCATGTGCAGTCAAATATGCATGTATTTTTTCATACCAAGCTCGTGGAGCTTGCTTTAAACCATATAAAGCCTTTTTTAACCTGCACACTTTGTTTTCCTGCCCTCTTTGAACAAAACCACGAGGCTGCGATACATACACCTCCTCATGCAAATCTCCATTTAAGAACGCAGTCTTTATGTCCAGCTGATGTACATTCCAACCATTATGAGCTGCTAATGCACAGATGCTACGAACAGTGGTCATACGACATGTGGGAGCAAAAGTCTCATCAAAATCAATGCCCTTCTCTTGAGCATAACCTTTTGCAACAAGCCTAGCCTTATGGCAATCCACTGTGCCATCAGGCTTACGCTTCAATTTGTATACCCACTTAGTGCCAATGGCCTTCTTGCCAGGGGGCAAGTCACATAAAGACCATGTACCATTCTTCATAATAGCATCGTATTCTGCTTGCATAGCAGCCATCCAATTTTCTGAACTTTGTGCCTCATCAAATGAAACAGGCTCACTTTCATCGCACATACTAGAAACAGCCAATGCATAACAATCTGACGCATAAGAGGCACCATGAGAGCCAGAACGAGTGCGACTAGACAAAGGGGCATCCAACTTGCTGTCACGCAAAGTCTGCACCAGCCATCTAGGCATATTCCTAGAGCCCTCAATCTCTTGTCTCTCATCCTCAAGTGCATCATGCACATCTGCATCAGATATAGGCTGATCTGTGCCATCATTTAAAACCTGCATAGGCTGAAAAACTGCCTCATGAGGTATTGCACTTGACTGTGCACCACTGAAAAGAGGCAACAATGTATCATAGACATCACGTGAGCTGATATCTGTCTCCTTAGTACATGAAACCAAGGGCTGAACTGCATCTTCCACAAATACAACATCACGGCTAACCAAAATGCGCTTTGTCTGTGGATGATACAAACGATAGCCTTTGCTCTCAGCACTATATCCAACAAAAATACATTTGACAGCTTTGTCATCCAATTTTCTGCGATGTTGCACAGGCACTAATGCATATGCCAGGCAACCAAAAACACGTAAATGGCCAACAGATGGCTTGCGGCTATGCCAAGCCTCATATGGAGTGACAACCTGTAATGCTTTGGTGGGACACCTGTTTAGTACATAAGTGGCACACATGACAGCCTCAAGCCAAAAACCATGTGGTAGACTTTGACTCTTAACCATACATCTTGCCATTTCCATGAGAGACCTGTTTTTTCTCTCAGCCACACCATTTTGCTGTGGTGTATACGGCACTGTACATTGGTGTTTTATCCCACGCTCAGCCAGAAATGCATTAAATTCTGAAGACATATACTCCCCCCCTCGATCTGAACGGAGGGTGCCCATCTTACTTTCTGACACATTTTCAGCCATAACCAAAAACTGTTTGAAGCACAAAAACACTTCGAACTTTGCCTTCAAAGGATATACCCATGCATGCCTGGTAAAATCATCAATGAAAGTCACGAAGTAAAGGTAGTTTCCAAATGATGGAGTTTGCATGGGACCACAAACATCACTGTGAACAAGCTGCAATCTGCGTTCAGCTCTCACTGATCCATCTTTGGGAAAGGAAGCACGCTGCATTTTACCCAATATGCAGCCCTCACAAACATGCTTGACAGGTGCCTCAAGCTTAGGCAAAGAAGACACCATTTCAGATTTCTGCAGGCGCAGCAAACTTGCAAAATTCAGATGACCAAAACGTGCATGCCACAGTTTTGCATTTGAAATAGCCTGCGTATCCATAATAGCACATGCTGAATCCTCTACACATTTGCCATCCATATTGAGCTTATACAGCCCTCGACATAGTGAACCAGATGCTACAATGATGTCACCACAAGAGAGATCATGAACAGTACATCTGTCATCCACAAATTTTACAACCAAACCTGTTTTGGCAAATGCGGAGACTGACAGCAGATTCTTTTTGATCCCTGGCACATACAATGCATCAAAAAGTGTAAAGGTGTTGCCATTTGCAACATTCAGCACAATCTGTCCAACTCCTTCAACGGGATAAGAGGAGTTATTGGCACAAGTGACAGTATTCCCTGTGGGAGCAGACTCAAGGAAAGTGAATAAACTGCGCTGCGAGGTGATATGCTTAGTGGCACCACTGTCAAAGTACCATACATCTGAATCTACTGCAGACATACATGTGTCATGCAAAGATGGGTCATAACTGCACTGCGCATTGAATGCCCATTCTGTATCTAGCACAACATTAGCAAATTCATTGTTAGAAGGAGAGGCATCTGCAACAGCCATACCAGCCTCTTTCTTCTTAGCCTCTTTCGCAGCTAGCTTAGGACACGCTTTGATGACATGATCATTTCCCTTACAGTACTTGCAAAATGTCTTCTGTTTGTCACCCTTCTTCTCATCTTTGTCTTCCTTCTTTGGTTGCGCAGCATTTGCAGATTTCTGCTTACTAGAAGAAAAGCCAGCTTTACCTTTCCCGCTTCTCTGACTAGCAACGAAAGCTTGATCTGCGACACGCATAATATTCCTGTTTTGCCTTGACTGGTCTTCTTGCAGCAAAACAGAAACTAACTCCTCAAATGATAAGGCATTGGGATTGCCTTTCATCATCAAGCGAAGAGTGGAAGCAAAACCCTGATAAGAATCTGGTAGACCATTCAAAACAGTCTGCACAAGTGAACTTTTGACAGGATTTCATCTGCAGAAATGAGCTGCTCTTTGAAATCCTTGATCTTTGTCAAAAAGCTATCCATAGAATCACCTTCGTTCATATGCTCACTCTCCAACTGTTTTCGGAGGTAAGCAACACGAGCCTCATTTCTTGCCTGATACAATGTGGCAAGTACATCCCAAGCATCCTTAGAAGTCCTGCAGGAGCGAATATGTGGGATAATGGTACGTTTGACAGACAGCGCAATCAAGGCATGAGCCTGCGCATCTCTACCATCCCAACGAATCTGCTCTGCTGAAAGTGGTGGTTCTCGAACAGCTGCTACAGCACTTGTGCCTGCACCATCATCAACAGTACCTGTTTCTGATACTCGTGTTGTGCCGATGGAAAAATAATCCCAAACGTTCGTCCACGGAGTGATAGTGCAAAACCGATTCTCAAGGATGATCTATATCGTGCCATCGACGGAACGAGTTCCTGTCGTCCACTGAGCGAGGAGGCAAAATTGATTATGCTGTCCACGGAGCGATAAGGAAAATTCCACAATGCAGAAGTATGTCTCACACTGGAAATGGAACCTGAAAAAAATGAATATTTTCTCCTTTTTATAGAGTGCGATGTCATCATGACAAAGATGATGTAAGCCCTACACGTGGCGATTCGGCATACGCTTTGATGAAGTTAGCCCTACACGTAGCGTTAGACGTACAATTTGATGATGTTGGTTTATACTCTACGTACACTGATGCTGTTAGCCCTGTGCCCCGCTTAAATTTCAAAATTTTTCCATTCATGGTGAGATATAGTTTGATAAGTTCTTGTTGTTTCCCTTCCTCGCGCTGTGAAAGGCCGTTTGATCATCCTATTTTTTTTCTGTTCACAACATGATATCCTATTTTGGTTCCTTTTCGGTCCTCCTTCCCTCATGCCGTGGAAGGAAAATTGACCATGGAGCAGTAGCAAGGGGTTCATTGTTATGATTTTGTGGAAGATATAGATACAGTTGAAGAGATAAGAGAGCCTAGTGCCAATGAAAATCTATTCGATTTGTTAAGGAGAGTTGGGTATGATGAATGTCTTCTAGATTTTGAGCCAATATTCAATGTACCCTTTAGTTTGAAACATATTATTAAGGACTTGGCAAGCTCTATTTTAGAGAAAGAGTGGGAGGCATATAGTAAATTGGTAAGTATAGAAATTATAAATGAGGGATCATCACATTATGTTCACATGTCAAGCTTTGCCCTCTCCTCATCTAAAAAGAAAAGCATGTCAGGAAGGTGGGATACCTATTCAGAAGATAAGAGGATAAAGAATTGTCTTGACAGCTGCACTCTGCATAAGAAAAAGTGCAAGGTTCTTGAGTACTACTTTGGGTTCATTGCTTATCTATTTCTTTTCATGACAAAGATGACTACACAAAGAATGAGCTGAAAGTTCAGAAGGGTCAAAAGGTTTCACAAGCATCATTTGTCACAGAGACTGGATCTGAAGATGAGGAGGTTATGGACCTGGTTTTTGGTGATGAGTGCCTTCTAAGCACAAGGTTCAATGTGGTAGAGTTTAAGGCATCCACTGTTATTGATGAGGGATCATCTGCGTATGGACAGTGCTTAAAATAAAAATTCTTCATCCCTAGGCTACCCTCCTTTCTTATAAATGGCAAGAATTATATCCTTCTCTTCCACATACAAAAGATTTATAATTTAAGGGAGGATTATTGCCTTGCAATTATAGCAGATGATTGTGAAGCTGCGAGAGGTATACTCGATGTGGAGAATGGACATAAAGAGGAGTTTTTAAAGTTGGACACTGAGGTGACAGAGAACTTCATTGAGGCCCCTCGAGCCATGTCATTGTGCTTTAACAAAGCCAAGGAGACTGAATCTTCTCTTTCCACAGAGCTAGAATTTCAAAGAATTAAAGAGGAGATGGGAATTATTGAAATAGGAAGAGAGCCCTTGCCCGAGCTTGATCAAGGAAATGAAGAAGGCTCCATCAACCTTTGGGATGAATCCAAAATGGAAGAGGATGAGAACTAGAAGGTAATTTATTTGTTCTTACTTGAGTGAGTTTATGGTATTGACTGAGTTTATGTGAAAGCTAAGTTCTTTGTCAATGCAGATAGAGCTTGATAACATCAATGGTTTCCTTGGACGTGGAGGAGTTGGGCAAGATACCGCTCTTGCACACTACATCCCATCTATTGACAAAGAAATATTTATTGTCTACCACAACAAATATTCTAGTGATGCTGAAATTTCACTTCTCACACTCAAGGCATTATCTAGATATACGAGCTATTCTTTTATCCCTTACAATACACATAAGGTCATGCTTATAGAGAAGTGTGTTGCCATTCATATCTTTGGATACGGTCTAAGATTTTGGCCTTCCAGAATCGGATACTTCCTTTGCTATGCTAGCTATGCTGTAGGTGCCGGACTAGAAGATGTAAATGCACTCAAGGGTTATAGTCGCAAGAAGTTTTTGTGCTGTAGAGAAGAGACTTGAGAGCAGTTAATTAGATTGTGTCATTATAAATATTTTTTTATATCTATTATTGTAATGCAATGATGCGATTAAGTTCTAATGTAATGATGCGATTAAGTTCTAATGTAATGACATGATGCGATTAAGAAAAACAATTTTACAATTTTCTTCAAAATGTTATCTACTTGTTATGGCGTGTTTGTATTTATTTGGTATACAAAATTTCGTTACACTAAATCCATATTCTTCCTTCTCGTCTTCTTGAAGATCTCCATGCCACATTTAAAGACCCCACTCTTGTTAACCTTGTTATTAATGACCCTCCTCTCCTCAAGGATGATTCTGAAGTTCTACTACCTGAAAGTATTATTGACCACCATGACCAAACAACCACCCATCGGGCACTGTGTATCATCGTTACTTGGTGAAGTATAAGAATCATTCTATTGAGGAATCACAGTGGATTCCTGAAACATCGCTTACCCCGCATGACACTTGATTCTAGCATACCACTTACATTCACATTGATTCTTTTATGTACACCAATTCACCAATTGAGGCAGTGTCATAGTTCTTCCACATGTTTTGGTACCAATTCGCCGATTGAGACAGCACATTCATTTAGTGCCAATTCGCCAACTAAGGCAGCACATTCATTTAGTGCTGATTCATCGATTGAGGCAGCGCGTTAGTTTAGTGCCGATTCGTCAACTAAGATAGCATGTTGATTTAGTGCCGATTCGCCAACTAAGGCAGCACTATAGCATGAGGTTGGCCACCCTTGCTTTTGTTCATTTCACATAACTGAGGACAATTGCTTTTTTAACCCCGTGGTATGTTATGGAAATGTGACTTGTGGAATTAATCGTGGAATTATTTGATATTTTATGTGGTATTTATGGTACGCTCATTTGTTGCACGATCGTGGCTACACGCGAGAGAGCATGGAGCAGTGGTCACATCGTGATGGTGGGTGGATAAGTGAGATTTAATGTGTCTTGTGTTTTTGGTGAGTAGATCAAAGCATGGAGTAGCGTGGGTGTGATGGATTTTGGCTGTCGAGTTTTGGTGTGCACCAATGGTCGCCTACCCATAGTTTTATTTAATTTAATTGCTAAAATTTGAATGTAAATAGCCAAGCTTGGAGACCAAGTTACTTTTTGATATTAATAGCCCAAAGTGGAATGTATCAATCTATCTTGAGCACTTGCTTTTTACTAATATATAAATACATGCATGAGGAAGCATGCTCACTCATGCATGGGGGAGATTCAACACATTCTTTTGTCGTGCATATCTTGCTTTTTATGCTCTTCTTATTTAATTGCCAAGTTTATGCTATGGTGATGAAGGTTAATTCATAACATGATTAACACGTTGGTGCTGCTTGACTAGTGAGTTACTACTTTCCCTCTTTTCTAAGTTGTTGTTGTGTTATACTCATACTAGCAAGAGGTTGTAGATCTCTTCTTCATGTTGTTTGGAAAGTGTCATTCAATTAATAATCATGGTGCTCATGGTGGTTACAGTTTTATGCCCTCTTATGCATAGGACATGGCTTATAGGACATGGCTTATGGAGAGGTAACCTAGTCTCTTTGACTATGATGTTGTTGAGAAGGAGAGGCAGTATTTGCACTACATTGAGAGGGCTAATGAGTCATGATGGCATGGTTTGGTTTGGTACTTTCATTTGGGTTTTTGAGACAATTTAGTTTGGCATGCCTTGATAGTGAGGAGACGATGATGTGGACCTCATGTTTTTTGCATCATTATGCTATTTTTTATCTTCTTTGGGAAAAATCTATAGTATATCTTCGCCTTGCATATGTGGATGAGGTTATGGATTGGTGCTTCTACTCGCTCGAGACAAAGCAATGCGTTAGCGGATCATGTTTTAATGTTTTTATTGTGTCATTTTTTGTCTAGTCCCTATTTGTCATGGATTGATGATATTTTTGTCTAGTCCCTTTTTTAAACGATAGTACTTAAAATATAAGAGGTTTTATGATGGTACTAAACATACCTTACGCTATTAAATGAGAATACTAAGTATGATGAGTACTGTTATATATTTTTCACACATTTACATGAGGTCACAGTGTATTCCAAAGATCAAAATTTCGCATATTGTTATAGTGACATTACATTGAATTGGTGCACACACTTAAACGACCAGTCTCTTGGCAGAGACCACTCAAACTTTCAATCTCTTGCACACCACTCGCTCTTAAACTATCAATCTCTTGGGAAAGTGGAGGACACATATTCCTTGAATTAATATGTGGATGGTGGGGTGTGAAATTTTACCGCTTGTAGGTTTTCTCTCGAATTTTTACCAACTCCCCTCTATCATACACATATGGAAACATGTGTGATTTTTCCATAAGAGTTTTACAATTTAAATATTAAAAAGTTGGACTAAGAGAAACCCAAAAATTCATCAGCCTATAACCCCTCCCCTCTATCATTAAAAAGGTGGACTAAGAGAAACCCGTAAATTCATCACCATATGGACACCACACACTTCGGGTGTACAAATCAAAATCTATTATTTTTTTTAATACACAAAAACCCTCATTGGCAATAACTAGTCTCAATGCTCTCGGTTCCAATTTCTCTTCCTACCTATACAGGGTGGTCTATCAACCTCCCAACTTTCAATCTACCCTTTGAAGCTTAGAGTATTCCTTTGCCTCACCCACCTATTGATGGTTCTCACTAAGGCCCAAAGGCATCAACAACCATAACCCCCAGGCCTCAACTTTTTGAGTCTTCATTATCAGCCTACTACTATTGATATCTTATATATATGATTGGAATCTAGTCCCGAATGACCAGCTTCTAAAAATCTTATTCTTGAGTTTACTTTATGTCCCATCAATAACTTACACAATAAAATCCTATCTCGTTCGGAGTCCAATTCAAGGTTTATTTTCACATATGGGGTCTAGGGCCTAATTAGAAATCTTATATTCAAACACATTTCAACTTTCTCACTCTAGATCATCTTTTTCTCTCTAAACTTTTAGTGGGCAAACGAAGATAGTTTCTTTTTTGGAAGACAACAAGTGCACCCCCATGGTGACACATTGGGTCATATAAACCATTTTTCTAGTAGTTTCTTTAATTGTTCCTTCAGTTCTATTGCTTTTAGAACTGCCATTTTGGAAGAGCACCCCATGGTGACACACTAGGTTGTGGAAACTTGTTCGAGTAGTTTTTGTTACAATATTTGTTTCTTCATTTATTTATTTTTTGAAACTACCATTTTATATACACACTTTACAGTAGGTTGGGCTCTAGGAATTAGCACAATCTCATGGTCTACTTCTCGAGTTGGGGGCATTTCACCAATATCTTCTCAGAGTACATCTATATACTCACTTAACCACTTTGGTTCCTTAAGGTTAGACTCCTTAGTTACCGGGTTTAGTTTAACGACATAAATTTCATGTCTTTTTCTAAGTCCCCTCAATAACCTGAAGGATTTTACTAGCTAGAAGGATGAAGACCCATAAGTTGTAATTGTTTAAACCTTGTTCTTATTAAGGTCCAAAAAAGAGATGGTCCCCTTATGGCAATGAATATCAACCTGAGTTTTAGTGACCCAATCCATACCAAGAATACCATCATCATAGATCCCTAGAGGTATAATTTTACACTTAGTGGAATTACCATCTATGGAAAATTATAATAAATATATTTCATGATGGTGGGTGAGGAGAATCTTTCCATCGGCCAATTTAACTTGCATGGGCTTAGAGATGACTTTTGACTTATGACTAGTGTATGCATACATCTTGGTAATAAAAAACAATGAGTGCTATCGGAATCAATTAAATGCTTACATTTCTTACCCTCAAATTTAACCGAAGCTTGAATAACTGAGATTTGTCAATTATGCCGATGCTCAATGGGTGCATGAATTTGACCTCTTTCTTCTTCTACTTATCACTTGTCACTTTTGATGATGGGTAAAGAGAATTTTTCCATTGGCCAATTCAACTTACATGGGCTTAGAGAAGACTTTTGACTTGTCACTAGCTTACACATACATCTGGTGATAAAAAACCAATGAGTGCTAGTGACAAAACCGGGGGAACAAAACCTTTGGCAAAGTAATTTCTTTACATATCCCCATCCTAGCTATTTTTGGTCCACTATCAGATTCACAAATATTTCTCTATCCTATCCAGGCTGCACCGATAATCTTGAGACATGCTAAAGCCATCTTACTTCTTTCATTATAACCTGCCACATCAAAATACTCATCCATTGACTAAATCCATGCTTCTATTAGTTTTCCCAAGTTCTTTCCTTAACCTTTAAATGGACTTGGTTGAGCCTTATTGTGAACAACCTCCGCTTGGACATCATTATCAAGGGGTTACTCCACGGGTCCAGGTGTCGTCTCGCTCGATTCATGGTTTCTAAAATTTATCCCAAAAAAATATTATTTATCTTACATAGAAAATTTTTAGCTATTACTTTGTCCTAAGAAAGAGTGACTCCATAACTTTAGTGCATGACATATTACAAGTAACACTAGGTCATGGATGGCATAGTTCCTTTCATATAGCCTAAGTTTTCTAGACTCGTAGAGGCCACTACATGACCATCCTACACCACCTAAAGTGAACCCACTTGCATCAGTGGTGGGTGACTACCTCAAAGGGCTTGTTGAAATCAGGTAGCTACAACATAGGGCTAGTTAACCAATATAACCTTTAGTTTGTTAAAGGCATACTTTGACACATTGGGGTCTATTAAAATGGGATGTTATTTTTTAGTAGTGTGCTTAATAGGGAGGCTACAACATAGGACTACTTAGCCAATGTAACCTTTAGTTTGTTAAAGGCACTTTAACACATTGGGCCTATTGAAATGGGATGTTTTTTTTAAGTAGTGTGCTTAATAGAGAGGCTATCTAAGCAGACTATGATATAAAGATACAGGTACAACCTTGTTAACCCTAAGAATCTCCTGACTTCCTTGAGTGTCTTAGGCTCTAAATAATCTATTACTGCTTGGACTTTTACAGAGGGGCATCAAATATTATGTCCTTGGAAATAACAAAACCAAGATAATCTATGTGGTCTAGCTGAAAGCATGGATAGGTGGTACAAAAACCAGTGTCTTTGACGTCTCTTTCCAAGTAGGAAAAATAATGTGAAAGTTTGTAATTTTACACATCTGTAAAAAATTTATGTTCTTTCTTACATGGTCAATTCAGCAGGTGGAGGGTTCATGATAACACTCCATTTTGTCCGCTTCTTGCTCTCTCTCTCTCTCTCTCTCTCTCTCTCTCTCTCTCTCTCTCTCTCTCTCTCTCTCTTACTCTCGAGCTTGAGCTCTCTCTATTGCCCTCTTCATGCTTCCTCTCACAGCAAAGAATCTCTCCCTCCATCCCTCTCTCTCTCTCTCTCTCTCTCTCTCTCTCTCTCTCTCTCTCTCTCTCTGTGTGCAGCAAACATGGAGGACTTCAGTGAGAATACAAATACATAGCATTTGGCACCTACAAAGTACATGTATGTACAACCACTGTAGATTATGGCTGGAGAGGGTGCAAATATGGCTACAGAAGGTCAAATATAGCTAGGGAAAGTGTGGAAAATCTCCATGTCACTATAAGGGCAATCAGGGAGTACTAGGCTTTGAAGAAGAGGGAGGAACGAACACGGAAGAAGGTCATTGAGAAGAGCTTTGGGGAGAATGTTCATTAGGGAAAAAGGGAGCTCATTTTGGGGCCCTGTAAGAAATTCACTATTTTTCGATTTATTTCTCTCCTAAAAGACCTCAAAAATAATAAAATATGGAAACGTGGCTCAGAACTGTCAGTAAGGACTACCGAACTGTCAATTCAGAAAAGAATAAGATAATCTTTTGTCTAACTAACACGATTTTGCATTAAATATCTCCTTAGTTTTTTTTGTTTCCCGAAGATTCCGCATCTCTTTTGACGACGTGTGCAGGCCTCTCATAAAGAATCCATCATCACTGAACTTAATGATTGTATGGATACTGCCACACTTCCACGATTCATGTTACAAAAAGACTATGAGATTGACAAGCAAACTTTGCAACCTCAGAAGCACAAAAAATGGCCGATACTAGTGAGTCACAATCTCAGAAGAAGCGATTACACCATCTTCACATTGACGTAGAAGAACAATATGCTCCAGCACAAAAAAGACAAAAGGATACAGTGCTGAATGCTCAACAACGGGAAAATATGAGAAGAGAAGGGCTCCAACATATTGACTTATGGTGTGATGGAAGTATATATCCAAAATGTCTAGTAAAAAACTCTACACCTCCATTTGTCAATCCAACCACACTACTGAGGTTTACGGGCGATGGACAAAATGGACTTCTTGGTTATATTTCAACACAGTTTGCATTTGCAGAAACATATAAAACAATGTACCTACAAGAAAAGGGGGCCAGGATTCAAGAGAAAGCTATTCGTGCAAAATTGGAGCAGCAGTTTGCAGAATCAAATTGAGGAGCATTCAAAGAGTAAAAAAGAGTTGACAAGATCAAGAAGGAAGAGAACCGTGCTTAGAGACAGACAACGAAGCAGGAAGATTAAAAACATTGCAAATTTGAAGGCTGGGACTGGTGGATGCAAACAAAGAATTCAGGAAGCAAGGCTAGTTTGTAATTTTTTATTTTTTATACTCAAAAATGCTCTCAAATGACTATATCTATTTTGTCCATTAACGTAAAACAGGATTAAAGTGTTGAATAATATAGGCATATTGTGTTGTTACTATAGGAAACTATTGGAGCCTGCAAAAGAAAATATGGATCCCAACCTTCTTCCAGTTAAACAAATGAAAGGATTGCTTTATTGTGGTGTAGCAAAAGGTTTGATTGAAGAAAAAAAATACAAAACAATCAAACGCAATGTTGTAGAGGACTTTATATCCAATAATCAAGTTGATGGTACTACAATCCAAGAGGCTCTTGATGTTAGTGGAGTTAGCAGGAAGGGATATAGTTCGATTTTCCATGCGATATCCTCAACTTTGAGAGATCAAAGGATTAAACGAGTTTTACTGCCAAATCCAGCAACCGTGTGGAAGATAAGAGGTCATTTGAATGAAAGTATAGATGAGTTTATTGGACAATATATCCATATTGAAGAAATATTTCATGGTGGTAAAGGAACCACTGTGTATGACCCTTGGAACAATATATTTGTAGATCTACAACAACTTTAAAGAAGAATGGTCGAGTTTTATGGAATAACATTTGAAGAGTGCAAAGGCATTTTGAAATTTGTTATCAAACTGGATGAGTGTGAGGTTGTAAAGGAAAAGAAAATGGAAAGGATTACTATTACATTGATGAATGGAGCACTTGATACATCATTGACTGAAGCGAGTTCGAAGTATTTTAGTGTGCAGTCGGAGAAACACATATGGTGGTTAGGCTCGTTCCAGGTATGATCATTTTTTGTTTCGTACTTGACTTTAGTCAATGTTTTCAAATCTTTTATAGTAAGACTTTTGTTTTGTATAATCACAGGTGAAGACAGAAGACCATGAAACACTAGATTGGGTGTTTCACCACACGGAAATACCGAGAATAATTAAAAGACAAGTGCAAGGAGAGAATCTCCATGTTGCAGGAAAAGGTGATTTTCAAGTAGAGTGGCACATGGCGGCGGGGGATCTTAAAACACTTAAGTGTATGTATAACATTAGTAAAGGAGGTAACTCAAAGTCTCCTTGTCTTTACTGCAAAGAATCAGCTCAAGTAATGGATTCCAAATGGTGGAAGAGAGCACCTAATAGAGATAAAGTTGACCCTGACTTCAAGGCCATTCTTGACATTCCACTATGTAATGTTCACATATGCACATTGCATGCTCTATGTTGAATTATTGAGAAATTGGTATTTTTGTATATTGGATTTGCTTGGAAACTCCGTCCCGAAAGAAATAGAAAGGATGCTTTTCATGCATTGGAAAAAGTGTTATTCGATATAGGTCTGCATGGAGGTGATGTTCATATCACAAAGGATTTTAAAAAGTCTACCAATGGCAAGGAGGTACCAATCAAGCCCTCTATTGGTGGTGTTAAGGCAAGAAGATTCTTGTCTCGACCCAAACACAATAGTAAGCAAGTAAGGCAAGGTAGAATAGTTTCAAGGATTAGTTATGGATTGTGGAAGCAAGTCCATAATGCCGTGAAAGATCATGAGGCAGATGGGGAAGCACGAAATGTGAAGGCAGAGGTGTGGAGGTCTCTTGATCAACTCTTCATGTTCTGTGACAATGTAACATGGACAAAGAGTGATTGCAAGAACTTTGAAGAGGCAATTAAACATTTTGGGAAGTCAATGAAAGACGCGTGGACAGCCTGCAATATAACTCACCACATGGTAAAGTGATGTCTTCTTCTTTTACTTAAGTGTGATCCTCTTTTCTTTTATAACTTACTATGCATTCTTATGTCTCTGTGAAAACAACATATCATCTACAACCACCTTCCCTATTTTGTCAAAAAGTATGGATGCCCAGCAATTTTGTCTACCCAAGGCATGGAGAAGTCTCACTACATGGCACGTAATGCATTTTTCAGACACACACAACACTATGGAGGGAGTCAAAAGGCAAATAGTCTGAAGGAAGTCTTCCAATGGTTTTACCGAGGCATTCTACAAAGGCTGCATGCTAAAAGAAAAGTTGCTAGTTCCAAAGTCAAGCTTGCTTTTATTCTAGCCCAAAAGCAAAGATGAAGACAAACTTTGGACAATTCAATGGCAACAGAGAGACATAGACAATGGAGGGTTTCGAAGATATTTAGAAACCATAAATGGACAAGTAAACATGAATAGCAGTTTGTAACGTATTGGTGTTATGTCCACATGTTTTCAAACTCAATCAATAGATTTTTATTCTGTGGAACAAGTGACTCTTGGTGTTATGCCTATATGTTTTGAGACTCCATCAAAAGTATTTCTTTTGTGAAACATGTGATCTATATTAACAAGCATCAATACATCCATGAGCTACACACAAAAAATTCAATCAATACTACTTAATTATGCTAGACACACTATTGATCCTTACCAATAAGGTACTGAGTGTCAAACGCTTTTAGAAGCTACTGAGTGTGGGAAGAGTACTGAAGTGTCGTATGGTGATGGGACAAATGCAAAAGGGTACTGATCGTCCGTACGGACAAGGAACTGATGAGGATCAAAGACTTTGTACAAATCAGTTCAACTTCAACATAATGTTTGTGCTATATTTGATGACTAAATCTTATTACTCCCAAGGCCTGCCAGTCAAAACTCTCTTTTTGAACTTGATTGGACTCTTTTTCTTCCTTGTTGGCTTGATGTCGACTGTCTGTTTATCAATGCTTGCCTCTGTTGCTTGTCTGAGAGGGGTATCCTTGTCTTCAGCTATCTCCACGTGTTCTTCTTCTTGGATTGTGTGGCCTGATGCAATCATGGGTGGCTCTCGAAACCTTATGAGCTTGTGTTTTCCATAGCCCTCCAGACATTTGGGCTCCTTAACACCACATGCTAATGCATAAGAAGTGTAAGACAAAAAGTAAGAGGCCCTAGAGGCCTGCTTATTCACATAATCCCCAAATATATCTATGGCGGACAACCTCTCTATTAAAATGATCTTTTCCTTTTGCCATGGAAGATCATGTCCACCTAAAACCCTAGACAAACATTTAAAGAAGTAAACAATGGCTTCTCCATTGTTGCTCAACTCTTCTTTACGAGTTTTGGAAGAGAGATTCATTGTTGCTTTTTCCTTGATGGGAATTCAACATGACACGGTAGCACACATCTACTCTTTCAAGCAAGGCGAGAATGAGACTGTTAGAGACTGTGTAAATAGAATGAAGCAGTACATTAATCGTTGCCCAGAACATGAGAAGCCCGCCCAAAGTCGATTAATTTCTCTCTTCTTAAAAGGACTCAAAAATTCAACACTGCATACACATCTCTATGCAAAGAAGCATACAAATTTCAATGAGTGTTGCCATGATGCTATGGATTTCACCGATAACTTCAAATTCCAAGATGGTTCTGGCCCAGAGGTGAAACCTAGAGATCAGTGGGGTGATGACCAAAGTTCAGGGTCTAGCGCGCTAGTAAATCCAGACCAGATAGCTAACCTAGTACTAAGGAGATTGGGACAAACCTATCGTCCACCCATGCAGCCACAACAATAGCATTAGAGAATGAGGAGTGTACTTCCTACAGGTCCTCATCTTTGTGGAGCATGTGGCGGTAACCATAAAATAGAGGATTGTAATACCTTTTCTCCTCTAGTCTCAAACCAACCCACAAAAAAGTGGTGCCAAGCCTGTGCTTGGAACTTTACCCATACCACACAGGAATGTACTCGCATTGCAAGAATGAGACAGGAGCGTGAGCAGCCAAGGGGTGGAGTGGCTCCACAAATGTATCAATAGTATACTAATTTTGAACGTAAGCCACCGATGGCACAAGAGCAAGCACGACCTGTTCTTGGTGCTCAACCTCCTGTGAGGGTTGTTGACTACGACAATTCAAATATGTGTAGAGACTTGGTAAACCCAGGCTATGTGGAAGAGGAATACGCATCATATTCATCCAAAGAAAATCTCTTTGAAAGTCCCGCATACCCAAGCCAAGCACTGGCAGGGGAACAAAACTCTTTGATGTTGCTAGGCGACTACCAACCTAGGACTCCAGGCCCCTCAGGTCAATGGTGGCAGCCAAGGAAAGTAGAGGCCAAACCAATGGGCCCCTGTTATGAGTGCGGAGAACCCCATTGGGCTCGTGATTGTCCACATCGCTCAAGGCAAGCAACTCGATCCAATACAACAGTACAACAGTTTCCACCAATTGAAAGATATTGTCTAGGGTGTTGTGTAGAACACTTCCCAAAAGATTGTCTGCTGAAACCACATGAGGAAGGCACCTCTCAACCAAAGGTCTCACTCAACCTTGTAGGGGCAGTTCCATCACCACCTTCATCTGAGAATGAGGATGTCGTGCCACTTAGAGTCATGACTAGATCACAGACATGAAATGCTGAAATACAGACTGATGAGACACCTCGAAGTAGGGATGCAAAGACAAATCTAGTGGATAAGACCCTACAGTCCAATAGAAAAAAGACCACCAAAAGGGTCACCATGAGTGTACTATACACCCTGAGACAAAGCATGTTATGCCAGTTCCTATCAGCAAAGTAGGAAAATTCCAAATGCGGTTTCCGTGGAACCTGCATAAATTGACTCACCAACCCAACAGCATAGCTCAAATCTGGCCTGGTGATCGTCATGTATATCAAGCTTCCTACTATGCACCTATACATAGTAGGATCCTCCCCTCTGCACTCAACTTGCCATTCTGATCCAATGGCACAAAAATAGGCTTACAGCCTGTCATACCATACTTGGACAACATGTCCAAGCCATATTGTCTCTGCAGTAATCCAATACCATGTGGTGACCTAATCACCTCAATGCCCAAGAAATATCTGAGCTCCCCCAGATCCTTCATCTCGAACTTCTGTCTAAGCAAGATCTTTACATCAAAGATCTCTGCATCATGGTCCCCCGTAATGATCAAGTCATCTACATAGATGACAACAAGCACAACCCCTCTATCACCATGTCTCACATACAGCAAGAAATCTGCATTGGCTACATGAAAGCCAATAGTGACAAGATATTCAGAAATCTTGTCAGACCATGCTCTTGGTGCTTACTTTAAGCCATACAAGGCTTTCTTCAACCTGCAAACATGCTCGGGGTGACCCACATCCTCATAACCAGGTGGCTGCAACATATACACCTCTTCTTGCAAATCCCCATGCAAGAATGCATTCTTTATATCCATCTGATGTAAAGACCATTGCTTTGACGCAGCCACTACTATCACAACTCTCACTGTTGCCATCTTGGCAACTGGGTTGAAAGTTTCCTCATAATCAATGCCATATGTCTGCGCATATCCTTTGGCTACCAATCTAGCCTTGTACCTGTTTATGCTTCCATCACTATTATGTTTTACTTTGTACACCCACTTGCATCCAATGGCTTTCTTGCCTTCAGGCAATTGCACTAAATCCCAAGTCTCATTTCCATATAGTGCATTCATCTCTTCATCCATAGCTTTCTCCCAATACACATTTCCAACAGCCTCATCAATGCATGTGGGCTCAAGAACCTGCACAACCTTTGTCATATATGCATAGTGATGTGCCACATAACCGTCATAAGTAAACCTCTGCACAGGGTTCTTCACTCTCCCAGATCTTCGCAGCTTTTCATTCATGGCTTCCATAGCCTTCTTTACACCAGTTGTTCTCATAGCTGGGATCCCAAGCTCCTCATCAAGGCTCATATCTGAGCCACTAGACTCTCCATCAACATGAGAATGCCCTACAGAAATGTCAGGCATACCAAGGGGCTCAACCACTTTCTCTTTTCCTTTACGTGATGTACTAATCACATTTGCAGGGCTGGTATTATGACGCAGCCTACCACTCCATGGTCTATCAATAGACCCACTAGATGAGGACTCTCTTGGTCCACTCAAAGACTGTGATTGCTGACCTGCATTCTGTGCAACCACACTTCCACTCACATCAGCCCCAACAGCTTCTTTTTCAGCAGCATACCAGCTGCTCATCTCATCAAAAACAACATCCTTGCTTACCCTCAACTCACGTGTAGCAGGATTATAACACCTGTATCCCTTTTGCTCAAGGGAATATCCAATAAACACACATTTTTCAGCTTTCGGATCTAGCTTAGTTCTCAAATCATCTGGCACATGCACATATGCAATGCATCCAAAGACTTTCAGATGAGACAAATCTAGTTTTCTGCCAGTAAACCTCTCCTCTGGAGTTACATCATGTATGGCTGCAGTTGGAGTCCTGTTCATGATGTATACTGCTGTAGAAATAGCCTCAGCCCAATAGCTATCCGGCATATTCTTCTCTTCCATCAATGCTCGCGCAATCTCAGCAATGTGCCTGTTTTTTCGCTCAGCAACTCCATTTTGCTGCGGAGTGTATCTGCATGTAAATTGTCTCCAAATACCATTCTTCTTCAAAAATTCAGAGAACTCATTGGAGAAGTACTCTCCCCCTCCATCTGACCTTAGGCACTTTACATATTTCCCTATTTTCTTTTCAACCAAAACTCTGAAATTCTGGAAGTGAGTGAACACCTCACTCTTCTCCTTCTTCATGAAATATACCCACACTTTCCTTGTGTGGTCATCAATAAATGTCACATAGTATCTGCAGCCTCCCATAGACATGGTCTTCGTAGGACCCCATACATCTGAATGCACAACATCTAGTGCATTTCTGCTCACATATCTATTACGTGGAAAGACATGCTTTGTTTGCTTTCCAAATTGGCATGCTTCACATATTCTCTACATACCTTCCACTTTAAATTTTGGCAGCCCTGTCACAATTCCTTTTGTCTGCATAGACTTCATTCTCTGCACATTCACATGTCCAATTCTTTTATGCCATATGTCTGTGTCTGCAATAATTCGTGAACCATTTGCAAACATCGCAGCACTCATTTCAGGCATGTCTACATTCAACATAAACATTATGCCCACTCTGTTGCCTTTTGCAACCAACCTGCACTTGTCTTTAAAGTCTTCAACATAACAACCATCAAGGTTAAACCGAACCTGCAAACCGTGCTCAATCATCTGGCCAACTGAAACCAGATTCTTTGTTATGTTCGGAACATGAAGTACATCTGCAAGGTACTTCACTTTGCCATCCTGCATAGACAATGGCACATCTCCAACATGGGCAATTGGATGAGCAGTGTCGTCCCCTGTTTCCACAAAACCTGGTCTTTTTGAGTTTTTCATCTCCTTGAACCACTCCCCATGACTTGTCATGTGGTTCGAAGCACCTGAATCCACATACCATACATCATCTTTTTGTGCTGCATCAACATTTTCAGACATGGCATTCACGACATGCTGCATAACAAACAACCTTTCATTATCCTCATTATTTCTGCTTGAGGGTGCATAGTTGTTTTGCTGCACTTTCCCATTTTGCATGTCAGCCTGCTTCTTATAACATTCTGCTTGCACATGTCCAGGCTTACCACAATAATAGCATTCACGTGCATCATTATACTACCTTTGCCAATTTCCACGGCCTCTTTGACTCCCCCTGCCTCTAAATTTGCCTCTTCCACCTGCGTGTTGTTGTTGTTGTTGTGTATTCTGGGACTGTTGTTGTTGCTGCTGCTGGCCATAATTCTGATTACCTGTTCGGCCACCTCCTTGACCGCATCCATGGCCTCCTCTACCTCGTCCTCTTCCTGAACTTGTGTAGAAGGCCTGTTGCTCTGAACTGTTTTTGTTTTGTGAAGACTGTTGGTCTTCACCCAAGCTCTTCTCTTCTATAATGAGCATAGACACCAAATCTGTAAAGTTGGGAATGTTTTCCCGAGTCTGAATAGACGTCTTGAACGCCTTGTATTGTGGCCCGAGACCACGTAGACAGACTTCCACCTTATCATCATCATCTACTGACACACCAATAGATGTAAGGGATTCCACAATACCCTTTATCTTCAATGCATAGTCATTCACAGACATGCTCTTTTTCTCCACAGTATGAAGTTCGTTCTTCAACTGTATCTTGCGTGCCTTGGTATTTGTTTCATAGAGTTTAACCAAGGTGTCCCACGCCTCCTTGGGGGACTTGGCATCCTGAATATGCCCAATCATGGTGTCATGTATACTAATGGATAGCCAATACATAACCTTCCTAGCTCCTTGGTTCCAGTCTTTAAACTCTTTCACATCTGCAGCTTTAAGTGGGTTTAGAGCTCTAAACCACTGGCCTGCTTTTCCTTTAAGGCAAAGTCTGAATGAACAAATATTGTGAGGTCATCAATCCTTCCCATAGCTTCATAAACTTGATTGAGCTTCTCTAGTTATTGAATGGGAACTCCAGTTCCATAAAATTTGGTACCATCCTTGAGATGTAAATTGGCTTTGTTTTGTGTACATCCGAGCCTCTAGATGCTATGCTTATGGCAACCCTCTCCCCCCTTCCCATTTTAAGCACTACCCTAAGCATGTCTTTTGCATATTCACATATCGGTGGAACATAAGAGAATAGTTGTGTAAAACCCTATGTTTTTCAGGTTTTGGAGTTTCTCGTCCCATGGGTGGGTTATACACTTTCTAATGGCATTGGTCCTATGCCGGCTTGGCTTTGAGGCTGTAGGCTTACTGTGGCTCTAAGGACACATTCTTGTGGATCCCTTGGGCTAGAGGTAGTCCCTATCATTGACTCTTTAACATTCCCTACTATCAAAGGCACCCTTAGGTTAGAGGTAGTCCCTGTCACTCATTGGGGCACTTGTCCTATGCCGAGATGGCTTTGAGGCTATAGGCTTTTTGGTTGAGGACACATTATGTGATTGTTCTTTTGGATCCCTTGGGTTAGATGTAGTCCTTATCATTGGCCCTTTACCCTTCTCTTTGTTCCTATCATAGGCTCCTTTGTCTTAGAGGTAGTCCATGTCAATTGGCTCTCTACTCTTTTCTTCAAAAATGTAAAAATCTCTTAGGTTTGAAGCTACTATATAAAATTATGTAGTCTAAATATATCTAGCTAGCTCTCCTAGCATGCTCTAAGAATAGAAACAACTAAGTAAAAATTAAGAGTTTCTTGTGATTTTTTAATGATTCTTTCCTTGATTATTTTTTTCAAAAATAATCAAAGAGTAGAGAGACAATTGAGATGTTACTATATATAATTATGTAATCTAAATATATCTAGCTAACTCTCCTAGCATGCTCTAAGAATAGAAAACAACTAAGTAAAAATTAAGAGTTTCTTATATTTTTTATGATTCTTTGCTTGATTATTTTTTCCTTATCCCTTGCTTACCTATCTACTCTATTATTTACAAGAAAATTACTTTAAATCAAATAAAAAATTAGGTCTAAGCCCTAGGCTTATTCTAACCCATTTATGAAAAGATGCAAAATCTCTTAGATTTGAAGCTATTGTATGCAACAGTTTGATTATTTTCTCCTTATCCCTTGCTAACCTATCTACTCTATTATTTACAAGAAAAATACTTTAAATCAAACAAAAAAATAGGTCTAAGCTCTAGGCTTATTCTAACCCTTTCATGAAAAGATGTAAAAATCTCTTAGATTCGAAGCTACTGTATACAACTACTTTGTGACATGAAAAATAAAACCTAGTTTTTCATGTCAACTAAAAATATTCCAAAAAGCATGAAAGAGTACTTCCAAAATGCATGGACGAGTACTCAAGGACTAAGGAAACAATGAGTAGAAAACAAGAAAAAACCATAAGTTGCTTCACTGTGAAAAGCTAGTAAGTTTTTCATATCTTTAAAATTTTCTTTTCATGGCACATATCAAAGATGCACATATGGTCTAGAACAGTACAGTAGCCTCTAGTTACCTTAGGAAAACATAAGTTAACACTGTGAAAAACTCTCACGCTAGAAAAAATAAAAAAAATACAACTCTCACATAGCCTATATATGTAGATCTAGCATACACATCAACATATGTTGCTAAGACTTATGAAGAGTGCGCTTTTAACAGATCAAAGGTAAAATAATAGAAAAAAAAGATTTTCTTTTTCTTTTCTTCTTCTTCACTCACCTTTCCAACTGCATGCGGGAAGTGAACATATCACTCACCACACCAACATGCTCTGGAATGCTCCACAAAACAAATCAAGAAGCTAGACTATAGGGGGCTCCCTAGCAATGACACCAAAAATATGAAGTTACCACACTTATTAAACAACATGTGAATATGGTAAGTAGAGACAATCATTGCTAATTTTCTTACCTTAGTTGTTTCTAGTAATGCTATCATTATACTAAGTGGAGCTATTATGTTATGTACAACTAGAATGATTAGATAGTTTTGTTTAGTCTTTACACTAACTAGATGACACCAAGTATTCCAACCTAAAAAGACAAATATAATGATAGGATATCAAATGTTTAACTTTGTAAGCTTGTATGCTTTACTTTATTTGAAAAAAGTAAGTTTTTTAATAAAAGCGAAGACTTCTAGTTCAAGTATTGACTAAAGGTATATGCAATTTTTTACAAATTAATACAATCCTAGCTGTATTCCTATTGAAATGCATTATATAAGGAGTCATTTAATTTGTTTGTTGAAGACCACATAATACAAGTGGAAGTCGTTGTCTTTCATTTTCACAACTAAAGTTTTTTCATAATTGGCAATACACCGCTTCTAGAGAGAAGGATCATCTTTATATGAAGTAATGGAACATTGAATACCTACATGTTCTTGTGCTACCAAACTATATTTAAATAAAGGGGACACAAATACCTGTACACAAGAATCAATAGTTACACCATAATATCTACTGCACTCCATGGAATCTCTTTTACAAATTCAAAATAAAATAAGGGATGCACAAGATACTCTCAATATACTTCAAGACGCAACATGATTATTTACACCGACATGTGGGTCAAAATAGGATATAGATGTATAATTGGTTAGAATACTTGGTTGGTAATGAATTTTAACAATCGCTAGAGTCAATTTTGATGAGTTTGGTGGTGGTGGTGTGATACTGGTGAATATTTGGGGCTCAAGGCTCTTAAATGTTAAATAAACTAGGTAGTGCATGGGCAAGTGAAATCACTCATAATTTCATGCCCTTTGTCTCCCCCATGTGGCATTTCCACCCACAAGCCTATAATGGACATAAAGTTGGGGGGATTTATAGAGCTTGTCTATCGAGAAACATGTCCAAAATTTAGGTCTATGTTTATGTGTTCATATTACACACACAAAATTATCGGTATGTAGAATATGTAGTCCTACATGCATATAAACATGTTATACACCACAAGTGTTTGATACATATGATCTAAGTTCTTTGTGTTTGTGTTGTTGTGGGGTGTGTGCGTGTGCGTGTGGAGAGAGAGAGAGAGAGCTACATGTGAGCAATCTAGCAGTAATGGGTTGAGGACCTCCATAGCAATAAAGGTTGAGACCCAGTGTTCAAACCCAATGTGGAGAGAGAGAGAGAGAGAGAGAGAGAGAGAGAGAGAGAAATATGCTTGCTCTAGCTAGTTCTCTAGTCACTAGGGATGGACATATGGATGCTTGCTCTAACTAGTTGTCTACTGCCTAGGGATGGCCATATGCGTGGTATGTGCCACATGTGTGACAGATATGATATGTAACTTATGGGGAGAGAGAGAGAGAGAGAGAGAGAGAGAGAGAGAGTATTGAAGGTTCAAAGGGCTTGTGTGCTGTCACGAGAGCGATGGCCACTGTCGGAGTCAAAAACGAACAGTAAAAGAGGCAACTTGCCAGGTCACATCAGGTGCTCCATATAGGTCATTGAATGATTGATGGGTTTAGGAATTTGAAGTTTAAAAGAGTTGGGGCCAGCAAGAGCAAAGCTGGCGGGCTGGCCATTGCAGCAGCCAAGTGTGTGTGTGTGTGTATATATGGTGGTTTTCACACCTCTCCTCAGCCCTGTGTAACTGCTGTCTTCTTCCTACCAGGCCCCATTATTTTATGAAGAGATCCCTGCTTTTGGCTTTCTGCTTTTTGCTTTTTGCTTTTTGCTGCTGTTTAAGGTTTATTCTTTTGAGGGGCGAAAGGGTATCTCTGGCTTCTGAAGGATTCCCTGTAGCAACCAACAACTGCACTGCATGGGTCACCACTCTTGTGCGTAGCTTGTACTAGAGTAGAGCTTTGCTGGCTCTGTGCTGGATTTTCGTACCAGTCTAGACAGGATTTTCGTACCAGTCTAGACAAAAGATCTGGGCATTATAGTCACTACTCACAAGCCGACGCCAAAAACTGTAGCTAGCGTGCTAGTGGCGAGCTCAGTAGGCAAATAAAACTACACAATAACAAGTTGGTATTGCTAGGCTCGGCAGGCAAGCTTCCAGGACCTCATAATTCATCAATAATACAATGTACACTGCAATACCCAGTTCTATTTGTTTTTTACACAATGCCCGCAGCCCAATTGAGTGTTTGTGTGTGTGTGTGTGTGTGTGAGAGAGAGAGAGAGAGAGAGAGAGAGAGAGAGAGAGAGTGTGTGTGTGTGTGTGAGAGAGAGAGAGAGAGAGAGAGTGTGTGTGTGTGTGTGTGAGAGAGAGAGAGAGAGAGAGATTTTGAAAGGGAAAGCCTTTGTCTCAAGTGAATAGAGGATGGTTTGAAGTGGATCCTTGACACCAGCTCGGAGGCTATATAGCGATGGATAACGGATCTAGAAGGACAGCTATTTGAGTAGGCAATTGTGTGTGGACAGTGGACTGTGGCAGCAGCTAGCCAGCTATCTTTTATACACAGCTACTGGTGGGCACTTGGACTAGTAGTCTCTCGAACAGAGACTGACCCCAAAGGGGCCCCCCTTTGGCATGAGACAAACCAGGTAGAAGACAGCAACACACCACTTTTTAAAAGTAGTTGTGAGAGATTGTGTCACTGAGATCTGCAAACTCCACGACCAAGACAGTCGTTAAGGCATTTTTGTACCATTGGGGGAAGGGGGGGGGGGTGTGTGTGTGTTTTGAGAGCTAAGACAGACAACAATGAGATTTTCCAACACTAGTAAAGTCTAGTATTGATAGGAAATTTGTGATGTTTGATGACGAGGACAAAAGAGGTTGAGCCCCCTCCTGCGATCAACCACTTTGCCACACTGTAGGCATACCATGCAGTCCTACACGTGTGTCGAGAAGCCAACATGACAAGGAGTCTCCCCACCATGAGCAAAGGTCTATAAAGAACGACGTGTGAAGGATAAAATCCAGCAATACAAAACATCATTACCCCTAGCCTAATGTGCACCTTTAATCTGACATGGTGTGGGTGGATGGGAGGGTATGCTTGTATTATGTATTATGCAAGGTTGATATTTGCTTATTTGATATAGTTTAGCTAGAGCATGGAGTCTTTTAAATTGAAACAAAATGATGCACATCCAAAAACCTCAGATAATAAACCACATAGAAGTCACTTGATGACACATGATTCTTGAATCAACGAATTGTGAAACATTTAATCTTAGGTATTTTGTTTGGGAGAGAGAGCGAGATCATATAATACGACATTTGATTATAGCCATACAAAAACTAAAGTTGATTAGTATGGGGATTTGGAACCATTCGAATTGTCTCTGTTGTGTATGAACCATGCATGAGAAAATGTTTAGAATGTTGTCAAGTCAACCCTATACATAGCAATGGGTTGATGTTCACTTCAATATATATGTTCACACACACACACACACACACACGAGAGAGAGAGAGAGAGAGAGAGAGAGAGAGAGAGAGAGAGAAATCATGTTACTGTCTATTAAGGCTAAATACACCCTAGAAGACCTCGAACATGGCACATTGTGCGCACATATGAAGGTAGAGCACTTGGCTCCATTTAAGAGAACTATCTTTGGGTCTCATGGTACCTATGTAAGAAAGGTGGGTAGAAAATTATTTTCCCCTTCTATGTGAGGAAAGCGTGTTAAGTGTGTTCTCCTTCAAAAAATGTGTGCACATGGTGGCATAGGTTGGACATTTCAAGTAAGCACATTGCTACGTTTCTAGCCCACCAAGAGCACAATGTGTGCAAGTCCTTTGAGAGAGAGAGAGAGAGAGAGAGAGAGAGAGAAGGGAGGGGGGGGGAGGGGATCAATCTTCACAATAATTTTGAGGATGTAATTTTCCTTCTCCCATCATTTTGAGATGTAATTTTCAAAATTAGAGTTGGCACTTGGTACAAGTGACTATACTTTCGCTAATTGTACCATGAGGGCGAGGATAGAATGTACTACGCATGTCTATGGGTTTAAGGGTGTCACCTAGTAATGTGTTGACAATGCCATTACATTGTAACTCTAGCTATACTAAAGGTTTTTACATATCAAGACTAATGGAACTTTATGGATGGGGAAGTTTCACCTTGCTCTCCATCGTGGATTTTTACACAAAAAGATGGGCTCAAAAAGATGGACATCGAGTCCCCTCATTCTGATCACCAAGTGTAGGTGTACATTTTGAGTACAAGATGGGCATCAAGACAAGTCCCCTAAATTTGGTCACCAAGTCCACAAGACTAGTAGGAAGCAATATGTTACCTTATACAATATGTTTGAAGATTGTATTGCCAATGGTAAAAAAGTTAACGGCTTGTTTCATCCGAATAGTGACTCAACTTTTAAAAGATCAATCTTGTATTGAAGGTGTGAAGAAAATGTTCGTGCAAAATTAACATCCCCCATGATGAGAAGGATTAATGTGAAAGTACTTTAAAAAAGCTTCCCACAAGTCCCACTATTTAGTGCATGATCCATTGTGTAACGTTTTTGCAAAAAGTATTGAGTTATGGAGGTGGGGACAATAATCGGGTGGATAAGGTGACACCTCTCCCGACTGTGGGTTCAATTTAAAAAAAACCATCTTTAAGTGTAATTTTCACGACTCGACGAATTGAGGAAAACAAGTTAAAATTTTGCATAGCCTTGAATTTAAAGATTCAAGAGATTTTAGTTTTACTATTGTGATTAAGCGGGTTGAAGTTGAAGTTCTTCCTTTTTTTTCACTGGTTAGAAAAAAAGTTTATTTCTGACACTGCCCCTTACTTCCTCCACAAAGGGATTAAAAAAAATAATGTGCAATGTGGCAGACTGCAGTCCTTTTTTTTTTCCCTTTTCTTAATGTCAAAATACACTAAACTTTAAAGGATATTTTAGGCCATACTATTGAAAAGTGAAAACTGGGTGTGTGTTTCTAAAAATTTCCTGTACCGTCGGGGAAAAAAAAAAGTGAAAACTAGCATTAAAACTTGATACGGCAGCAACGCCTGAAATTAAATCCGTGATTAAACCCTGTTCAAACACAATGCCAGGGCAGAGAAAAACGTCATACATGCTAAGACATGCAGTAAATGTGGCGGCTAGCATTACCTTAGCGTCGGTGACCGCGTCACTGGTCAGCCCTCACTGCGCCAGATTTCCAATTTAAAATTTGCACAAAATCAAACATCCACCCCTGAATAATAATCACTAGCAGCAAAATATAAAATCAATGCTTAATTCTAATCTCGAAGATTAGACCATAATACGAACTGGTTACAATAACGGGGGCACTGAGATGGTACCGTTTATACACAAAGCTCCGAGCCATTGATATTAATGGCTATGATAAAACACCTTCATTAATCACCCTTGCCAGAGATAAGCAAGAGGGTTAAGCAAGCGTTAGCCATCAGGGTTTTGAGAATGGGGATTAGAGTGCAGTAATCTAGCAATCAGAGCCTGATTAAGCTGCATCAAGGGCATTGGGTCCAGTACAGTAGTTGAGGCTGGGGTTCCATATCCACTGTACCAGGTACCTTCTTTTCTTTACGCCATTCATGTTGTAGGAAGCTCCATAGCCATCAAGCAAGACAGACCCCATATAGGACCCACCTCCACCAGTGCCATAGATGCCCTCACAGAGATCAGCAATCTCAGTAGGGGCAGTGGGATCATTACCAGCATACCATGCATTAATGAGAGGGTTAGAGGAAAGCTCAGCTAACTCATGGCCAATTACACTAATCATGCCATCAACTCCAATGTCTGAATTGGGGGATTTTAATGGTGAGAAACCTATCATGTAAGAGGGGACAGCAAAGGGGTAGGCACAGTATTGTGGGCATTGCTGTGCAGAGTTTCCAATCCAAGCATAGGGTAGTGTGTAACCCACAATGGAAGGGAAGGTGAAGTAATGAAACCCACATACTGCTCGGCAGAAGTCTTGCATTTCAACCTCTTCTGAAGTGAGGACCATGTAGAGGCCACCACTAGAATCAACACTGAGAGTGCCATTCTTGATAGAGTCTCTGATCACTTCCTGCACACTCATCCTAGAGAGAAGCCTTCCATGGGAAAAGTGATCATGATACTCACCTGCAACCATCACTGATTTGCTTATATTGGCCCCAGTTTGATCTGTGTAAAGCTGCACTGTGCTCCACCATTCTGATACAGAGGGCTTCCTGCTTATAGCACCCAGCGAGAGAGAGTGCAGAAAGTCTCTTATTATCACCTTCTGGGTGGATTTCCACCTCCCATACCATATGATGTAAACCCTAATGCTTGATGTTAGCACAGGGCCCATGTGGTACTGCATTTGAACAAAGGGAGAAGAGCCTTCAAAGCGCTTGGAGCCACTCTCATTCTGTGAATTTCGGTTCTGCATGAAGCTAGCGGCCTCAGAGGGAGAGGGGTTCTGAGGCAGCCATATCTTATAAGCTTGTGAAGTGAAGAATTGAGTAGAGATGAGGAGGGGGGCAAGAGTTAGAAAAGCGAGAAGGAAGCTTGCCATGGCGGCCAAGACAAGCTCTAGTGCAGGAGAGGAAGAAGAAGAGCAGATAATATATATATGAGCTAAGAGAGCTGCTCTTCGCAACACACAGTCACGAATTAAACTAAGGAGAAACTTAGGTTAATTATATGAGGGGACACGACTGTGTACGTGGAGAAAGATGGAGCCAAAGCTATCTAGCTGGCCAGGAGCATCATCCGTTGTGATTCAAAATGGGAGAGGCGTATTTGTAAGGAAGGGCGGGGATGCATGATAATTCAAAGAAGGGAGGGAGGGGGGGTTGGCCGTTGGGTTGAGAAAGTGAAGGAAAATCGAGGCAAAGGCTGCAATGAAACCATACGGGGGGAAATAAGACACAGGCAGGGGTCAGAAAGAAGAAAGGACCTTGCAATGCTTTTGTCTCTCTGGTTACTGTCTACACACACACACACACACACACAGGCACACGCACAAGAAGAGAGGACCCCCTTGGCTATATAACCAAGGAGAAGCTCTAGAACCACCACCTTTTTGCCCACCCCTAACAGCACATAGCTACTAACATGGCATCCCTTCTTCCGCCCCTAAGTACATCCCACATTATATATAGCCTCCCCTTTGTATGTCCACATTCTTTATTATATTTACATGCATTTATTATATTTATTGAATAGTTGCCTTTGCTTTTATCAAGAGAACCCACGAGTTGTTTCAAACCTTACCACCACATTTTATGCTTACTTTATTGCTTCACGTTGTTTCAAACCTTTCAACACACTATACAATTGCCTTTCTTTATTTAAACCTTTTCCCCACTATTCACACAATTGTGAGCATCCCACAACACTGTTCACCACATTACTAGGACTCAGGTACATCCTAGGCCCCATCCTCGAGAAAAAAACTCTTGGGAAGTGATGACCAACCAACAATCCACGAAGTCGCTTGTAAGAGGGAGCCATACGCACACCCCTCCGCCCTCTTCTTTTTCCTTTTTGCAATGATGTTCATCCTTGATGGGCAAGTTTAAAAGAAAGTAATATAAAATCACTAATAAGTACACCTTGGATCTACATTCTTGAGACAAACATCTTGAGAATTGCGTGGCTAACCATGAAACCATTACTCGTCGAGAGAAAATTGATCCTTCACCTATACACCTATCTTCAATAACACTCATCATGATTGATCGATCAACAATTTCTAGCACACTAATAGTCCTACTTGATGGTCACTGATTTCAAGCATACGAATTGTCATGCTTGACAAGTAATTAATGTCATGCATTAGCCTCATGATCATAAGATATACATCATTCAAAAAAGAGGCACATTCAAAAAAGTACTCTCTTATGGTGTGGACTAAAGGCCAACAAGAAAGATGGAGTGTATTTTTGTTCTTTTGGTAATTATTATAAAGTAATATCATTGTGCTAGGGAAATAAGTTTACCTTGTATTTCAAAATGTTTTTCTCATTAAGTAGATAGATTAGGAGCATTATTTCTTTAAATGCCCATAATTGTAAAGAATACTAAGATGAATTTTTTCCACTACCCTACACCAATAAACCATTTCATGATTACACTTTTTCTTTCTTTTCATACTCTCTCTCTCTCTCTCTCTCTCTCTCTCTCTCTCACCCCTCCCTTTGTGCATGGAAGTATGTATGCACATCTCTATACTTGTGTAAGGTACAAGGTTTTGAGGGGGTGTAAGAAAATGATCATAAGACAAACTATTGCCTTCAACTTTCCTTACAAAATGGAACAATGTGATAAATTTTTAGAAGGAATGTCCATAAAATGAATGTTGATTTGTGCTAAGAAATATGTGACAATGTAAAATGGTAGATTTTCACTCTAAGCACATCACACCAAATATCCACCAAAGAAAACAATACAGATTATTGATTAAGTTCTCCATGAAGAAAAAGTACATTCCTCTTCAATGATAGGCAATCTAAGTGGCCTATATGATAGAGTAATACTTTTGAAGATTAAAAAAGACACCACCATTCTCCATGAAAAAGTGCATTCCTCTTCAATGATAGGCAATCTAATTAGCCTATATGATAGAGTAATACCTTTGCAGATTAAAAAAGACACCGCCATTTTTTGTTCTCTTTTGATATTGTATATCACATTTCTTCTTAATAGAACTTTTTTAACACACAATGTGGAGTGTAGGTATGTATTACAAATCTAATGGCCTCACAACCTACCCATACATTGCACATCCATAAAAATTTTTATAATGAAATCTAACTAGAAAACTAAATGTGGCTCTAGTTAAAGTGTAGCAGAAATGAACTAGGGAAATTACTAAATTGGAAGCTTGCACAACGACATAATATTTGTAAAAAAGTTAAGAACTCAATGTGAGGAGTGAGATAATTTAAGCATGAAATGGTTGGTAGGTGTATTAGATTATCCCATATGAAAAAACATGGGAATTCCAAGAGACATATACAAGATAGAGTGGCACCTTGTCATAGTTATCTCCCCCACGTGATATTTTTAGGGGGTAGCATGCCAAGAGATGAGAGCCCGATGTAGGGTTTGCTGCAGTGCCAAAAGGGGTGGTGTCATGCTCGTGGTGGTTGCCACATGATGGTGTGTTGGGCATCTTGATATAGCTTGGGTTGTGCTTGGATATGGCAACATACTCTTGACTTCTCACATGATATCAAAGCTCGGACTTATTGTCATGGGCATCCCTTGTTCATGTTTTTGGGTGGTTCGAATGGAGGAGGGTTAGATGCAATTCGATCATGAAATGGTTGGAAGGTGTGTTAGGTTATCCCATATGTGAAAACATGGGAAGTATGAGAGCCATATATAGGATAGAGTGACACCGTGTCATAGTCTTATCCCTTGGCATATATTTTGAGAAGCAACACAGGAGATAGGAGCCTAGTGGCTATAATGCCCTTGGGGGGGGGGTCGTGCTCATATGGCGGTGGTGCATTTCCTAGTCAACTTGATGGCCTGGGTTATGCTTGGACATAGCGACATTGATGTGACCTCTCACAAGGAGTTGATCCAAGTGGAGCATATTCAAAAGAAGAAAAAGAATTATTAAAATAAGCTTTTGGAAAAAACATTATGGCCATGAAAGCCAAAAATCTACTAGTAAGAGTAGCCAAGAACAAATAAAATGCATGCCTTTATCTTGATGTAATGTAAATATTTTCCTAGCCTTATAAATTATCTATATATTCCTTACAAAAAGATTAATTACAATCCACACTTTTAAATTCATCTTTAAATTTAAGGATACAAGCATCCCTAGCCTTAAGCTCGTAAGGCAAGTTTATTTTGAATACTTTATTTGCATCACTATGCTCAAAGGAAGTATTTCAACCTTTGGGAAAAAAATAAATCTTTATGCAAAAAGTGTTAGGTGGACATGAGGTAAGACCATAAAAATGCACCTTAATGATATCACACATATGCCATTATATGAAATAGACACTGACTATGAATTGATGATTTTAGGTGGATAAGAAGTAAGATCATAAAAATGCACCTTCATGATATCGCACATCTCTTACTTTTACACGCCATTATGTCTCCCCATAACACAAGAATAGGCACTCAACTATGAATCGTTTTCATATTATATCAATTTATTTAAGAAATAAAAACACCATATTGCAGATTTTCATGTTGATATTGTTCTCGTTCTATTTGATATAATTTAGGGTAGTCCCTTTTCCAATCTCTTCTAAGAGAATGCATTTACTAAAGTCAACCAATCATGTGTTGCCAAATATTAATGACTTTAATCATGCTTTTGTGGAATATATATACAATAAGGGTTTGGTTCAATTCCCAATTCCACATGATAATAATTATGCCCTTAAAAAGTTATGTGTGCTATGTTTCAACTTTTCACATCTTGAGTTTAACTTTATTGAAATATTTTTTCCTTTTTGTTTGTAAAATGTTAAATACTTATGTTTTGGAAGTTTAGAAGTAAGTTTGTCAAATCATGGGTTGAAAACAAAGCAATGATCATAATTTATGGAAAATATCATTTGTTGTATTATGGTTTCCATGTCAGATATTGATTAGACTCACTTGAACACAAAAAATATATATGTAAGAATGCTTTTAAAGAGCTAAAAAGTAGATAACCTTAGACACTTATAGTAGAAAATGTTTATGTCTTCTTTTTAAGAGAAAAATATTCATGTTCCCTTTGCATCTCTCATGAAGAATACACTAAGAATTCAAGAGGTTCTCTATCATCATTAAGCAGCACACATTACATGAACTAGATTTACACCTAACTACTATCTACTACAATTATGGTACAATAAAAAGTGTTGATAGCTGCTTGTGCCATAACAAAGCTCATTGGAACCCATAGGGCATCCCTCTCTCCAAGTTCTAAAAGCATCTAGTATATTTTCTAATAACATAATACCACCTTGATTCCATATTTTTTTATAACATAATACCACCTTGATTCCATATGATATCGTTATTTCCTCAATATGAGGATTTTGAGAAAGAAAATTATTTATCCTATGATTAGTTGTGTTTTGTTTGGGTAATAAATTTAAATTCATGTATCTTGGTCCACCTAAGAAAACAAAGCATCATCTACTACTACTTTGGTAGCTTGTAGAGCCAATTGCCAATTTTCTCACCAATTCTCTCAAGTCACATATTCAAGAAACTACTTCCCATTTCTAATTTGAAGAAAGAATGACATTAATATATACTTATTCTTCTATGTCAAGCTTTGGTGATCATTCCCCCATTATGAGATAGTTAACATTAGAGCAGCAATGTACCCACAAATTTCAAGCTTAGAAATGTCCTTATTTTAGGTCCTCTTTCTACAAAACCTATGACTATGATTGTCTAATAGTAAGACCTAATCTTAGAAATCATTAATGATTTTGTAAATTTATAATAAAATTTCATAACCACATTGAAAGTCAAGTCAATAATAAAAAGAGATTTTAAACTTATTGTTATAGGGTGTGAAATCAAGTATACTTTATTAAAATGCAAAGAAAGCAGCTTATACACAAAGATTGGATAGCTTTTAACATAACTATATAACAATCAAATTTAATCATTAGTCCACTTGCTATTAGCTTCTCTCTATGATCTATTATTACGTACTAAGTGGTACCAAAAAGTATTAAACTAGGTAGCATTCATTTTCCATTCTATTACACTAGGTAGCATTCATTTTCCATTCTATTAAACTAGGTAGCATTCACAAGCATCCCCATGTGCCATTCTAGGCCATTGTATCCATGATACTTAAACTTTGAGGGGTATTTAATGTATGTGAATTAGGTATATAATTCAAGTAAGTAAGGGGTTGGAATTTTTTTATTGGTCACTATGTCAACCATAACTTGCATCATCAGGATTTGTGTAGCTGCTACATGTGCTTCCACAACTTGTGTACTAAGCAATGGTATCAACAAAGGTATTAAAAAACTTAAGGGCATTTTCCACCATAGGCTCTTTGACTTGCATACATTTTGTTAAAGACATTTACATAAGCACACTTAAGGGAAAAAGCATGACCCTTGTGACTGTAGTCTCTCATTTTCTACATTCTCTTCTTCCTCTTCTACATTCCCTTGTAACTGTAGTCACCTCATCTGCTACATTCTCTTCTTCCTCTTCTTGGGTTGTCTCACCTTGTGGCATAAATTGTTTTTTTTTTGAGCCACTGTTCTTTAGTTTCTTATTTGTTACCTCCTCTTTCTCCATTTGAGCAAGTATCTCCTGTGTGCTTGCTAGAGCCGCTGGCTCTTATAATTCCTCCTGCTCTACACCCTTATTCCATGGTAGTGCCTCCTACTTTGTATCCTTATTCCACGGTAGTTCCTCCTACTCTACATCCTTATTCCATGTGGTAGTGCCTCCTACTCTCCATCCTTATTCCATGGTAGTTTCTCCTATTCTCCATCCTTATTCCATGCTTACTATAAGAGAATTGGTCCTTATAGTTCCTCTTGCTCTCCATCCTCATTCAATGGCTTTTATAGTGCCTCTTGCTCTTCATCCTTGTTGAAATTAGGGCATTGTGATGAGCTATGGTGGATCAAACACTAGAATCAACATCATTAACAAAGTGATTAGCAAATAATTAAGATGTAATTAGTGGGTAATTAGCAAATAATTAAGACATAATTAGTGGGTAATTAACAAATAGATTAATGTAGGCATGGATACTCAAAAACCAACAAATTCTCATTAGGGCAATGCCTCAATTTATAGAGTTTACATCAAGCATCAAATCCCACTGATTTCTCCTTGATTCACTCCACCTCTTTTCCCTGATTCTCTCCACCTCTTCACTTTTCCCAGAATATCTCCCAGAATATCTCCACACTTCCCAAAATATCTCCACACTTCCTAAATCTTCTCATGCTACCCTTTATTCTCTCCCAGTAGATTCTTCTCACCTTTTCACAGGTTCTTTCACATTTACACATCCTCTTTTACAGCCTCTAACCAAGGGCTTGTTCCCGCACACACCCTATTCACTTGTATATTTCAACACCTCCCCTCAAGTGAATACTCCTAGTACACCTAGACCCTATACCAAGTTTGCCTCCCCTTACTTGATAGTCCGCGACTAGTGCCTACCCCTCCCCTCAAGTTATCTTAGCACACCTGGACCCTATATTAAGTTTCTCTCTTACTTGATAGCCTGCCGACGACCAGTGCCTCGAGTCCCTAAACTCATAGTCCTTGACACTCTCTCTCTCTATGTGTCCAAGGCTTACTATAGTTGCCCGCGACCTTGACTAAAGTGCTCACACATACATCTATCTACCATGTGGCCTACATCATCGGTGGCTCAGAGGTGGTTTTACTTTGTTGGGGCAGGTTACATTGGGTTGTGGGGTCTCTCTCTCTCTCTCTCTCTCAGAGATTTTCACATGGCTCCTCACTCTTTGGAGCCTCACATCTTCTCTTGTCTTCAGTCTTCTTGTCGTGGCAGCTTCTCTCCACGTGTCCATGTCTTCTTTCAGTCTTCTTGGGGCAGCTTCTCTTCTCGTGTCCATGTCTTCCTTCAATAATGCTTCCTTTAGATCTTCTTGGTGTGGATCTTCCTCTTGGAAGGAGATGTTCTTCTTCTTTCATGGCTGGGGCCATGAGCTTGTCCGTCAGTTCTTTTTGCTCTATGTGAGCAACATGTTTAAACATTTTGTTGACAGTTCTTTTGGGCTTTTTTTGTTTATCTTGTGTCATTATGCAATGCAAACCCAAATCTATGCGGGAGGTCTTACCTCTTGCCTTATTCTGGACAAGGGCAGTGTCTGATCCCATATTTATACTGATGTAATGTGCCCAATACATAATGCATATGGCATTCATTCTTATGCACATTCCCAAATGCAACTCTGGCTGTGAATAATCTTGAATTTGAGTGAGATTTACAGGCATTAACCAAGGATTAAATTTAAAATGATGATTATCACAAATTTATCAGCATAATTTTTTCAAAAATTACATTAAATCAAGGGTAACCAATTTGTACGGAATGGTTGGAGTATCAAACCAACTCCGAATTGCAATCTGAAGTTACAGGGATCTGCAGATTTGATGAAGAGCTTGGATCTCACTGTAGACTTGATGAAATTGAATTCTGTCTTCACCAGCTTGTAGAGCATGCTTGAAAACCCCCGGGGCTAAGAGGAATTAGAGCAATTTGATTTGATCAATTGGAAATTACTGATTTGCTGCAAAAAAACGGAGCTTGATAAAAATGCGATTTCTCTTCATTCGGTTGGCGGTTTGCGCTTCTGATTTGACTGGCTGGAGTAGCAATGAGTTGGCTATCTATGGCTAGAAGGGTTTGGGCTAATTTTATGTGTGCAAGGAGAGGGAGCTCCTCCACTGGCTGGGGGTACAGAGGCTAGTTGAAAAATAACTAAAAATTTGATTAATTTTTAATTATCTACTAATCTTGATTAATTAGATAATGGGCTCATAAACCTCATGGATTCTAGGCATGGCTCTGATATTATGTTGAAATTAGGGCATTGTCATGAGCTATGGTGGATCAAACACTAGAATCAACATCATTAACAAAGTGATTAGCAAATAATTAAGATATAAATAGTGGGTAATTAACAAATAGATTAATGTAGGCATGGATACTCAAAAACCAGCAAATTCTCATTAGGGCAATGCCTCAATTTATAGAGTTTACATCAAGCATCAAATCCCACTGATTTCTCCTTGATTCACTCCACCTCTTTTCCCTGATTCCATCCACCTCTTCACTTTTCCCAGAATATCTCCCAGAATATCTCCACACTTCCTAAATCTTCTCATGCTACCCTTTATTCTCTCCCAGTAGATTCTTCTCACCTTTTCACAGGTTCTTTCACATTTACACATCCTCTTTTACAGCCTCTAACCAAGGGCTTGTTCCCGCACACACCCTATTCACTTGTAAATTTCATCAATCCTTATTTTATTGCTCTTATAGTACCTCCTTCTTTGCATCTTTATTCCATTCTTGCTAGAAGAGTAGCTGGTTCTTATAATGCATCATCTTGGTCTCCATCCTTATTCAATGGCTTCATGCTGTACATCCTTATTCCCTGGCTCTTATAGTGCCTCCATTCGGGGAAATATGGACTACCAAAAGGGCCCTTAAGGATTAATTTTAATCAAGTTTGGACCAATGGGAGGGGAGGGAGTGCACATTCTATCCACTAGCTTTAGAACCTAAAGTAGAGGTATTTATTGATATACTTTAGGCTTGTCCCCCTAGTAACCCCAATCACATCACCTTTTTTTAATCTAATAACCCCCCATTAGTGTCACTTCACCTCCCTTGGGCCCCACCAGACCTGCATGCCAAAAAGTAACCCTAAAAATGGAAAAAAAATTCCCTCCAAAAATGTGATTTTATCCCCAAAAAAGTGCTTCCATATTATTCTATAGTGAAAAAAGGACTCTCCAAGCTTCCTAACTCCTTTCTATGCTCTTAAACTAATTACACATACAAACCATTAGTCCTTAATCCCTCTCTGATCTTGCTTGCAGCCTTCTAATCTTTGCTGTAAGCTTGTAATCTCTCTTCAATCCTCTTGTATGTCTTCTTTAATCTCTCCTTAATCTTGCAGCAAGTTTCAAACCCTCTTGCAAGCTTCCATATCTCTACTAATCTTGTATAACCTCTCTAATCCCTCTTTAATCTTTCTTGCAACCTTATAATCTTTGTTGTGAGCTTGTAATCTCTCTCCAATCCTCTTGTGTGTCTTTAATCTCTCCTTAATCTTGCAACAAGTTTCTAAACCTCTTGCAAGCTTCTATATCTCTACTAATCTTGTTATAACCTCTTTAATCCCTCTCTACCCACTTGTAAATCTTGTTGAAAGGTTTAATGGCTCTCTAAGCACTTGTCTAATCCTCTAGTAGCCTTTTAACCTCCCTATTCCTCCTCTAATCCTACTAAGTCACTTTATCCTCTTGTAAGCAAGTTCTCAGCCATGGAAACATCGAATAGGAGACCCCGTGATTCCATCTTGAGTATATTCTTAACAACTCTAGGAATGAGCAAGGTATTTAGGTTGGAGAGAGATTCAGGGTTAATGATTGGGTTTACTTATAGCCAAGCTTAAGAGGGCCACACAAAGTCAAAGATTGTGGTGTTTTGGAACATCATTGGAAGAGAAGATTGCTAGCTTTCATGAAAACTCAAAATGAAGGCATGGTGGCAGTGGTTCAACATGTCTACTTGGCTTTAGACATTCATCTTCCTCCTCAAATGGAAAAAACCAAGTTTCCTTGTAATTGTAAGTATTTTATCTCACTAATGTGGTTCTATTCAAATCATTTTGTTATATCCTTGTTCTTCACTTCTTCTTTTTTACGGTTTTGTGTATGCAGACATATTCCCATCAAGTTATATAGAGGAACAACCATTGAAGAGCATAACAAGGACCTTTAGTGCTTTCTGTTCCACCATAGGTGAGGTTTTATTTCCCAACAAGAACCCTAGGACACTTCTTGGCAGTAGAGTATTCTTTTTCACACACTCTTACATAGTTTCCTCTAGGCCTAAAGACTATGGAAGACTTAAAAAGCTTCCATTTCCCTCATTAGGCAGTATAGAGTGGCCAATCCCAGACAAATGGAGTATAGATGCCTTTAAACAAAAGATTATTAGTGATATCCAATCCTCTTTAAAATTTACAAAGCCCTCTCGACTAGTAGGTCGTCTTAGTTGGTATGCTCCCATTCATCTTTTGTGCACGTGTTTTGTAAGCTCTTACCACAAGCCACTCCAACAATGTTTATTTGTGAGAAATTGCAATCTGAGTAGATGAATGGTTTATTTGAAAATGCATGGGATATAGTGGAAGGGCTGCATAAGGGAGATGTATATTCTTGCAAAGTTGTGATTTCAAGTATCACACTTTGATACTTGAAGCACGCTCAAATTTATACATCCTATTCCACTACGAGCGATGGATGAAGAAAAAGGGGGAGTGGATACCCTTGCAGTCATGTGAGGGTGTTGATCCACCCATAGAACTACCGGGCAAACTACCTAATGGCACCATTGACCTTGTCAGCACTAGCAAAGAATGGAGCTTAGCAGACGTTCGATAACACCTACTAATCATGGGATTTGAGGAAGTACAAGATGCAAGCTTTAAGATAGAACGTCGAAAGGTATTAGCTTTTTCTCGTTGATTTTTGAGTTGATTTTTCTTAACCATCCATGCTCTGGTGATATTTGTTCATATGTGTTTGTGTAGATTGGGAGACGTATGGAGAAGTCTTTCATGGTTCGTTATTCTTGGAGGGATGGGGGTGTGGAATTGCAATTAGGAGTGTAATTGGGTAATGTCAATGTAATTGTTTTTTGTTGTAATCCAACTTTTTCCTTTTTGGTTAATAATGTAATGAATGGCACGGACTATTTGGATCAGGCTTGAGTAATTGCAATGAGTTTAATTTGGATAAGTTCAAACTTATTATTTGAATACATTTGATTAAATATATTACTTGGATTAAGTATTATAATTAAAGTGACTATATTTAATGAAGTATTTTGGGCGGTTGGCCCTTTTTCGTTAACTATGAAATCATCGATTTCAAACCCTGATTTTTTCTATAAATAGGAAACCTCCCTCATTTTTTGTCATTTGTATCACTAGCACTCGCGCGCATATATTCCCTATATCTTGGCTTGCACTCTCATCGTGATCCTAATGGATTATTCCATGGCGTATGAGAACTTTATTGCATTCCTAGAGAGGAATGAGTGGGCTGGCCTCCAGTAAGAGTTATTTCACATTTTCTCTTGCACCATTGACTTCAAAGCTACTATCCTCCTCACCGAACATGACTACGAGGAGACCTTGGATTATATGGAAACCTACATAAATCCCTTTTCTGTGATCATCCTCGACAGTAACACTCTCTGGGTCCCTTGTTACGAGCTTCTATGCTACATCAATAAAAAACGATGCAAACTATCCTAAGAGATTGCGTAGGTACCAACAAGCTGTACAAGAAGATGGGCACTTAAAGGGACTCTCCACTCAGGAGATGGATGCCCTTGGTAAGGGAAACATCGGCACCAAATTTTTGTGATGGATCTCAACATTCATTCTTATGTTGAATGAACAAGACTCCGATGATGAGGTTGAGGTCGGTGATGTTGCCTTGGCCAATTTAGTTAAGGGCAAGGAGGTAGATCCAAATCCCAAGCTTCTTGATCAAGTGGCAGAGGTTCTTCTTCAACAATACAAAGAGGCAAAAATAGCTGAAGGTACCACCTCACGAGCCAGTGGAGAAGGGTTATTAGCAATGGCGGCTATGGATGCAGCCACCACGAATGAGGCCGATGAGATAGGGGTAGCACCAGATATGCCCAAGCTAGCACTAAGTATGCTTAGCTCCGTAGTGGTAAATGGAGAGGATTTTCTCTTCTTTTAGGACTTAAATTTTTTTAAAAAGTAAAGCAAGATGAGTGCTCGTATCTCCTTGCCATTGGGCTAGATTGTCCACTTGACATACTCCAAAAAGCACCTTGGATGTATCTCACCTACATCCTTACACTCTAATGATTCTCCCACAACATTCTAGAGAACTTAGTCAAAACACCAACATGAAAATTGATGTTTGGTCTAGTGTTATACAAGAAGATAAGACTACAAAGTAAAAAGTCTCATCCACAAGTTTTGAAGTGTCTTCAATACACAACTTGAGATCCATCAATTGCCTTACATTTAAGCATGCCAAATTCCTTCAGTATATTACTTGCATCTTTTGTTGAGAAATAAAAACATTGTTCAATTTTTGTCAAGCCTCAATCTCCAAACAATAATGCTAATCCCAACATCTATCATCTCAAACTCTACACTAAGCAACTCATGTGTTTGTGATATCTTTTTATGGTGATCCACTATCATGATGAGGTCATCAACATATCCCCCCCTTCCCATTGGTGGATAACTTGATTAGAACTAATTTTTTGATTAGTAAAGGGCCCATTTTAGAGTCCATTTTCTCCCTAATGGTTGCTTTATCGAGTACAGAGGCAGAGTACAGGGGTGCTGCTATGGCAACTTGTGAGGTAGCTTGGTTTTAGAAGCTACTTGGTGATATGGGTGAGCCTGTGGAGACAAAAAATTGTCATTTATTGTGACACCATGAATAGCATATAGTTAGCCAATAACCCAGTATCCTATGCTAGAACAAAGCACATTGAGGTGCATTAGCACTTTGTGATGAGGAAGAAGGTTCTAGTAGTGATGTAGATGTGGTATATGTCAGCACACAGAGGATTAGGTGGCTAACATCTTCACAAAGGCATTTGGTACTATAGAGAAGCTCCATAGGTTTAGGAGATTACTTGCAGTGTAGTGTGTGGAGTTAAGCTCGAGGAGGAGGAGTGTTGAGATATCAAGCTCAACTAGTGCTATAGGCAGATATTGATCTGGCCTGGGTGATAGCTTCTGCACTTATGTCATTGGCATGGTTGGTAAGATTATGGTTGATATGCCGCCAGTGGATGACATGCTGTGTGACAACCATTTTGGAGTACTAGAGTTATGGCATAGTTATAGCACTAGCTCATATAGTCGGATTCACACTATTGACCGACCATTGTATGTTATAGGGGAGAGTACTTTCCCTTTTAGTTATATGGTTGTAGAGAAGAGAAGAAGATAGAAGAAAATTTAACCATCCATCTCTCTCTTGTATCTTAAACTCTCTTGTGTGTGTGTGTTTGCTTGTTGCAACAAGGAACTCAAGATCTCCCTCTCTCCCATATTCTCTTTAAGAATGTCACAAGAAGCAGAGTGGCATAAGAAATGGCAAGATGCAACAAAATAATTATGCATCTTCAAGCAAGTAGGCTGAAGATAGATGTGAGCCATTATTTATTATGTAACACATGTTTAATTCAGTGACTATAGATGTATCCACAAATGGTGATGATGTATGGTATATGGATTCAAGAGCCTCTAACCACATGACTTGTCATGGGTGAGTGGTTTAGAGATCTTAAAAATTTGGAAAAACCAGGCTATGTAGAGAGGGGGATGATAGGACTCATCCTCCTTGGCATTGAAGCATTTCCCCCAATTTTTTGGGCATTCTAGCATTTGGTGCATGTGACAATTGCTTTAGCTTTTCTCACATTGGGAATGTGTCATTGGCTATGTAGGATGGCAAGATGAGGCACTTGGATTATGTACTTCATGTGTCTAACATAACAAAGAATTCGGTTTCTATTGGGTAGATGGTTGAGCATGGTTTGCAGGTATGTTTTAACCTTGAGGACTGCTATGTTGAGGGCTTCAAAAATAAATGTCATTTGGTTGCAAAAGGACAAAAGAGTGGGTAGAATATTTACTTTATATATAACCATGCATGAGATGAAAGCTTCTATGTTTGCACAAGATACATGTGTTGTGGTCGATTAGATATCTGGCACAAACATAGTGGCCATGTGAATGAGTAGCGATTGAAGCCTATATAGAATTTAGAAATTGTTCATAGGTTTACTAAATTTTAAGGTGGATAGAATGCATAAAGTATGTGAAGCATGTCAGTTTGGAAAGCAAACAAAAAATATATTTTCACATGACAGGAATGTCACTAAGAGAGCACTTGATGTGGTGTACTCACATTTATGGGGTTCTGTTACATTCCCGTAACGCCACTACGGGCATTACCACAGGAGGGGACGGCCTCTGGCTCACCACCCAGCCTCTGGCTCACCACCCAGCCATAGAGGAAGAATGAGGATTGCCCCTCATCCCCCAGGCTATATAGTGTGTGGCCTGCCGTCCACACTAGCCTGGCCGCCCATGACTCCGCATGGGCGTCCTCTCCCACTGAACCCCGGACATGGCCATCCGGTCTGCCGTCGGTCACAGGCGTTACAGCCTACGTGACATTACCCCCCCCTTAAGAAGAGTTTTCGTCCTCGAAAACAAACATGGGCGGCCAGGCTAGTGTGGACGGTAGGCCACACACTATATAGCCTGGGGGATGAGGGGCAATCCTCATTCTTCCTCTATGGCTGGGTGGTGAGCCAGAGGCCGTCCCCTCCTGTGGTAATGCCCGTAGCGGCGTTACGGGAATGTAACACTGGTATCAGAGCGTGGTTCGATGGGATCGTCAGACTCCGCGCGTGACCGGGGGACCGGAGCCCACTTGATGGTTTTGGACCATTCATCTCCTCATCCTTATCTCGAATGGAGGGTGTGGAGGGAGGCGGCCAAGGAAGAATGGAAGGGAAGAACTCTCTCTCTCTCTCTCTCTCTCTCTCTCTCTCTCTCTCTCTCTCTCTCTCTCTCTCTCTCTCTCTCTCTCTCTCTCTCTCTCCCCATCACACACAGCAAGCAACAAATCGCAGGTAAGTAAAGCATCTTGTTTTGTTTGTTTTTTTTTCTGCGTTGAAATTGTCTGCATTGAAATTCGTTTCATAGATAGAAGGTAGCCTCTATACTGTGTGTGGGGGAGGTTGGGGGGGCCGAAGAGCAGCCCCATTGCGAGGACCAGCCCACCTTTTACCACGACTTGCGTTGAAGAGGATATCCCATCTAGTGGTCGTCGTCTGAGAAGTGAGGTGAAGAGCACAAATGTGCGAAGACCACGTCTGAGTGGGTGGGGGCGAATGCTGACCCTCGTTTGAAAGGGGGGGCGTAGAGCCCAAGCGATACGGCTCTGACGGCAGCTACGCTGTGCAAAGGAAGGCCAGCCAAGCGGCCAGGTGGCGGCAAGCCAGCCAGGCCAGCCAGGCGGCGGCACCGGCCAGCCCCATCAGCAGCCAGCCAGCACTGCAGGCGGCCAGAAAAAGGGAAAAAAAAAAGAAAAGGGTTAAAAACCATTTATTTTTTTAAAATATATTTTTATTATTCATTTTTATGAAATTAAAAATGAGAAAATTTCAAACGAATCCTCTCTCGGAAGGGGAGGAAAGTTAATCCCCGTAAGGGATAATCCTGGCAAGGCACAACCTCTCGACCATTTTTATTTTTTTTATGAAGACTCTGGGAGCGTAGCCTCACCAGATTTCAATTTACACTTTTGCGAACGTCATCTTGCTAGAGTCAAAGTTTTGTTTGGACAAATTTGTGTTTGTTTTGTAGTGACAAACAAATGTGTTCTTTTGTAGACACACCTCCTCTGTAATGTCACCACTCAGGTCTAGTCCGGAGTGATTTGGTCCTAGTTTTGTGCATTGAGGGTAGCACATGTGGTGATCACACATTTGGTTCAGAGAGACTAAATTTATGCTGAGCATAGACTTAGTATTGACTATCAAAGTCATGTAGTTTGGCTATAGTGTAAATTTAAAACTGCAATGTGTTTTACTTGGGCTAAGAGGACCGGCAGTGGCGTCAGTTGTGCCCAAATTAGACGAAGTGCTTATCACGAGAAATCAAGGTAAGCCTAATTGAGCCATAGTGCTCATAACCCTTCACAATCTTTTAACAGTTGCTAGAAGATTGTGATAAACTTTGGCAATAAGAACCATGTACAAGCGTAGTCTTGATGTGGTTATGCCTTGTGTCCAAACAAGTTGCTTACTGTTTGTAGCAACAAGAGAGCCTTGGCCCATAGAGGTAAGCTGGCCCTTGTTGGTAGTAACAAAATAGTGTCACTACTTGGGCCTAGAGAGTGGTGACTAGTTTGATTTAGTCACGTAGATTGCCTTGTCAAAGTAATCCCTAAGATGTGCATTACTTGGGATAAAGGGGCTAGCAGTGCTGCTCGCAGTACTCAATTGAATGGTTTATCTAGGAGTACTAATCTGAGGGATTATCATACGCCTAGATAATAATAGCAGATTTAGGATTGATTTGTAAAAATCAAAGGTAAATCTGAAGGGGTATAGTCTTGAGATGTAATGCTCAATGCCCTTATAGAAGTTGATCGACGAAGAGAACTTACTAGCATGGTTTTCTCTTCATTTTATTGCCATGTGTCGACATCCCACTGCTCGAGAGTTTGTGGTGATCTTTCGAGGGGGGAAAGAGCCTTTTTATATGTCACATCAATTGGTTTGGTGGTAATTTGATGGTACGGGACATCAAATTCTCACGGAATCGATTGTAGTCTTGGTGGAATGGGACGCCAAGGCTTGTGCATGTAACTTGACTCTTTGGCAGGTCTGTATGTACACTTGTCTGTAGTGATAAAGTGTGCAAGATAAAATTTGAACTTTGAAAATTACCAAATATAGCCATAAGTTGGGATAAAACCCAGTTACAGAGTTCAGAGAAGCTCTAGGTAGCAAGACCATGATGGTGTACTAGTGCTCACAGAGTGATTTAGTTCCGGAGTGATCTAAATCTAGAGGTTAGCAGTAAGACTAGCTTGGTTGGACAGTTTCATGCATGGGGGACGCCCTATAGCATTTTGCAAGTGTAGTCTTGCCTATGTTCAACATAAGTGTGCGATTGTGAGCACATTTTAGTTGCTACCATATGAATTTGGGAAATATATTACTTTCCTACATAAGCAATTGTAATATTGCATGACAGGCTATTTTGCTTACAAAGTTCATGTGCGTGTAAACCCTATAAGTCGTATGACCCCTGGGGAATGAGTGGAGCATTTCTAGGATTTAATAAGGTTTTACATGGCAATAGTGAGTAGTATCTCACTCCAGATGAGCCTGGTTGTTGTTAGTATCGGATCCGACATATGTAGTGTACATAAAATCGGCTGAGTTAGGATAGGAGGCTAAGCCGGAGAGCTTAGCATAAAATCCTACTGTATCTGGTGAGTTTTGACTTAACCGGAGTGTTAAGAAGTAAACTCAAAGTCTAGGGCTAAACTGGAGTGTTCGGAGGCAGACATATCTTTTGTTAAATCGGAGAATTTAGCAACAGATAAGCTTGGGGTGAACCATGGTACCCAAGAAAAAAGCTCTTCACACTAAAATAGTGCACAATAATTTTAGGGTGATAAAAATCCATCGCAGGAATGTTTTACAACTTTCCATAGATGATAGATGAAGACCATGTACTTTACGGAGTTAAAGTACATAGGTGGTGACTTCGGCGCCACATTTTTTGTAGGAAGTCACCAGTGGTGTAATTAGGTCAGCCGAGACTCCACAAGACCTATGCACTAGTTTTTAAGTTGACCTCTATGATAAGGACGTCCAAAAATTCGTGTTGTAATACCAGAAATTGTACTGCAATGTGCAATGGAGGGGTCAATTTGTGTAGTCACTTCTCAGCAGCAAGTGACTTAAGCATCTTGTTATAGATGGTTGTATATGGTACTCCCACTCAGGGGAGGTATGCCATTGGGTACGGAGTTACTCACAGACTAGTATGTTAATTTGTGTAGTCACTTCTTAGCAGCAAGTGACTTAAGCATCTTGTTATAGATGGTTGTATATGGTACTCCCACTCGGGGGAGGTAACCATTGGGTACGGAGTTACTCACAGACTAGTATGGAGCTACTAGTGTGATGATAGTGGGTACGTAGTTACTCACTACTAATACATAGCTGCTAATAAAATTAAGATCCTCGAGTGAAAGATACTCTAGATCAACATTTTAAATTACCGAACCACAATACATGAGTATCGAGGTACTCATAAATATGTTGACGTTGCTCAAATCGAGGGACCGATTTGTTCGATGGTATGGAATAAGTAAGGAGAGTGGAGTAACTTAAAAAGTTACACATCACTAGTCCTAGTGAGTTGTCAAGGTTATCCGTAGTTTGATGATCCCCTCTACCTATCAGATAACATTCAATTTTGCAAGCCCTGGCATTTAATCCGTAGTGATTATGAGTTTGGTGTAAGATATGGTTATGAAGTTCTTACAAGAGTACTCGTTTATTTGCTTGTCATTGGTTATAGCTTGGTAGAGATTGCCACCTGTGATGGGTAGGTAGCTTTGCCGCTATAATGAGGAGGCAGCAAATAATGTTCTCATAGTTATACTTCATACCAACACCAAACAGGGATAGGATGAAATTCCTAAGTTCATCATCACAAAGTACTGTGATGTTTGCATTTATATTGAATGTATGATGTAATGAGACATTGGGCTTGTGTAATTACCACAATTATCTAGCAACCTATGGCTTCGCAGCAAGCTCAGTCATTATCTGTGGATTGATAATGTGGTTATTAGTAGTTTGGAATTTTTCTTGATAGATGGTACAACCCACCCAAATGATTCATAAGTGTGTAACCGCTTATGAAGGGTAGTAATATGCAACAATGAAGCACTTTGTTACAAGTGTGAAACCACTGATCTGTTGCAAAGCAGTTTATCAATAGTACCACCATATGTGCGTAGACACTATACCACATCTTCGTTGCAAGATGTTTAAGAGTTTCTTAGAAGGACTCAAGAATATAACATATGCTATTAAACACGGTCTAGATTTGTTCTTGGACCTATGACACTAGCGTGTAGTCGCTTGAGAGTAGAGTTTTTGAGGACAAAAACCTTTCTTGAGGGAAAGGAGGAATATCCTCAAATATCACGTAAACTCGAATAGTTGTGTGAGTCCAGACAATACTTGAAGGGATGTGTCTGGTAATAGCAACAAAGAGTTGTAAGTGATTGGATGTAACTCCAGACACCCGTAGTGGTGCAAGAATTTTTATCAAACATCTCCACATACTATATGGTCTGCCCGCATATATAGTATGGCATAAGAGATAGGAAGTTTGATTGTTATATTTGAAGGAAAATCTTCAAAAACTTACATTTGCTCTGAGTTAAAGTGGAGTTTAATCATCCGTAGTTGATGGTAGTTAGAAACTCAACAAGATTCTAGAGCATATGCTTGTGCAAAGATGTTACTCTAAAAGAGAAAGCATCTCTCAGCTTTGGAACTAATCCTTGTGATGCATGATTAGATTGGCTCTAGTTTATTTCTCCTATGGCCGTAGAGCTTTCCAAGGAGAAGTTTTAACAAAGATGTTACTCTAAAAGAGAAAGCATCTCTCAGCTTTGGAACTAATCCTTGTGATGCATGATTAGATTGGCTCTAGTTTATTTCTCCTATGGCCGTAGAGCTTTCCAAGGAGAAGTTTTAACAAGTTGGTGATGCAACATGGTAGCGTAGTCTACAAATATTTAGTAGCATAGTCTAAGAACTTGCGCTACTAGAGTGCTCTCTAGTACATTAGCTTCTGTGCTAATGACATGATGCAAAATCAAGGCATGAAATTTGCCTTGGGGTTTTGGTTGAAATACCAAATCACGGCTTGCGTGAGTACTACTAGACATTTGCTTACCAATGACTTCCCCAGTTAATGGCACGTCAGATTGCCCGTAAAAGCGACGGGTCGAGCTCGACCGGACACGTGGGAGAAATATGCTAATTACTCCATTCACGAGACGGGTACTTACTTTACAAGGGTAGAGTATGTGTACCAACTATTGGTGACTTTCGGGCCCAAATTCTTAAAGAAAGTCATGATAGTCCAAGTGCGGGTCATCCTGGGATTCAAAAGACCTATGCACTAGTAAAAAGACAGTTTTATTGGCCTAGTTTATTTAAGTACGTCCAGACTTATATGCTGAAATGCAGTAAGTGCCAGGTCAATAAACATGAACGTCTTAAGGTTGGAGGACTACTCCATCCGCTGGATATTCCTCAAGGGAAATGGGAAAGCATTTCCATGGATTTCATTACCGGTTTACCCAAGACGAGTCGAGGGAATGACTCAGAGTGGGTGGTAGTGGACAGGTTAACTAAAATGGCAAAGTTTATTACCGCGAAGAAAACTGTAAAAACGCCAGAGTTGGCAAAACTCTTTATTGAACATCTCTACAAGCTATATGGCCTGCTCGCAGATATAGTGTCGGATAGAGATAGAAAGTTCAACAGTCATTTTTGGAGGGAAGTCTTCAAAAAGTTGGATACTACTCTAGGTATGAGTACAGCAGATCATCCGCCGGAGTCTGATGGTCAAACTGAAAGAGTTAACCAAATTCTAGAGGATATGTTGCGTTCTTATGTTAGTAAGAAGCAATCTAATTGGGAAGAGTACTTGCCCTTATTGGAGTTTGCCTATAACAGCTCCAAACACTCAGCGACTGGATTTACACCATTCATGTTAATGTATGGATTCCAGCCGAGATCTCCGATGGCTGTAGGCCTAGAAAAGGAGAAGGTTCAATCTGTCAAGGATTTCCTTGAAGATATGAATGATATGCTCAGAGCCGCACGTGAGAGCATTCGTAGCGCTCAGGATCGCGCTATAAAGGACGAAGAAAGGTGACCTTTGCAGAAGGTGACTTTGTATTCCTCTAGGTTCCTGCGCAGTCAGAAACCATGAAAACGGGAAAGTGTGATAAACTTTCTCCGAGATATTGTGGTCCTTTTAAAATCCTTAAGAAGATTGGGGACGTAGCATATAACTTTGAGTTACTGGACAGTTCTCAAGTCCATCCTGTCTTCCATGTCAGTAAACTGAAGAAATCAGTTCACGGCGGGTTAGAGAACGCAGTTTCTCCAGAGATTTTGGTGGACTTGATAGAGCCACCAAAGATACCACATGAACCTGAAAAGATTCTAGAGTATCGTGATAGACAAACCCGACATAAAGTGTACTAGGAGGTACTTGTTAAATGGACAGATAGGGATGAGGAGGTGGCAACCTGGGAACGCCGTAGTGCAATTTCCAAAAGGTTTCCCCAGTTTGTTTTCGAGGACGAAAACTCTTCTTAAGGGGGAGGTAATGTCACGTAGGCTGTAACGCATGTGAACGACGGCAGACCGGATGGCCATGTCCGGGGTTCAGTGGGAGAGGACGCCCATGCGTAGTCATGGGCGGCCAGGCTAGTGTGGACGGCAGGCCACACACTATATAGCCTGGGGGATGAGGGGCAATCCTCATTCTTCCTCTATGGCTGGGTGGTGAGCTAGAGGCCGTCCCCTCCTATGGTAATGCCCGTAGCGGCGTTACGGGAATGTAACACTAAAATGTCACGTAGGCTATAACGCCTGTGTGACGGATGGCAGACCGGATGGCCATGTCCGGGGTTCAGTGGGAGAGGACGCCCATGCGGAGTCATGGGCGGCCAGGCTAGTGTGGACGGCAGGCCACACACTATATAGCCTGGGGAATGAGGGGCAATCCTCATTCTTCCTCTATGGCTGGGTGGTGAGCCAGAGGCCATCCCCTCCTGTGGTAATGCACGTAGCGGCGTTACGGGAATGTAACACTACTCTGATACCAGTGTTACATTCCCGTAACGCCGCTATACGGGCATTACCACAGGAGGGGACGGCCTCTGGCTCACCACCCAGCCATAGAGGAAGAATGAGGATTGCCCTTCATCCCCCAGGCTATATCCTGTGTGGCCTACCGTCCACACTAGCTTGGCCACCCATGACTCTGCATGGGCGTCAGGCTCCCACTGAACCCCGGACATGGCCATCCGGTCTGCCGTCGTCGGTCACAGGCGTTACAGTCTATGTGACAGGTTCAATAAAGATGGAATCAATAGGGGGATGTCATTACTATGTATCTTTCATTGATGACCACACAAGGAAGGTTTGGGTATATTTCATGAAAGAGAAAAGTGAAGTGTTTACTCACTTTCATAATTTCAGAATGTTGGCTGAAAAGTAAATAGGTTTGTAGGTTAAGTGCCTAAGGTTAAATGGAGAGAGAGAGTCCTTCTTCAATGAAAAGTAAATAGGTTTTCAGGTTAATTGCCTAAGGTCGGATGGAGAGAGAGAGTACTTCTCCAATGAGTTCAGCGAGTACTTCTCCAGTGAATTTAATGAGTGCTTCTCCAATGAGTTTAGTAATGATACTTAGGAAAGCATGGAATTCAGAGGCAATTCACATGATGCAAGTACACTGAAGTCATTGGAGAGTACTTCTCCAATGAGTTCAGTGAGTACTTGGGAAAGCATAGAATTTAGAGGCAATTCACATGCAAGTATATGCTCCACAGCAAAATGGTGGTGCTGAGAGGAAGAATGGGCACATTGTAGAGGTTGCCCGTGCAGTGAACAATTCAGGGGGAGAGTACTTTTCCAATGAGTTCAATGATGAGTACTTGGGAAAGCATGGAATTCAAAGATAATTAGAGAGCATTTCTCCAATGAGTTCAGTGGAAACTTGGTAAATTATGGACTTTAGAGGCATGTAGGTACACTCCATAAAAAATGGTGTTGTTGAGAGGAAGAATAGGGACAGTGTAGAGGTTGCTCATGCATTGATGAAGGTTGATAAGAGCATACCTCACCATTATTGGACTGAAGTAGTTATTACGAGACTACAGTTTACATTATGAAAAGGATCCCCATGATGGTGGCAGTGCATAGTAGTGATTCCAAAGGAGACGTATACTCGTAGAAATCTAGATTTGTCATGTTTAAAAGTGTTTGGATGCATTGCATATATACACATTCCTGAAAAGCTACGCAATAAGTTAGATCCAAAGGCTAAAAATGTGTGTATATTGGTTACTCCCTTGAGCAACAAGGGTATAGATGCTACAACCTTGTCACACATGACATGAAGGTGACTAGGGATGTTATCTTTGATGAGATGATCAGTTGGTATGATTGAGCAGATGGTTACATAGAATACAAGTCAACAATCATTTCCATTGATGAGTGGATTGAGAGAGTCCAATGGGTCTATTTACAGGCCATGGAGTGACACGCTGCATTAGAAAATTAGTCTTGAAGTTACAGAACGTGTATCACATAAAAGTAAAGAGAAGATTGCTGAGTCTCTTGGTATGCTTGACATTTCATTAGAGCATTCATATGTTGATGAAGAGTCTAGTGACTCAAAGCAGAGTCATGATGAGTAATGAGGAGTTTGGGATTCTAGCTATTAGAACACTTGATGCAAGGAAGGCTAAGGTAGTCACGCAGATCCAATACCACGCAGGTCATTGATGTATGATGGTTATGTAGCTCACCATTATGTGTATATGGTAAAGGTTGTGTAGGAGGTTGAATCCATATGTTTAACGATGTTGTTGGGCATATACATTGAGAGAAAGCCATGGATGAATAAATTGCTACATTGGATGCAAATAAGACACGAGAATTGGTGCCTTTGCATGATGGTATAAAGGCTATTGGATGTAAGTAGGTCTACAAAGTGAAGCACAACTTAGATGGAAGAATTAGGAGGTACAAGGCGAGACTGGTTGCTAAAGATTATGCTCAGACCTATGGCATTGATTATGAGGAGACATTCAACCTTGTTGCCAAAATGGCAACCGTGAGAGCTGTTATTGTAGTGGTGATGGTTGCATCAAAAGGCTAGGTTTTACATCAAATAGATGTAAAGAATGTGTTATTGCATAGTGAGTTGCAAGAAGAAGTATATTTAGAATAGCTACTTGGTTAATGAGGATTTGAGTCACACCCAAATTATGTGTGTAGGCTACATAAAGCCTCGTATGGCTTGAAGAAAGCATCGAGACCATGGCATGATAAGATTGCACAGTATCTTATTACCATTTATATTTGTTAACCAGACTGGTTAACATTATTTTAAAGTGTGGTTATGCTTCATGTAACTCATTTTTATATATATATGGGATCACTGAGCTTACGGCTTGTGTAATGCCAGCCACCATGAGCGTAAGCCTAGGTCTACATAGAGCTAGAAGAACCAATTTTGAGCCCCAATTATAGAATGGGCAGCCAACCATAGTGAAAAGAGAGCTCATGTATATGAATGACTTATGAAATATGAAAAGGAACAATCCCATTATCACAATTGAGTTTCCCTCCCTCTCTCTCTCCCTCTCTCTCTCTCTCTCTCTCTCTTGTGGCTATGGTGGTAAGCTTGTGTGCATCCATACTTGATTGCTTGATTGTGTGTTTGTGTGTGCACGTAGGTGAGGTTCTCATTGCTTTCCACTTCTTCTTCCACTTGCTCTCTCTCTCTCTCTCTCTCTCTCTCTCACCTTCATTCTTGCACACATGAAGGTATTGGATAGGAAATGAGCTCTCCATAGCTCCTTATCTCATTGCTCCTTACCTAGCTTGTGGAAAGCTCAACTTGAGTGACATAAGTGGTGGTGGAGTGAGCCTCTAGTGGCCTCACATGGAGAAGTTAACCCTCATTAGGGCTGGATAAATGCTAGTTCCCAAACTGATCCTCTTGCATTGTCTCCTTTCTCTTCTCCTCTCTTTCTCTTGTGCAAGGAAGCATGCTCGTTTTGGTGAACATCTTTGGCACCGACAATCCCATTATCACAAATTAAGTTTCTCTCTCTCTCTCTCTCTCTTGTGGGCTATGGTGGTAAGCTTGTGTGCATCTATGCTTGCTTACTTGATTGTGTGTGTGTGTGCATGTAGGTGAGGTTCTCATTACTTGCCTCTTCTTCTTCTACTTGTTGTCTCTCTCTCACCTTCACTCTTACACACATGAAGGTATTCATGAAGGTATTGAGTAGGAGTTGATCTCACCATAGCTCCTTCTCTCATTGTTCCTCACCTAGCTTGTGGAAAGCTCCACTTGAGTGACACAAGTGGTGGTGGAGTAAGCCCCTAGAGCGACCTTATATCGAGGAGTAAACCCTCATTAGGGTTGGCTAAATGCTAGTTTCTGAACTGATCCTTGTGTCGTTCTCTCTCTCTCTCTCTCTCTCTCTCTCTCTCTCTCTCTCTCTCTCTCTCTCTCTCTCTCTCTCGGAAGCATGCTCAATTTAGTGAATACCTTTGGCACCGCTGCTGGGGAATACATTTAGCTTAGGGTCCTCCACATCCTATCCCTTAGCTAGAGTCTAGATTTTCCCAGTTGGAATGCATTTAGTTTAGGGTCCTCCACATCTTATCCCTTAGCTACAGGCTAGATTTTCCCAGTAGGAGCTACGTAGCTTATGAGATGCATGTTTGATTGGTTTGATTTTGTTTTTCTTCATACAATGGAGTTCAATTGGAGCATGAGGAGCTTGGGAAGCTACATCAAAAGTGGGAATCTTAATCTCATAATTAATCTTAGGTAATTAGGTTTGATTAGGTATTCTAGGCATCATTTGATAGCTTAGGGTTATCCTAAACCATCCACAAAAAGTAAAAAGCTTAATCTCACAATTAATCTTAGGTAATTAGGTTTGATTAGGTATTCTAGGCATCATTTGATAGCTTAGGGTTATCCTAAACCATCCACAAAAAGCAAAACATAAAAAAATCATCTTTGAAGGCCTGAAACCATTGAGAAACCAAAGGAGAAACTGGGCACATTCAGGCTTGGCTAACTTTTATGAGAAGTGAATGGCCGTTCACTTCTCAGAGGTATGACCGTATGCTCTTAAGCCATGTCCATTTGCTTCCTCTGGTAGGATCTTCCCATAGCCACCTCATCAATGAGAGCAGTGTGAATTAAAAAGGGTATAAAGTGCATTAAAGAGAGCATAAAGTGCATTAAAAAGGGTATAAAAGGAGTATAACTATACTATTAGGGGAATAACCGTACCTTCATAGACGTATGCCCATACCTTCATAAACGTACACCCGTACCTTCATAGTCATACGACCATTCCCTAACAAGTGAATGTCTATACCTTCCCCAAGTGAACGACCGTACCTATACTGACGTGCCATGGATTTTGAGGAAAATTGCAAGGGAACTCATTCTTGAGAATTGCACGAGGGAACTTCTAAAGCTTCCTTTAAAACTACTAGCACAAAATCTAAGGGAAAGGAAAAAGAGTCCTCTTCAGGACAACAAGTGGAGCAGAGCAGTTGCACTAATGTAGCAAAGGACCCCATTGGAGAATAGACCAAGGCCATGACCAAGTTGGGTAACCTCATCTTTACCCTAAGAGAGAACTAGTATGGTGCCCGATTTGTCACGCTGACCACACTAGTACGAAGTGTCCACATTTGAGACCCCAACCCACTCTTTATTATGCTTACTGCCAAAGGTAAGGCAATCACGAAAACTCAAAATGTTACCACCAAAGAGCTACTCAAGCACATGCTCTACCCTAGGCTTTGCCACCACCAAACCCTAGACAACCGCTGTACTTTGCGAGCCTCAGTGCAACACAATGCAACTCAACTAGGACATGAAGTGGCCTCGAGAGGAATCCTTAGGGTGCCCGCCGATGTACCCTTACCACCCCCACCCCAGTGGAGAGATTGACATGTGAAGGGTATGCAATCCATTATGCATACATGACATCAACTAGGGGCTCACTCCACACTCTCCTTCTGTCACCCAGAGAGAGATCCAAGGCTAGGTAATGAGCAAGAGGGAAAGAGCTATGAAGAGCTCAATCTCTACCTCATGCCAACCGTATGCAAATAGGACATGATAGATAGCAATGAGAAGATAGAAGAGAAGAGAAGGGAGAGCACACATACACCAACAATTTAAGCAAGCAAGCCAGCACACAAGCAAGCAAGCAACCATAAACTCAAATGAGATATAGAGAGAGAAGAAAAAACTCAATTGAGACAAATGGGACTGTCCCTTTTCATATTTCATGAAATGTCTTATATACATGAGCTCATATTTACAATGTCTGGCTGTAAGATTCCTCCCTCCAGCTTTTGAGATGTAAAGGTGTAAGAACCTCCCCTTCTACTCTCGTAATCATCCCTGACTGAAATAGAAGAAAGATCTTGTTTTACCCTGTTTTGGCTTAGAGAGAAAAAATATCTAGAGAGAGGTAATTCAAAATTGAGATATCTTTGGATACAAAAATTCTCCTAATGTCTAAAATGGATTCCCCTGAAACAGAAGTTCAAAATGAACTTTCCAATGTGCATTAGGAATTAATCGAAAATGTGTATAAGGGACCTCAGCCTAAGGGTCTACATTTTCAGAAAATTTTGGATTATGGTCCAATTAAGGTTACAATGGGCCAATAGGATTAACCCAAGTGTTGGGATGAGATAAATCCAAAGAATTAAAAAAAAGGTCCAAAAATGCGTAAATCCTCACATCAGATGAAGAGTTATATTTTGGAGAAATGATGCATTTTTGACACCTTGGTAAGGAGAGGGAGACTCTTGAGATAGGTGCCTTTTTCACATGTGTGCTTGGGTTTTTTAATTTAAAAAAATGTGATATTTTTATCTCTCCTCTCTCTTGGAGCAAACTAGATCAAAAAGGGAGCTAAACTGATCCAAATTGAGTCAAACTGAAGCTAGAAAATTCTAGAACCCAGTTGGACTTGGTTAGTGGCCTCCCTCACCTATAAATAGACCCTCATTCCTTTGTATTCTCATCTTTGAGCCATACCATGCCAATATTATCTTAAAATAAGCATATTTTAAAAGTAGAATGTTTTGTGTCAAGAATGCTGGGAAGCAATTTGACTATCTTATCGATTATGGTCATGAAGACCTAAATGAAAGTTGCAATAGCTGGCGGAGAGTCAATGGAGGACGTCTCGTGTGGCAAGGTTGGCCGAGGTCTTGACTAGCCTCGATTTGATTAAAATGGTAAGCTTCTGGTATTGTGGATGAGGGACCAAGGAAGCAGCCTATGAGTGAAGCACTAGCCTGCGACGAAGGAGCCTAAAGGGTGCTCACGCTCTGGGTCACCGAAGATACCCATGCGTGCGTCGAGGAAGAAAATGGAACGATGAGTTGGAGTTGTTTTCTGAACACGAGTGCATGGATCTGGTTGATTGGCTTTGTTGGTCTTCAACGGATGAGTCCATGGCTCTTTTATATGGATCTGTTGGTTGATCTTGCTGATCTTCAATGGAGAATCCATCTGGATTTTTCTTATGTGATTATATTTTTGAGTACTATGAGCTAGGAGCTACTGAAAAGGTCCCTGAATGAGGAGGTGGTGAGCATTCTGGTCGTTAATGATGCCATATGTACACCGATGAAGGAATGATTGGAAATTGGAATTCAAGCTAGATATTTTGGAGGATTATGATCAGTGATACTATGGTTTCATTAAAAGATTATTTTAAAGACAGCTGAATCTGTGAAAAAGGCAATTTCATATTGGGTGTGTAAGTGGTGTGACTATCTTGAATTTTGCTTGAAGCGCTGGCTAGGGGGCTTGGGAACTCTTTTCCCTGGTACCCGGGGGTAAAACATAACCAAATTTCTAAATGGATCCTATCAATACAGTGGTTGGGCGGTTGGCTAAACCATGGGATTGGATGGGGTTAGGTTGGATTGATGGATCCTTAAATTAAGACTAAATTATGTTAAGTTATGATAATTGAAGTAAATCACAGATAAGCCTTGTTCTATGGAAAAGAATCAACAGTTGTGCCTCTTGATGAGGAAAAAAGTGTTGGTCTCTATGATCCAAGTGCAAGTCTCTTCCTTGATCTGACCATGTGACTTACGGGTTCGATCGGATCAGTTTGGCTAGTTAAGACCTTAACTCGTTAGATTAATTCTCGTGTTAGATGATTTTCCTAGTGCAATGGCCCGTGTCTTCCGGGCGAGGGAAGTTTTTCCGATTCGGTTTTGGAAGAACCGAGGGATTATTCTCTTGTCCGGATATTCATGGGTGAGACCCCGAGTGGGAGACTCTGCCCTGCGTAAGAAGTGCTACTTCCGCTCTGCTAGCACCCTCGAATTCGATGCACAGTGGGGGCAGGGATCTCTCAGCTGGTATTAGAGCAAATTGGCTAAAGTGGATCAAGTGGGAAGCAAGAAATGTCAAAAATTTATGAGTCACCAATAAAAGATTGTAATTGTGTGATGAAATTCATACAAATTGATATTCAGAATGAAGATTCGTAAATTAGAAATTGGATCTTCAGATAGAAGTACCGCAATTGTGTGGAATCCCTGACTTACTTGAGGCTTAGAGATATGATGGTATTGACCTTATAGTTCCAAGGACCGTGATTACCTGTATATACCGTGGGTATAACTGTAGCTCTTTACTGGCAATATATACAAGTAAATCTAAGACCTTGAAATTATAAGAAAAAATGCTATCTAGATGATGAAATCGAATGCTGGTTGATATGATTTTAGAATTCTGGTTGAGAATTGATGAATTGATTTGGATTTTGATTAAAAGATGATGATTTTTGAATTCTGGTTGAAAGAAGATAAGTTGAATAAAGCCACAATGAGGATGAATAGGAAGAATCCTAGTGATGATGTTAGTAATTAGAAGACAATTATGACTTTCAGCAGCAGATCACTATGAGATTAGTGGATTGTGCTCACAGATTAGTGGATTGTGCTCCACAAATTGCTGTTTGACCCAGTGGATCTAATTAAGGAATGACAAATTGAGAACCTGCATAACTGAAATTCCCGTGGGGAATGTTCAGATGGAATTTTCGGTTATTGTGTTAAGAATATGAATGAATTATTCTATGATAAATGATGAGTTCTGTATGTTCTTCTTGTAGAAGGGATCTTTATCCCAAGATTCTGTGGGGGGCTGGCCAAACTATAAAGAACCCTAGAATCAGTTGGATCTAAAGTCGGATTTGAATTATAAATAAAGTGGTCTTTTCATCTGAGCGTCTTGGTTAATTTGGAAAAAAGGAACTTAACAAGAATTTTCGTATTGATAGGATCATGGATCAAAGTCATCGTGGTGGGAATGTTAACCCCCAACTCGATGAGGAAGAGCTCGACCCGGATGTTCGCAAAACTCTTCATAGATCGCAGCTTGAACCTTTCAAGGGTGAAGGAAAAAACTTGGGTGAGGTTGTGGAGAAGTGGATAGAAGCAATGGAAGAATACTTTGATGTCACACTGGGTACAACGAGAAGAGTAAAATGGCTCTTGCAAGGCTAAAGCTAGTAGAAACAGCCAGAGTGGCATGGAAAAACCACTGCGAGACAAACCGTCTAGATCGGAACACCCAGACTTGGAATGATCTCAAGATTTACCTAGGAAAGAGATTCTGTCCTTTTGATTTTTTGAAAACCAAGATGAATGAATTCTTAGAGTTAACCCAAGGGAGCAGAACTATTGAAGTGTATCACCAAGCATCCTCTCTCCTCCTCAAGTACTCACCACCGCTGGATGAAGAACAACTGATGGCCAGGTTCATTCGGGGAATGAATGAACCCTTGAAATACCCTGGTGAAGAATGCCAAGCCAGTTTCTATGGCTGAAGCTGTATGTATCCGTTGGCGAAGGATTTCGCAATGCCTTTGTTGTCAAGGTCCCATCGAAGCCAACACCATCATCTTTCAAAAGATTTCTAGCTCCGGAAGGTGATTCCAGCTTTCCATCGCATAAGAGACAACAAGGTCAAACTCAGGATACGGGAAGTTCCAGAATGGAAGAAAGGTCCTTTTCCTGGAACTCAATCCTTTGGAATTCAACTTTAGAAGTTCCACCCTTGAACAAAGAAGTTAAATGCATTAACTGTCAAGGATTTGGACATCGCATTATGGATTGCCCAACTCCTTTTGGATCAAGGTTTTCGGGGCAGGGAAGTCAGGGACCAAAATTCCAGACTCCAGCTCCTTCCTTCCAGAGTAATCAGGTTCCTTTCTGTCAAAATCAGGGAAATCCCAGAGGTAGACCCTCTAACCAAACCTCAGCTTAGATGCAAAGTAATGCAAGACCTCCGCCTCAGAATAGGGTAAGTCAAAGAGAGATGTTCCTAGATTGGCCGTCCACTTCCAAGGCAGTAACGCTAGAAGTGATTGAAGAAGAAGAAGAAGAAAGAGATTATCCTCCAATTATTTGCGAGATGAGGACATCTCGCGTTTTTTTAAGTGGGGTAGGATGTAAGATTCCTCCCTCCAGCTTTTGATATGTAAAGGTGTAAGAACCTCCCCTTCTATTCTTGTAATCATCCCCTCTCTGAAATAGAAGAAAGATCTTGTTTTACCCTATTTTAGCCTAGAGAGAGAAAATATCTAGAGAGAGATAATTCAAAATTGAGATATCTTTGGATACAAAAATTCTCCTAATATCTAAAATGGATTCCCCTGAAACAGAAGTTCAACATAAACTTTCCAATGTGCATTAGGAATAAATTGAAGATGTGTATAAGGGACCTTAGCCTAAGGGTCTATATTTTCAGAAATTTTTGGATTATGGTCCAATTAAGGTTCCAATGGGCCAAGAGGATTAATCCAAGTGTTGGGATGAGCTAAATCCAAAGAATAAAAGAAAATATCCAAAAATGAGTAAATGCTCACATAAGTTGAAGAGTTGACTGAGTACAAGGTTTATTAGTTAAAAACTAAGGTATATTACTAAAAAAATGAGATATTTTGGAGAAATGATGCGTTTCTGACACCTTGGGAAGGAGAGGGGGACTCTTGAGGTAGGTGCTTTTTTCACATGTATGCTTGGGTTTTTTAATTCAAAAAATATGATATTTTTATCTCTCCTCTCTCCTGGAGCAAACTAGATCAAAAAGGGAGCCAAACTGATCCAAATTGAGTCAAACTGAAGCTGAAAATTTTTAGAACCCAGTTGGACTTGGTTAGTGCCTCCCTCACCTACAAATAGACCCTCGTTCCTTTGTATTCTCATCTTTGAGCTATACCATGCCAGTATTATCTTAAAATAAGCATATTTTCTATTATTCCTTAATTTTCCTCTTCTCTTGGGAGCTTGGAGCTTCTCTCTCTCTCTCCAACAACTCTTGGAGTTTTCTCTTCTCCTCTTGGTGGCCAATTGATTGGTTGGGGGCTTCATTGCTAATTAAAGAATCAAGCCAAACTTGGAGGTAAGATTAATTTTTATGGTTTTTTCAATTATCTCAATGACTTTCTTCTTCTCAACCCCTCTCAAGCTTCAGAAGCTTTCAAAATGATGGTTTTTATTCAAATCAAGCTTTCCCAAAGATTCTTAATGTCTAATTAGAATTAAGTTAATCTTTATGCTTAATTGTAATGCTTTCCTTAAGTAAATCTCTCTCTTAAAAAGAGTAGTCATCTTTATGGCTAAATCTTTAGAAAAAGGATGCTTCTCAATGATAGTCTCTTATTTCAAATCTAAAAGAATAAAAGCTTGTAATGAAAATATGATAGAAGCTCTTCTTTTAAGCTTTAAATTAAACTATGTATACATATCATTATTTTAACCATAATTATAAGTATAATTATGATTATTCTCCTCGATTAATTTTTCTAAAAGAATCAAAGCTTGTAATGAAAATATGATAGAAGCTCTTCTTTTAAGCTTTAAATTAAACTATGTATACATATCATTATTTTAACCATAATTATAAGTATAATTATGATTATTCTCCTTGATTAGGCTAAATTAAATATTCCTCCTTTCCAAAATTGCTAGTATAATCCACTTCCTAAGGATATGTGTACATAGTTTAATTTAAAGCTTAAAAGAAGAGCTTCTACTATCATATTTTCATTACAAGCTTTTATTCTTTTAGAAAAATTAAGAATTGTCAGTTATAGCAGCAGCGAAGCTATGGTAATTTTAAAAAAAAAATACATATCTTATTTTTATGCATAATGCTAAAAGAGGACTTCCTACCATATTCTAGGTTTAGAAATTGTAAGCAAAAAGAATGATTTTTATAAGAACACTTTTTAGTATGTATGCATAATTATTTAATTAAGAGAAAAGAGGAATTTTTTATAAATGTATTTTTATGCATAAGAATTTTGATGTAAAAAGAGGAATTCCAATGATATTCGAGATCCAAATAATTAAATGTTAAAAGATGAATTTTTGGCATAATTCAAAAAAATGAGTATTTATCAAAAGTGGAATTCTGAGTATTATCTTTTTTATTGAGAAATATGGGCAGAATTGATTTTTGTAAATCCCATAAATCTTTTTTTCAAAAGAAGAATATTGAATATATCTTATTTTGAGAAATTTGAGAAAGAATGTGAAAATATCCATCGAGAAAACTTGGATAATTCTTAATCAGAAAAGGGAATCTGGAATCCCTGGGGAGGATTAAGGATCCAATGAGTAAACAGAAGTTTAGAATTAGTCCTCATTAATGAAGCTTAAAGAATGAAAACACAATACGTAAATGCTCTTTCTGAGTTTTTATTATAAAATTCTGATAAGGTAAAATTTTGATAAGGTTCATTTCTCCTTTTTAAACCTTCAACAACACTCTGATATTTCGAATTAATAAGATCGATAAAAAATTACCTTTAACTAAGCCAAGCAATTGGTAGAAACTTAGAAAAGTTCTATCAATGTCGAAAGTAGAGAAACCGTATGAATGTGATGTGACGAGATGTGAATGGATGTGACGAGATGAGAATGGATGAGATGTGATGTGAATGGATGTGATGAGCTGTGGATGGATGTAAATAGATGTGAATGTGATGTGATGAGATGTAAATGGATGTGATGAGATGTGGATGGATGTAAATAGATGCGAATGTGATGTGATGAGATGTGAATGGATGTGATGAGATGTGGATGGATGTAAATAGATGCGAATGTGATGTGAATAGATGTGATGAGATGTGGATGGATGTGAATAGATGTGATGAGATGTGGATGGATGTAAATAGATGCGAATGTGATGTGATGAGATGTGAATGGATGTGATGAGATATGGATGGATGTAAATAGATGCGAATGTGATGTGATGAGATGTGAATGGATGTGATGAGATGTGGACGGATGTAAATGGATGTGAATGTGATGTGATGAGATGTGAATGGATGTGATGAGATGTGATGTGGATAGATGTGATGTGATGTGATGTGGATCTGGGTAGATGTAAATGGATGAGATGTGATGTGGATAGATGTGATGTGATGTGATGTGGACTTGGATAGATGTGAACCGATGAGAAGTGATGTGGATGGATGTGATAAGATGGGATGTGGATCTGAATGGATGTAGACGGATATGGATGAATGTGATGTGATGTGGATAGATGTGATAAGACGTAATATGATATGAATGGAGGAGATGGATGAAGGACGATGGGAATAGATATGAATGGGTGTGGATTAAGCAATGTGAATTGATGTAGAAGAATGTCGAACAACGAGAAATGATGTGGCAAGGTCAGCCGAGGTCTTGACCTTGATTAAAATGGTGAGCTTTTGGTACGGTGGATGAAGGACCAAGGAAGCGGCCTATGAGTGAAGTGCTAGGTGACCTGCAAAGGAGCCTAGAGGGTGTTGACCATACGGTGCTCGGGCTCTGGGTCGCCGAAGATACCCACGCATGCGTCAAGGAAGAAAATGGAACAATGAGTTCGAGTTGTTTTCTGAACACGAGCATGGATCTGGTTGATTGGCCTTGCTGGTCTTCAAAAACGGATGAGTCCATGGCTCTTTTATATGGATCTGTTGGTTGATCTTGCTGATCTTCAACGGAGAGTCCATTTGGATTTTTTCTTATGTGATTATATTTCTAGGTACTATGAGCTTGGAACTATTGAAAAGGTCCCTGAGTGAGCAAGTGGTGAGTGTTCTGGTCACCAATGATTCCATAGGTACACCGATGAAGGAATGATTGGAAATTGGAATTCAAGCTAGATATTTTGGAGGATTATGATCAATGATATTATGGTTTCATTAAAAGATTATTTTTAAAGACAACTGAATCTGTGAAAAAGGCAATTTTATATTGGGTGTGTAAGTGGTGTGACTATCTTGCATTTTGATTGAAGCTCCAGCTAAGGGGACTGGGAACTCTTTTCCCTGGTACCCAGGGCAAAACATAACCAAATTTCTAAATGGATCCTATCAATACAGTGGTTGGGCGGTTGGCTAACCCATGGGATTGGATGGGGCTAGGCTGGACTGATGGATCCTTCCTTATGACCGACATTACACAAGCCATAAGCTTGGTCATCCAATAAACGCTTAGCACGCAGTTACAAAAGAGATGAGTTACAAAAAGGCGTGTAGCCACTCGAAAGGTCATGTTAACCGAAGTGGTTAACATACCTCCCTCCCAATAGCAGGTTCATGCTCGGAATTGGTTGAAGAAGCTATCTATAGTAGATGGAATAAGTGCAGATGAAGTCCCATCGCAAGGTAGGGGCAATAGGGGCACGATAAAGACCCAATAGCTGGTCCAAAAGGTTGTCTCCATCATGTCTTTGAAAGTTGGGAGCCTCCAAGCTGGCATCCACATGATGCTCTTGTAGTAGCCGAATAGTTGCTTGAGAGTTGGCCGAAGGTGAGGCCTTGGGCTCCTTCAAAGTAATGGTCCCAGGTGGGGAACAACTCCAAGAAAGTGATGAGGTTGAAGAAGCGTTTTAGTGGTGATCACTGTCATAGCAACAAATAAATTCATGGAAATGCCTGACCATAACTAGCATATGCTAGTGGCCTCCATGACTTTGATCTAAAGAAAGCAGCGGGCGATGGTAGAGGATAAGTAAGCCAAGCGACGAGTAGGGTGGTAGAGGATCATGTAAGAGGGAGATGTAAGTGTCATTGATGACGTGCTAGCTTGCAGTCTGGAGGTACTTTAGCACCTGGCTAGAGATGAGGGGGAGGTATGGGTAGGGGCATACACCGTCTAGTAAAGAGAGGTCAAGCAGATCAACGGGGTGGGCAGGGTCGGAAGGGAAGCCATATAATAGAGGAGGAGGCTCCAGGCTGTGAGGGTGGCTTGAAGAGTGTGAATCCCCAGGGAGCTCAAAAAAATCATGGGGGTGTTGGAAGGAGAGAAACTCCTGGAAGAAAAAATGGGGAAGGAGGCTGAGGCTATCTAGGGGGAGCTTAGTTAGAGCATAGGAATACTGTTGGCACGAGAATGGCTCTTCGACATAAATATCATGCTACAGAAGGTTAAGGCGAATGGCACAGAATTGGAGATCAAGTAGTTGGTAAGGGGTTTGTGGGGGGGATGCCAAAACTAGGAGCTCAATGGCAGTCTCCATGAGTCCTTCCACCTTGTGATTGAGTGTGCTAGAGGAAGGAGCTGATGGAGTGGATGGAGGCTGGGCTACCCGAGCCTCAGCGTCTCTGAGCTGCTCTTGCAAGGAATGAATGGTAGCCTCCGTTAGGTACCGATGCTTTGCAAAATATGTGGTAGTGCGGGCTAGGGCATCCTCCGCTATCTAGGCCCGACTTATGGCCTCTTGATGTGCAAGCCTTCAATGACTATAAGCTCTTTATGGGCCCTCTTGGCTACTACATGGGCCTGGTGGACCTGTTGTGCTGGAGCTCTCGGTGATTCATGAAATGGCGATTCCCAATTGCTCTTTCTGTTGGTTGAACTTCTTATGTAGCTCCATAAACTATAAGTTTGTCTGGTATAGATCCTTAGACACAACTTTCGCTTGGGCCTTGGCTAGGAGCATTTGTCGTTCGCTGGGAGACCTGGGCCATTTCTTTTTGTTGCATGTATAAACAATCTGTTATTTACATAATGAGCTCCCATGCCATGTGTGAAAATCCAAGGGCAAAGTTTAGAATATCTCCATGGGCTGCATGGATGCTCTTTGCGTAAGCTTGGCTACTCGAACTAAAGCTGCCTAAGTGCACCCAACAGAACTAAAGCTGTCGAGTGCACCCAACAAAGAGTGTTGACTGTATTTTGTGTAGCGTTGGGTGAAGAGGGGCTGCTGACCTCTACATAAGATGACATCTCTTGAAACCACTCTTGAGTCATTGTCTCATAGAGGCTTTGATTAAGGAAATCTTGGGTGTGCCTCTCTGCTTCCTCACAACGACCTTCTTGGTGGCTTCATCAGTCCTACAGCTACGAAGCGAGCTCTTCCTATGTGGGCCTAGGGGTGGCTGAGCCTATGGTGGGACTTCCGGCGCATGATGGGGACTCTTTGTTGTGGGGATTAGGAGAAGTGAATGGTGAGGGAAGAGAGGTCTCCTCCGCATCCGCCGGCCCACTTAGCTAGGTTTCTCTTAGCAATTGTCCCATCCAATAGCATAATAAAGCACCCTCATGAGTAGGGTGGCAGTCGCCAGCTTTCCTTGTGGGTTGGAGCAAACCTTGTGCAGCTCATGGAAGATAGCTCATGGAAGATGTAGTCAGCCCAGTTCACCATCTGGCCCTAGTGGACTCATGTGAGGATAATTAGGCTGCACCTGTTGAAGTGGTCCATCCACCTTGCTGTGTGAGGAGAAACTGCAAGGCACGGGCCGACATAATCAAGTCTTCTTGGGCAATATTACCCCACTCCACACCATCCTTGTTGTCATTGCCCCTGTATAGACCATGGGTGAGCTTGGTGGCATTGTGAAGGCATACATATGGCTGCTCCATATGGGGAAGTGCAAGATCATCCCTCACAAGTGCCACACTTAGTTGGAATTTGTGTCTTTGCTCGTCGTTGTCCACAACTTCACTTGTGTGTTGATTGGTGCTGTATGTTTCTATGAAGTACAATGCATCAAATATGTCCAACCCCTAAGGCTCCAGGGTGGGCATTCTTCCCAAGCCAAGCTATTCTAACTTTTGCACCACCACAGGGTCAATGACAATGGCTCTATAGCAGGGACCTATGTAGTAAAGGATCTTGTGCTCAACTTTACGGTTGTTCTTCATCAAGGAATGGACCATGTGTCCATTTACCCACTTCATCAATGCCTCACCTAGGTGGGAAAGCTAGGTCGGGTGCTTGGCATATTCTTCAAAGTGTTTGCTATGTCGACAGGTCTCTTCCTCCACAGAGAAGTGTGGTGGAGCACTTCCTAGGATGAGTCGGAAGCTTTTGACATATTGCTGGCTGGAGGTGGAGGTGAAGGTGAAAGCTTGAGAGAAAATTATGTAATAGTTTGGCTAGGGTGGAAGTGAAAAGTGAGGAATTGGAAGGGGTGGGTCCATATTTATAGTTTTGGGGGGAAGACACGGCCATGGAAAATCCAGGGAATGGGTGAGCAACTGTAAACGAATAGGCGTGCGAAGTCAGATAGTGTGAGCAAATGTGCACAGTAAGTCGGGCGAATGGGCTTGGGAACTTGAGTGAAAGGCTGTGGGAACTTGAGCGAATGATTGTGGGAATGTCAGCGAACGACTATGAGAACTTGTAAAATCAGAAAGAACGTCTGCAGGCTTTGGATCAAGAATTGGTACGACCGTGGAAGTAGGTGGAAGAAGGAACGACCGTTCCAAACTTGGAACATCAGTGGCAATCTAGATTCTGAGAAGAGAACGACCGTGGAAAATCAGATTCTGAGAAGAGAACAACCATGGCATTTGTTTTTAGTGTGCATTAGTGTGCACCCTATAACAGGTTTTGTACACAGATGCTAGGCTGTCAGCACCCCATTGTAGGTTTTGTACTCATTATGTGTCCAGTTCGCCACCAAAGAGAGGAGTCTATTCCAATTAGGCAATAGAGGTAGGTGGTAGTGCTTCCTGAAGAGATTCCATTGAGGATGGTGAGGAAGTAGCTGGGGTTGAGGGGTTGATGGAAGGTTTGCAGTCCTTCGAGCCTTTGAATGATAGATGGAGGAATTTCTAACATTGAAGGTATATCTGTAAGAAGATGTGTTAGTGGTAGCATGGGGGTGGGTGTGTCACATTGGACCTTTTGCTTTCCTTTGTCCCGAGTAATCTTTACTGCAAATGTGACCTTAGATACCCATTGAAGTGTGGGTGTCTGTGGTGTGACATGAGGTAGGGGCTTAGGTTGAGGAGTTTTAGGGATCCATATGGTATGATTTCCTTCATAGAAATGTTGGGTGCGGAGAAGAGGTTTTGGGATCCATCGAAAGGTTGACTATGTGGATTTAGGGTTTGGTCGAGGGTCAAAATGCCTTGAAGAGCATTTAGGTTTGCGTCGATCCTATACCCATTAGGCTTGAGGTTGGTGAATGGGGGGCCTATGCTAGGTACGAGGAGCTCTGGTGGATGCCTTTTGGTGAGGGGGATGGTGGGACCTTTTGGGGATCCACAATTGAGATGCTCCCTCATAGTAGCCTTGTGCTGCAAGAAGTTGCACCCAATGGTGAGATATCAAACCTTGTGGAGATTTTTTAGTATGGTTAGCAGTGTTAGTTGGTCTAGTGTGAGTTGGTGGGGCAACAGCTAGTGATTTGGTAATGTGAGAGGGTGTTGTCGCTGTGCGTTTTGGTAGTGTGGGTGTGAGAGGCATTGATGTAGTTGGCATGATGAGTGGCCTCTTTTTTGGGGGAACGGAGTGAGAAGGGTGAGATGTTGGGGTGATTAGGGGTGTTGAATTGTGGAGTTCTTGGCATGGGGAAGTAGAGGGAACTGGCTCTTCATCTATCATGAGAACAGTGACTTGGCCCCAAAAACCAATTGTAGGGTAGTTGTCCGTGCATCCCAGTCAATGTTGCATCTATTATGGCCCATCCATCCCTTGTCTAGGAGGATCTCTTCATGCAATGTTCCTATAGGCATCACATAAAACTTCCCTTTCAAGGGATTTTTTTTTTGTTGTGGAATGAAAGTGTGACTGTGCCAATGCAAGGAACATGCTGTGAGGCAACTGTTGTGACAATGGTTGGGGTTACCTTCAGTGTAGCTTCCTCTAGGGAATGCCATGTTTTATATGACATTAAATTGTAACTAGCCCCTTTATCAACAAGAGCTAATTTTTGGACAAAGCTGGTAGGGGAGCTAGCTTCACCTCCCAATCTTCTTCTTCTAAGTCAACCACATGGGCCATGTTGACCATGATATGCTTTTGCCTAAGCTTGGCTTGCCTCGCTTTGGCCTCTTCTTGTGCAATTTTTTTCATATCCTCATGGTATTTTTTTGTTGTTTTTTGTCATGGATGGCTTTTAAGGTGGCCTCTGTGAGAGGTACGTAGTAGCGTTTGAGTTTGCTACCACCAGCCATCTCAACACCATCAAGTGTTTCAATAATGCACACAACGCCTTGTGGTGTGATCTCAGAGACTAGGAAAGGTCCTAAGCCTCTGAACTTGAGCTTTTCTTATGTGTTTTTGTGCTTAATAAGAGGACCATGTCACCCTCATTCATCTGCTCATCCTTGATGAGCTGGTCATCAAACCATTGTTTACGCCTGAGCTTCTCTACAATCATGCTAAAGACTACAAAGAGGCGAGTTTTATCAAGCTTTTCAAGCTCAAAGAGGTGACAATTTAGTGCATTTTCGGTGAGTTTTGTGTGCACTGCAACATGTAGGCTTGGGACTAAGAACTCCATGGGCATGACCGTTTCGGTACCGTAGGTTAAACTGAAAGCGGTAGCATCAGTTGCTACCTTGTAAGAAGTTCTATAAGCCCAAAGTGCGGTCAGCAACTTCTGTTCCCAATTATTGCGGCTGGCCGCCACTAGGGTTTTGTTTGTGCTTTCGGCTTGGCCATTTGCTTGAGGATAGTAAGGGGAGGACTTCCTATGAGTGACAAGGAACTCTTGCAAGAGGAATTTGATTACCTCATTGATGAAATACATTCCATTGTCATTAACAAGCTGCTCTAGGGGAAAACCGAAGTGTGTGATCACAGACTCATGGATAAATTTAGCCGTCGATCGAGCATCAGCTTTGTGGGTTGCGCGAGCTTCTACCCACTTGGTGTAGTAGTCCATAGTAGTAATTATATATATGGCTTGAGTGTATTTGGTTGCCGGATTGATGGGTCCAACAAAATCTATGTCCCATTTCTTGAATGGTTGTAAGGACATGATGGGGTTCAGGGGCATGTGATCCTTGAAACAAGGAATTGCTACACATTGGCATTCATCGCATCGTTTGACATACTCAGTGGCATCAACCATTAAAGTGGGCCACCATAACCTAGCCATGAGAACCTTACAATCACTGATATTTTCTATAAAGAGCCCGCCACAACACATGCAAAGTGAGCCTGTTCAAGGAGGAAGACATACTCGTCTTCCCAAACACAACATCTTAGGATTTTGTATTTGCCTTGCTTGTAAATTTGGCACGTGATAAGCTGGTAAGGGGATGCCTTTTTTATTAAATGATGGGCATGGTCCTTGTTGAGGAGAGGATCAACTGGTAAGCCATTGGCTAAGAAGTGAGCCACTTCTTTGCCCCATTCAAGAATTAAGTAAAGTTGGAATAGGGCGGTGTTTGGTAAATCGTCATCTACTCCCACACTCGTTGTTAACTGTTGGGAATCCTTGACATGTGGTCTGCAAGAACATGCTAGGAGCCTTTCCTCACTATAACAATGAAGTCAAACTCAAACAAAATAAGCAGCCACCTAGTGATTATGCCTATCATATAGGGCTTATTTACCACGTACAAGAGGCCTTGATGGCCTACAAAGAAAACAAACTTGGTCACCTAAAAGATAATGGTAGAAATTCTTAACCGTGTAAACCATCACTAACCCCTCCCTCTCAGTTGTGGTGTAATTCCTCTTGGCTTCGTTGAGTTGGCTAGCTCGCGCAAAACTGATGGGGAAGTCCATCTTGTGTTTGCTTGGTTGGGCCAGTATGCATCCTATAGCAAATACTGAGGCATCTATGTGGACGTGGAAGATGAGATCCCAGTTGGGGGATCTGAGGATTGGAGCACTTGTGCTTTTTTGAGTGTGGTGTAGGCCCTTTGGCGTTCCTCTATCCACTCAAAAACTATAAGGAGTCTGTAAAGGGGTCTAGCAATATCAGCATACATAAAAATGAATCGCCGATAAGAGCCATGTCCCATGAAGTGCTAGACACCTTTGAAGTTTGTGGGTGGGGGCAGCTCGAGATTGAGCCGCACTTTGTTGTCATCGGTTGAATTCTGTGCCTGGAGACAATGTGTCCCAGGATCACACCATGTCGGACCCAAAATTGACATTTGAGAGGGTTCAACGAGATGCAATATAACCTACATCTTTCTAGCACTTTGTGTAGACATGCTAGGTGCTCCTTCCAAGAGGAATTGACATAAAGGTCATCCATAAAGACTTCAAGGAACTTTCGAAGATATTCCTTGTAAGCCATACACATTAGGTGCGTTGGAAAGGTTCAGGGGCATTGGTCAACGTGAAGGGAATGACTCAATATGCATATGTACCCCATTCAGTGGGGCAAAAGTAGTTTTGTGCTAGTCCTTGGGATCAATTAACACTTGGTTGTATCATGAAAATCCATCTAGGAAGATGTAAGCTTCCTTTCCTGCTACTCTTTCTAGTGTATGTTTAGTGAATGGGAGGGGATAGTGGTCCTCCCTAATGGTGGAAGAATTAACCTTTTCGAGGTCAACACACGCTTTGACTTTTCCATTCTTTTTGGGCACTATCACAATTGGTGATACCCACTTCATATGTTCAATTTCATAGATGAATTTGGCATCGATAAATCTTTGAATCTCCTCTCGGACCATCTTGGAGTACATAGGGTTCATAGGATAGACTCATTGTTTGACTAGCCTAGCTCCATCAACCATTGGAATGGGGTGTTGACTACTTCTAGAGGTACACCCTTCATATCCATGTACTTCCAAGCAAAGCAACCTTGGAATTTAGTCAAGAGAGCAATGAGCTTGGTCTCTTCTTCCTTTGAAAGGCCTTTTGCAACGAATACGGTCCTTGGGTCTTCACCCGAAGCTTGCCAAGTTTACTTCCTTAATCTTGGCTGGACTGTCATATGAGGTCCTAGGTTGCACACTATTAGACCTTTGAGCTGAATCATATTGAATAAAGCGGTCAGCCATTTGGAAGGTCTTAAAGTACTTGGGAACCTGTCGTGTTTCTTTGGCTTTAGCACTTTCCTCGTCAATTAACCTTTTGGTTTATTTTTCTACGAGTGCTAACTTTTTGTTGCATGCCTTGCATGCAGAGTAGCAAAGATTTTTAGGGACTGGTTCTGGTTGAATGGGTTCAAATACCTGTGGGACAGTAGTGTGGACCAAAAGAGAGCTATTTGTAAACTCTTTTTGCCACATTTCATTGAAATGCTCATGTGCTTCCATGGCACCCACATATTTCAACCAATGGGTTTCTGAGTTGTCTGGGAAGATGTACTGCTCTAGACCAAGGAATCCCTCAGGCGTGTGAGTTTTATGGGAGTTTGTACTCCTTGATGGCTTAGCTCAAACAACCTATTCAAGATCTTGGGTGGATATATTGGGAAGATATGCTGAACTAAGCATGTATAATGATGTAAGCTCTTGCTCGTCTGCTGTGGGAAAACCTTATACTAGTTTTTCTAGGCAAGATATCCAGGGTAGCAAGGATATGCATCTAGTTCTCAGAGTCTTACGGCTTTGAAAGAGGTGCGCAATTCTCACTCTCCTTTTCATCTTCTGGTGTTTTATGGCATGTCTGGCATAGATGGACTTTAGTAGTTCGTGTAGTTGTGACTGAGTCCTCTGTAAATGGTTTGTCACTCATGGGGTGTACCTTCCACATGCGTAGATTGATCTTGAAAGTAAGATCTTTTCTCTAAATGTAGATGTGGTTAGTATCCCAATCATGGATCATCTTGGATTCTCGCATAAAGGGTCTTCCAAGGATGCAATTATATGAAATTGGCTGATGTCCAAAATTCATCACACCACAAGTGTGGTAGTAGGTGGTTCCTAGAATCTTAATTTTAAGATCCCTTAGTAGACCAATGGGTCTAGTGGTGGCTCCATCAGTGAGTTTAACTAGTAATTAGGTGTTATCCAATGCATGTGCTTCCCATTTCTTCTAGCATTGTTTGGTAGCAATGCTCACTCCAGCTCCCCCATCCAAGATTGCAGTAACTTGGTGGCCATCAAAGGTTATCAGCAAGGCCGCATTAAGTTCATCACCTTCAAAGTATTATCCGAGCTTGTTCACTTGAACGATAGGAGTCCCTTTTACCTTAAGAGGTATGTGGAATTCTTCTTCCTCAGATTCATTAGAGCTGTTGGGCTCCATGGTTTCGTGCAAGCCTGCTCTGATACCATATAAGAATATGGCACAGTGGAAAGAGATAGCAAGACAAAGCACAATAGACAATGCAATGGAGAGAATTTAAAATTTTGATTATATCAAAGAGGTACAAGTGATGGTTCTAGCCACCCATGCGCTCTCAAGCAGAGCTTATATGGCAATCTAGATAGACTTTGGATGGAGTATGTACGAGGTGTAGAAGGGGGTGGATACTCACAAAGAATTGGATGCCTTAGCTCATTGGTAACCATATCCTTCAGGCCAACACCTCACTAGTGTGTGTAATCCCTACAGCAGCCATTTGATCTCATAATTTTTTGATCCATGAGATAAATGCTTCAACAGAGGCTTCTCCTTCAACAAACTTTTCAGCAATAAGCCGATTCTCCAAGTTCAAAATCCTAGTCTAATTGCGAGTCTCATACTAATTTCTGAGTATGATCCAAGCCTTGGTAGCCTTGGTAGTATGTTGAATCAGAGAGAATGAAATCACTTACGTTGGTGATGATGGCACAAAGTGTCAGAATTGCGCCTTCTCCATGCCCGAAGAAGTGTAGCATCTGGCGAAAGCATGTTTTCAGGGTTGTTGGGATCGGGACTTCCTCTTGGTTGCATCCATCCCCAGAACAGTTTCTAGGAGCTCATAAGTGTCTAGAATGGCATTAATTTTGAATTTCCAAAGAGTATGGTTCATCCCATAAGTGTCAAGAATGGCATTGATTTTGAATTTCCAAAGAGGATAGTTCGTCCCATCAAGCTTGGTTTCCGTGAAGACAAGTGGATGAATGCGCAAGACCGGTGCAACAGTAGGAGAAATAGAAGCCATCACTCCTAGGGTTCTATGCAAAGAAGGACTAAACCTTATGCACTATTCTTGCTAAGAGTACCTAAGCTCCGATACCATATAAGAATATGGGTGTGAGATTGTCATGAGAATATATTTTAAGTCCTCTAGAAAAATATATTTTAAGTCCTCTAGAAAAATATTATTATCCCCTCTTGAGTAATTTGGGGATGCCTAGGTTACTCTTGCGTCATGCCCGCTAGGTTAATATCGTGGGTGATACCACTATAAATATTAATACGTGCGGTATATGACGTATGTTTGAGGCCACCTATGATTATTTCAGTTAGGCTTGTATGGCAGGGTGATTCCTGGGGTACTTACGCCTTGTAGTCATGAGTTGGTGATGATTTGTGCCTGTTTAATATTTGTGGGATTAATTTAATAATTAATTGGGCTTATATTTTCAGGTGATGAAGACTATGGGAATTGAAGAGTTTACTTTGGAAGAAATGTCTTGGTTCATCACATTTCATTTTTAGCAAGCATAGTAGCTTGTAACCTTATCAAATGATTTTTCCATTTTGAACTTTAGGAAAGATACATTTATTTATGTGGAATTTATTAAAGCCTATGGCTTTACCCTAGTCCCAATATTTGACACTCTATTTTTGTAAAAGAAGAGTGCCGTGCTCTCTAAAAAGCACATCTTGTATATTTTGGAGACTATGGCCTAATTTTGGTGAAAAAGAAAGCTAATAAAGAAATACTCTTGTGTGGGGAGAGGCCACGCACAAGAGGGGGGAAGATTGCACCCAATATGGTCTATGAGCTAAGTATTTTTAATTTTGTTTAAGTGTTTAAATTTCAATTGATTTGATTTAGTTGAAGCTTACAAGCAATGGTTTTTATGATTGAATTAATTCTCTACTCTTCCACAATCAATTCCTAGAATAAGATTCTGGTTGCAGTGGTATCAGAGCTTGGGCTAGGAGATTTGTGGAGAAGGTAGGAAAGGGCTTCAACTTCTCAAAAATCAAGAAAGTGCAGGAATTTATCCAGTGGACAGAAGGGTGTTTTGCAGGTCTTTACCCAAAGGTCAAAGATTCAAAACTAGATCTACTCTCAAACCCACTCACCACCCTGCAAAACCATCCCTCTCTATCAAAAAGTGATTTTTCCAAATACTCAGTGAAATCAAAATCTGACCGTATGGATGAAATCCTCATAGCCAAAAACCTCACGGGTTTCTCTCAGAAATCAGAAAGCTTCAATGATTAGCAAATCTATAATGGACGGAGGAGGTAAATCTCTGTAAAAGCCATCAAAAATCACCAAGAAAATTCGTGGAGAAGGAGGCGCACGGCGGCAGCCTGCCGGCGCAAAACGACGTGTGGAGAGATTTTTTTAAAAAAAGCTACAAGCCTAATCCTCTCCATAATGTCTAATCAAGCTTAATCACTTTTTTTAATCAACTCTTACTTTTCCCAATCCCCATACAAAGTCACATCACTCCTTTTTGAACCTTTACTTCTCCTATTTTCAAATTTGAAGAGAAATTCAAAGGTTTCCAATTCTGAAAATTTCTGGGTACAGAAAAGTTATTTACAGGTTTTAAAAGGCTTGAAAATTGCCTAGAAAAGGACAGAAAATTCCGAGATCGCTTCTGAAAAATTCTGAAAAATTTCAGAAAAATATTACAGAGATTGGACAAGGTTTACAGGACTGTTTCAGCAGGTTACAAAGTGCAGAAAAATTATTTCATCAACAATTCGACTAGCCCAAGACTCTTGAATCATGCAGAATCGTTCGGGATTTGTTTGAGGCAACGAGAATTCAATTCAGCCATTGAACAACGTCTTTGTTCAGCTTTAACCAAGATCAAATTGCGGGAGAAAAACAAGATAAGTACTTATTTTTACTTTATTTATTTACATCAAATAAAGTAAAATTTTATTTATCTACATCATTTGCACAAGCACTATGGCAGATTTGCCTATCTCGCCATCAATTCAAGAGCAACTCCTTTCTTTACAACATCAAATTGTAGAAGAAAGAGAGAAGCGTATTGAATTGGAAAGACAGCTCACGAGTCGTAGACGCAAGCGTGACTCTTTGCTATCTTTTGATGACGAAGATGACACTATTCGAAGGACTGTAAATGCTACATTGCAAGCACAAAGGTCACAAAAAGAATCCAAGATTAGTCGGAAAGCTTTCACATTTCAAAATTATGATGGAAAGAAGGATGCTAGGGTCATATTAGCTTGGCTTAGTCAACTAGATGACTATTTTTCTGGAGAAAAATTTTCAGAGAGTGATAAGATTAAATGTGCAGTCAATCATATGGTAGACAGTGCAGCTTTATGGTGGAGTGTAATAAAGCAAGGTCGTGTGACAAGCCAGATTCTTGGAAAAGATTTCAACGGAAAGCACTTTTTACCCTCTCAATTCAAGTCCAAAGTTAGGCACCAATGGGACACTTTGCATCAATTGGAAAAGGAAACTATGTCACAGTATGTAGAAAAGTTCTGGAATACTTTATTACAGGTGCAAGTTGTGGATAGAGTCAGCGAGAAGGATCAAAAAAGGAAGTTCATATCAGGCCTTAGATCTACCATTAGGGCCGATGTGAATATGTTTCGACCTCATTCACTATCTTCTGCAATATCTTTGGCAACTAATTCAAAACGTAAAAATGGTTTTCCTAAAGAGATTAAAGCACATGAGGGTACTTCTTCTAAACCATTTACTAAATCTTTTTATGCTTCAAAGAGGATGTATAAACCAAGTTATGACAAAGGCAAGGACGAGGCTAAAGGCAACATGAGTACCAATAAGAAAGTCAATGGTGGCAAACCGAAGACATCTACTATCAAATGTTTCAAGTGCCACAAAGAAGGTCACATAGCACCGAATTGTCCGGAGCGTACCAAGAATTCAACACCAGCAGCAGTAGCAGCTCGAGTCAATATGATTGAAGAAGACGACAATGAAGAAGAATCATTCAAGCAAGAGGGTAATTCCGATCCAGATTACTCAGAACAAGAAGGTAAACCTCATGTTCATTCTTTGCTTAAAATAAAAGGAACAATAAATGGACATGAAGATCTTATTTTGCATGATGATGGTAGTACACATGATTTCATTTCTGAAAAGGTACTTAGAGCATTAAATCTTCATTCTTCACCTACGCACTATAAAGTCAAAGCAGCATTTACTGGAACAAAGTATAATTGCATGCAAGAGGCGAAAGATTTGGATTTATGCATCAAGCCTTTAACAGAAAAGAGGGATTTCTTAGTTGCACCTTTACAAGGGGTAGATATAATTTTGGGTATGCCTTGGAGACACAAATACAATCCTATTATAGACTACGACACTCATAGCATTTCTCTAAGGAAGGACAATGAAAATATTATCCTCCAGTGTCAAGTCAAAGGAGAAATGAGTCCTTTGTTGAGTCACACTCAAGCAAAGAGAGCTCTAAGAAAAAGAGACAAGACTTATATGGTATGGGTTAACCAGCTTGATGCTGAGTTTGACACATCCAAAAGACCAAAGTTTGATCTTTTTATCTCCAAATTTAGTGACTGTTTCATGGAAGATCTGCCTCCAAGATTACCTAAGTCTAGGCCTGAGGATCATAGTATTGACTTATTGCCTGGAAATTCCCCGCCTTGTAAAGCTCCCTATAGAGTCAACAATTTAGAGCAAAGAGAAATCCAAAGCCAAATAGAAGACTTGCTAGAGAGAGGCCTTATTCGACCTAGTAGTTCACCTTTTGGAGCTCCAGTACTTCTTGTTAAGAAGAAGAATGGAACTTATCGAATGTGTGTAGACTATCGTGCATTGAATAAGATTACTGTCAAGAACAGATATCCTATTCCTAGGGTAGATGATCTTCTTGACAAGCTTAGAGGATCAAAGGTCTTTAGCAAGATTGACCTAAAGTCTGGGTATCATCAAGTCCGTATGACTCAATCTGACATTTTCAAGACAGCTTTTAGAACCCAAACTGGTCATTATGAGTTTTTGGATATGCCATTTGGTTTGACCAATGCTCCAGCTACTTTCAGCCGTATGATGAATCGCATATTCCTTAAATTTCAAAGTTTTGTTATAGTGTTCTTTGATGACATTCTTGTTTTCAGCAAGGATCGACAAGAGCATGAACAACACTTGGAACAAGTGTTCAACCTTTTGAGAGAAAATGAATTGTATGTCAATCCTGAAAAGAGTTCTTTCTTTCAAGAAGAGATTGAATACTTAGGTCATATAATGTCAGCTGAAGGGATTCGTGTAGATCCTAAGAAAATTGAGTGTATTGCGTCTTGGCCTACACCTAGAAACATACATGATCTTAGATTTTTTCTTGGCCTATGTAGTTATTATAGGAAGTTCGTCAAGAATTTTGCTTGTATTGCTCATCCTTTGACTGAACTCCTTAAGAAAGTTACAAATTTCAATTGGACTGAAAAGCAAGATAAATCTTTTGCAACACTCAAGAATGCTTTAACACAAGCACCAGTTCTTACACTACCTGATTTTCAAATACCATTCTTTATAGTAGTGACTGATGCTAGTGGCAAAGGATTTGGAGCTGTTCTTATGCAAGACAACCATCCTATTGCTTATCAAAGTAGCAAGCTTAAGCCTGCAGAGCAAAATTATAGCACTTATGACAAGGAATTAACAGTAGTAGTGCATGCTTTGAAAATCTGGAAGACAGACCAACAAAGCATTAGGCATTTGCTTACGCAACCTCTTATTTCAGATAGGCATATCAAATGGGCAGCTTTCATTCAAAGTTTCCAACCTATGATTCAATATCAACCTGGAAAAGAAAATGTTGTTGCCGATGCTTTGAGTCGAAGACCGAATATCAACAACATTTCCATTATTGAAAGTGAACCATTTGTACTTATGAAAGAAACTTATGAAGTTGATCCAGATTTTTCTCAAATATGGATCAAATTGCATGAAAACAATTGGACACCTCAAGGAAGTTATTCTCATAATGATGGCTATCTTTTCTTTGAGAAAAGATTGTGTGTTACTCAACCTTATAGACAACTTGTCTTGGAAGAGATGCACCAACCACCATTTGTGGGACATAGAGGAGTTTCCGCAACACTTCAAGTAGTTTCTCGAGAATTCTATTGGCCTCATTTGAAGAATGATGTAGCTAAATTTGTAGCTGAATGTAACATTTGCCAAACAATTAAAAGCTACAAAGGCAAAGCTTTAGGATTGCTTATGCCTCTACCTATTCCTAATAGACCATGGGAACAAGTGTCTATGGACTTCATTACTGGCTTCCCTATTACGTCACCATGACATGATTTGGACAATAGTGGACAGATTTAGTAAGCAAGTCTATTTCATTCCATGTAAAAAGACGCTAACTTCTCACCAAGCTGCGAACATATTTGTTAAGCAAATTTTTGTTCATTATGGATTACCCAAAGTGATAGTTTCTGATAGAGATTCTAAATTTTGTGGTCATTAGGCACTAAACTTAGGCACTAAACTTAGGCACTAAGTTAGATTTTTCCACGGCTTTCCATCCAGAATCGAATGGACAAACCGAAGTTATAAATAGCACTATCTTAGATATGCTTAGAGCCTATGTTTCCCAGCAACCTAGTGCATGGGATAAGTACATACACCTACTCCAATTTGCTTATAATAATACTCCTCATACTGCTACTGGTCGAGGACCATTTGAAATCATCTATGGTAGAGCTTTACCTATTCCGGCTACTAGACTCTCTCATAAGATTGAAGCTGCCGACCAATATATTAGAGACTTTGATCGCATTCTAGCTGAAGTGCGTGATTGTATTGCAAGAGCTCAAGAGAAGTATACATCTCAAGCAAATAGGAAGCGCAAAGATTTTTCATTTCAAGAAGGTGATTATGTACTTTTGAGAATTGAAAAACGTCGATTAAAGAGTGTGGAAAAATTCCCTGCAGTGAAGCTAGCGCCTAGATATTATGGGCCATTTAAAATCCTTCAAAAGATTAATGATGTGGCCTATAGACTAGAGCTTCCATCTAATTGGAATATCCACAATTCTTTTCATATCCATCTCTTGAAACCTTTTCGAGGAACACTTCCTACTCATCCAACATATGAGGAACCACCTCTTATTGAAGGAGAGGAAGAAGTACTAGTTCCTGATGCTATCATTGACCAAGAGATAACAACAACAAGAACAGGTAATCAATACTTCAAGTATCTTTTGACTTTCAAGAATCATCCACAAGAAGATGCTAAATGGATGCCTGAGAAATTTTTCCGAGTTTACCCTGAAATTCTTCATTCTTTTCAAACCCAGCAAATCCGCAATTGAGGACAATTGCAAACTCAAGCAAGAGGGATGTCATGAGAATATATTTTAAGTCCTCTAGAAAAATATTATTTATCCCCTCTTGAGTAATTTGGGGACGCCTAGGTTACTCTTGTGTCATGCCGGCTAGGTTAATATCGTGGGTGATACCACTATAAATATTAATACGTGCGGTATATGACGTATGTTTGAGGCCACCTATGATTATTTCAGTTAGGTTTGTATGGCAGGGTGATTCCTGGGGTACTTACGCCTGGTAGTCATGAGTTGGTGATGATTTGTGCATGTTTAATATTTGTAGGATTAATTTAATAATTAATTGGGCTTATATTTTCAGGTGATGAAGACTATGGGAATTGAAGAGTTTACTTTGGAAGAAATGTCTTGGTTCATCACATTTCATTTTTGGCAAGCATAGTAGCTTGTAACCTTATCAAATGATTTTTCCATTTTGAACTTTAGGAAAGATACATTTATTTATGTGGAATTTATTAAAGCCTATGGCTTTACCCTAGTCCCAATATTTGACACTATTTTTGTAAAAGAAGAGTGCCGTACTCTCTAAAAAGCACATCTTGTATATTTTGGGGGCTATGGCCTAATTTTGGTGAAAAAGAATGCTAATAAAGAAATACTCTTGTGTGGGGAGAGGCCACGCACAAGAGGGGGAAGATTGCACCCAATATGGTCTATGAGCTAAGTATTTTTAATTTTATTTAAGTGTTTAAATTTCAATTGATTTGATTTAGTTGAAGCTTACAAGCAATGGTTTTTATGATTGAATTAATTCTCTACTCTTCCACAATCAATTCCTAGAATAAGATTCCGGTTGCAGAGATCCCTACCCTCTCTGCGCATCGAACTCAGGAGTGTTGGCAGGTGGAAGTAGCAACTTCATGCGCAGGGCAGAGCTTCCCACTCAGGGCCTCGCCCACGAATGTTCGGAGGACAAGAGACTACTCCCTCGGTTCTTCCAAAACCGAACCTAGAAAAAACTTTCCTTGCCCAGAAATCATAGGTGATTCCTCCAGGAAAATCTTCTAACGTAGTTAAGAGCCTTAACTATCCTTTGTATTCCGACCGAACCTACGGGTCACATGGCCGGATCAAAGGAGGAACTTGCACTTGGTTCATAGAGACCAACACTTTTTTCCCCATCAAAAGAGGCACAGCCGTTGATTCTTTTCCATAGAACAAGGATTATCTTGTTACTTACTTCAACTATCGTAACTTGAATAGAATTGAATTTCATTATAGGAATCCATCGATATAGCCTATCCAATCCCATATGTTAGCCAACCACCCAACCACTGTATTGATGGGATCCATTATAAAACTTATTTGGTTATGTTTTGTCCTAGGTACCAGGGAAAAGAGTTCCCAGGCTCCCTAGCTAGCACTCATGCAAAAATTAAATAGAACACCACTTACACACCCAATATGAAATTGCCTTTTCTTAGATTCAACTATTTTCAAAACAGCATTGCAATAAAACCATAGTGTTTCCATCATAATCCTCAGTATTCCAGTTCCAGGATCCAATTTCCAACTTTTCCACTTTCCAATCATAAAATTCAATTTCCAATCATTCCTTCCTCGGCGTACCTATGGCATCATCGACAACCAAAACGCTCACCACCTAGTCAGTCCCTCTAGGCTCACCTAGTACTTCACTCAGGGGGCTTTTCAATAGTTCCTAGCTCATAGTACCTAGGAGTATAATCAAGATTCTTCCATAAAATCCATATGGACTCTCCGTTGAAAATCGACTAAATCAACCAACAAGATCCATTTATCAAAAAGAGCCATGAACTCATCCGTTGAAGACCAGTAAGGCCAATCAGCTAGATCCATGCCCGTGTTCAGAAAACAACTCCAACTCATTTTTTTCCTTGACGCATGCGTGGGTATCTTGGACGACCCAGAGCCCAAGCACCATATGGTCAGCACCCTCTAGGCTCCTTTGCAAGTGACCTAGCGCTTCACTCATAGGCCTCTTTCTTGGCTCCTCATCCACCATACCGGAAGCTCACCATTTTAACCGAACCGAGGCTGGTCAAGACCTCGGCCGACCTTGCCACGCGAAACGTCCTTCTTTGACTTTCCGTCAGCTGTTGCAACATTTTCCACTTAGGTCCCCCCACGACCTCATTCCATAAGGTAGTCAAAATGCTTCCCCCCCAGCATTCTTGACGTAAAACAATCTTCAAAAAATAGATGTCATATGCAAATACAGTTTCCAAGCAAAAGTCTCATCTTTCCATATCATTTCACATCATTCCTCCTCATTTCTCATTACTTCACATCATTCCTCACCACCATTTCTCATTATCCCTTATCTTTCGACATTATTCCACATCATTCAACATCATTCCACATCAAATCACATCATTCACATCACCCCACATCATTTCCACATTTATTCATATCATCTCACATCATTCTACATTCATTCACATCATCCCACATCATTTTAACATTCATTCACATCATCCCACATCATTTCCACATTCAGTCACATCATCTCACATCATTCCACATTCATTCACATCATCCCACACATCAAACCACATCAATCAGCATCAATCACATCACTCCACATCATTCACATTATTCCACATATCAATCCATATCAACCATATCAATCCACATCAATCCTCATCAATCCACATCACTCCATATCATTCCACATCAATCCTCATCAATCCACATCACTCCACATCATTCCACACATCACTACACATCACCCACATCACCCACATCACCCACATCACTACACATCACCCACATCACCCACATCATTCCACAAGATGGTCTCTTTTCACTTTGAGCGAATCAGGTTTGATTATCAACTTTCCTTGATCTAGTTATCAGAATTTTTGTTCCACAATCAACCAGGCTAAATGTACAGTTACTCTACTTTTCATATATTGATAGAACTTTCTAAGTCTCGGCCATTACTTAGCTCAGTTAAAGGCAACTTTTTCTCGACTCAATTTAATTAATTTTAAATTTCCATTCACTTATGGATCCTTAATTCTTTCAAGAATTCCAGATTCCTTTCCCAGAGAATCTAGGAATAAGTCAATCTCACAAGTATTTACATTCATCCAACCAAGCATGTTTTTGGTCTTTTTTCTAGAAAATCCTTTTTCCATTCAGAGTGTACTTAAGATTCTATTTCTCACGAATCTAGACGTATACTTCATAATTCCAAAAGTTAATTATGTTCGTGATTCCTCTTTCTCATTAAACATTTATCCATGTTTTCTTAACGCATTCCTATGAATATTTTTAAATTCTTTCCTCAATTTTTCCAAAATAAAATATCATGAAAATCCCTCTTTTAGCCTAAAATACTTATTCACACCTACTAATTCATTTTTATTTAAATGAATTATATTCATAATTATTTTCATAATTCTCATAAGTTAAATGAATCTAGGAAATTTGTGCATAACCTTCTTTATTTTTCTAGTAAATGAATAATGCTCAAAACTCCACTTTTAGCATAAAATTGATTATGCATAAATTCATTCTCTAATGATATAAATTTTGCCATAGCTTTCCTACATTTTCTATAAAATACAAATACTCAAAATTCCTCTTTTAGCATAAAATTTAATTTATGAATAAACCTTCATTTTCTAATGATAAAATTTTGCCATAGCTTCCCTACATTTTCTATGAAATGAGAATGCTAAAAATTCTACTTTTAGAATAAAATTTATTATGCATAAATCTTCATTTTCTAATCATAAAATTTTGCCATAACTTCCCTGCATTTTCTATGAAATGAGAATGCTTAAAATTCCACTTTTAATATAAAAATTTATTTATGCAAAAACATAAACATTGCTTCATTTAAACAATAACATAAATCAAGAAAGGTATGGTTTTAAGAGGAGACCCATAAAATAAAATGCTTCCCAAGCATGAGAGAATAAACATCAAAAAAGAGAATAAACTTCATTGTTTAGGCTTACCCTTGGTTTTCTTGATTCTTTACCTTGCAAAAGTAGTGTAGCCTTTAAAGAAGAGGCTTGGCCACCAAGAAAAGAGAGTAATCTTCAAGAGAAGAAGAGGTTTAGTGAAGCACCAAAGCTTCACAATGGAGAGGCAAGGAAGAGGGAAGATGAAAATACACTAAAATGAAAATTACACTAGCATGGAATTACTCTAAGATAAAAATAAAAAGGAATGGGGGGTCTATTTATAGGTGAGGAACGCCACCAACCAAGCCCAACTGGGATCTAGAGGCTTCCACCTTCAGTTTGATCCAATTTGGATAATTTTTAGACTAGTTATGCCCAGTTTTTGATCTAGTTTGGAAGAGGAGAGATGAGAGATGAAATTGTTGAGTCTCAAGCTCGATGTCAGCTTGTGCCAGTTACACTATGTGCTGGCATGTTAGGTAGTAGTAACATGTGTGAGACATAAATGACCGCGTCCAGCTGGTCATATTGTGTGGACATTAGCTAGGGTTAGCTGTGTGTGGACACAACACATGTAGTGTGTTGTAGATTATGGATTATGGCTTTATGCATTGTGTGAGAAGGGAGATGGCTTCCCTCTATGGTTAGGGTTTGATAATACATTAGGGTTTGCTCCTGTGTGTGTGTCTCCTCTCCCTCTACCTGTTTTTCATCATGGTATTAGAGCCTGGTGCTCTCTATTAGGGTTTATGAGTGAGTGAGAGAAGAGGGAGAAGAAGCTGTGAAGCTTGCCATTGGAGCTGTGAAGCTTGGAGCACACCGATTTCCATCAAATCTGATAGCTTGGCCTACCAGGTAAGGACTATTAAACATCCTTGAGCGGATTGCAGGTGCAAAAACACAAACAACACCAGATTTGAGCAAAGAGAAATTTCTGTTTTGCAAGCTCTCAATTGAAGCTTGAGTGTGGTGAATGTATGAGGCAAATGGTTGCAAATCTGACAAAGAACCATGTATCTGGCAAATGGGAATGTATTGGCAACCCAGGTGCAAGCCCTACATTGAATTTGGAGCAAGTTTGATGCATTTAAATGATTGGAAATTCACTGTTTTGAAGCCCTCATAAAAACAGAGAAGTGAGGTCCATTGTTGATGCAATTAAAGCTAGTTTTTTACAAAAATCACTACATTGATGGATTGGGCACATGCCTAGGTGTGCTGGTCATCTAATTGTACCTTCAATTATCATTATAAACTTGTTAAATCACCTCAAGAGCAGGCAGTGTAGCCTATAGGGTAGAAACAGAGCAGTTTTCTCATCTTTTTGAAAAGTGGAGGCAAAATTCTACTTGGTTGATTGATTAAATTCAGAATTTGCTTAGCAATTGTGTGAGACACATACTTGAGGAGGTTGCTATATGATTGGTTGGAGCAATTATGCATTATAAAGCTGATTATGAGCTAATCAAATAGGCTGTCTATAGTGATTAGTGAAACAGAGGGTGATTAATCGGCTAATTACTCTCTCAATTGTCATGTGAATGTTTTTTCAAATCTTCAATAATTAATTGAAGACTTGAATTAATTGAGTGTAAGTATTGGTTATGAAGACCACCACTAACAGAAAGTCTTTTACAATAACCTAAGAGCCCATTTTCCCCATCACCTACATATCGAACAAAACTAGTCAAATCACAAAATGGTGGATTGTACAAGGTCAAAGGATCATAGGGGAAGAGATTCCCATCCAGCCAAAGATCAACATTCTTCTGCCCCTCATTTCTTAGTGTGGACATGGCTGAATTAGGTAATGGTTGCCCAACATATGGATGTTTTGCTAGTGCATAATCTTCATCTATACGAATGTGAATGTCTACTTTACGCTTTCTACCATTCGTAATATCATCTAAAGGCATGTCTAATTCAAGATGATAGAAAAATAAGATTAATAGAAGATTAGAAAAGAGATTTGCATTAGATAATAATATTCTAACGTTTGGAATAATCCTAGAGAAATATATATTAAGAATATATCTCTCTAAAAAAACCATTTTTGATATTTCAAAAATAATGATTTCAATCATGATGATTAGGAGAGATGATAAGAATGAAAGGAGTGGGGTGGTATTAAATGATATTAAAAATTTACATTAAATGAGATAAGGATTTGAAAATGATATTAAAAAATAAACTTTTCTACATATATATATATATTTGGGAGGAAAGTTTTAAATGAAAATACACTAAAATGTGAAAAGTATCAAAAAGTCATTATTTTAGTGGCCTTAAAAAACGCCATTCTATTTTGGGATATAAATATTAGAATGTATCTTGTAATCATTAGATAGAATAGCAATTAAGAAGATGTGACAAGAGTGAAGATTCTAAGAAAGTTATGAAGATATAACAAGATTGTTATGAGGTAGTTAATGACTAAGAAATGATATTAAAAATTCACTTTTTGGGTTTATATATGTATAAGGAAAGTTTTTTTAATGGAAAAACTCAAAAAAAATAAAAAAATAAAAAAATCAATTTTTGGGCCCCCCTTATGGACGTGGTGATGCAACTTGCATTCTATTTTTGGTATAAAATATTAGAATGCACCTTGCAATCATTAGATATCATAGAAGTTAGAAAGATATGACAAGATTATTATGAGGTAGTTATGACTAAGAAATGATATAAAAAATTCACTTTTTGGGTTTATATATATATAAGGAAAGTTTCTTTGATGTAAAAACTCAAAAAAATAAAAATTTAAAAAAAGTCAATTTTTGGGTCCCCCTTATGGCCGAAAAGTGAAACCTTGGGAATGGTGATGCAATTTGCATCTAAAAGTAATAGGTTAAAATATTCCAAAACTATAGACTATAAAAGTACTAAAAGCTAGTGAGAGAGTGGATAAAATGTAAATAGTAAGACCTAAAAAATCTATAAAAAATAGGGGAATCATTTGCTTTGTCTCCTACTATGGAATCAAAATTAGCATTTTTAATCAAAAGATTACTAAATTTAGGATTTCTTATAAGGCCCATTTCATAGTCCAAATTTTCCCTAATGTATTGTGGTTGGTTCTTACTCCTCCAACTCACAGCAACACTTCCAAATGAAAACATAAAACCGCTAGTAGATTACTAAAATTTAGGATTTCTTACAGGGCCCATTTCATAGTCCAAATTTTCCCTAATGTATTGTGGTTGGTGCTTACTGCTCCAACTCACAACAACACTTCCAAATGAAAACATAAAACCGCTGGTAGATCTTCTCTCTGTAACACTACCAGGCTAATTAGCATCTGTGTCTCCATGTATCTATATCTCTATACCAGCCTTGTAGAAAAGTCCATAATCAACTATGGACTTTATGTTCCTGAGAATCCATCTAGACACATGCAACTATGGCTTCATAGGGTCCTGCATAAACTGAGTCACAAATCTAACAGCATAGCTCAAGTCTGGCCTAGTATTGGTTATGTAGATCAAGCTACCTTATGCACATGTACGTAGTGGGGTCCTCTAAAAGCTCACTTGTATCTGCGAAAAGCTTTGTTTTCTACTCTAATGGCATTGAAATAGGCTTATAGACTATCATACCATACTTGAACAACATGTCTAAGCCCTACTACCTCTGCAATAACAAAATGCCATGAGGTGATCTCACCACCTCTATGCCTAAGAAATACCGTAGCTCACCCAAATCCTTCATATCAAACTTTTGCTTCAAAATCCACTTGAAATCATGTATGTTAGCATCATTATCACCATCGATAATCAAGTCATCCACATAGATAACTAATAGCATGATCCCTCTATTTGTCTTTTTCACATAAAGTGAAAATTTTGCATTGGATATCTGAAATCCAATGGTAACAAGCTACTCCTCGATCTTGTTTGACCATGTTCTAGTGGCCTTCTTTAAGCCATACAAGGCTTTGCATAACCTGCACACAAACTCTCGGTGTGCATCACTCTCATAACTTGGTGGTTACATCATGTATACTTCTCCTTACAAATCACCACGCAAGAAGGCATTGTTTACAAATCACCATGCAAGAAGGCATTGTTTACATCCATCTAAAGTAAATACCAACCCTTTGGTGTAGCCATAGCAGTGACAACTCTCATAGTTGCCATTCTTACACCGTGTTGAATGTCTCCTCATAGTCAATGCCATAAGTCTACTCATAGCCCAACCAATCTTGCCTTGTACCTACTCAAAACCATTAGCGTTATGAATGATCTTATACACCCACTTACATCCAATTGTCTTCTTTTTCTTAGGCAAAGGCACTAACTCCCATGTTGCATTTGCATCCAATGCTGCCATTGTTAGTGGATTATGCATTTATATGGTCATCTAACCTTAGATGAGGTGGCACCCATCCATATGTGCCTTTTGGGAGCACAACTCTTTATCTCTCCCTTACACGGTTGTAATTCTATCATTATTCAATGAACATATAGCAATGGCATGCAATCTATCATTATTCAATGAACATATAGCAATGGCATGCAATCTATTTTCCCTTTGTGTTCATGTTTTCCATTGAAGGCTTTTCCTATAAACACTTGCGATCCTTCTGGGTGTTTGTCTTTATGGCTGATTAGGAGCAGACCCACACGTTGATTTGTTTTGACATATGGTGGCTTTCGATCGCTAGAGTCCTCAAATCTCTTCCCCACATGTAATTGGTTATATCGTGTAGCTAGCATACCAACCAACATGCTCGCGACATTCCTACCATCAACATTGAGGGCAACGGATGCAACGCTGTGCTGCAAGTGCTTTCACGTGCATGCGAGGTGGCCTTAGGGATTGCAAAGGTTGCCCGACTCTATCAACGGGCCAGTGGGTGCGACAGTGATGCTTGACACTCGATGGCTTTGCACAGTGGGAGCGATCATGTTTGCTGTTGATGATGTCGGGTTCTTTCTTTGAGTATTATGGCACACTATTTTGTTTCCAAAGTGCAGGACATCCTTCTTGATGACATCCTTCTCGGGCGGAAGTTGCATGCCAAATCCACTACTAGTAAACTTGGTGGTCACTATAGAGGGTAGGAGCGATCCGGTAGTCCGGAGAGTCTAGATCCAGAGGCTGATCTGAATCTGTAATTAGGCATGCAATGGACCTTCATATCCACTCATAGGCTGCTTCCTTGGTCCCTCATCCACCGTACCGGAAGCTCACCATTAGGCTGGTCAAGACCTCGGCCGACCTTGCTACACGAGACGTCCTCCGTTGACTCTCGCAACTTTATCAACTAGGTCTCGACGACCTCATTCACAAGACGGTCTAAATGCTTCCCCAGCATTCTTGACATAAAACAGTCATTTAAAAACAAGTCATAAATACAATTTCTATAACAAACTCTCGTCTTTCCACATCAATCTACATTACTTAATCCACATTCATTTCATATGCATTCCCATTCTCATCCAATCACATCATTTTCCATCTCAACACTTCTTTCCTCAATTAACCTCATCAGATCTCATCCACTCGCATTTACCCATACATCTCATCACATCACATTCATTAACATCTATCCAGTTTACATCGCATCTTATCACATCCATTTCACATCACATCTCATTCATTCACATCCTGATTCACATTACATCACATCCATTCACATCCCATACCATTTATTCTCATCCCGATTCACATGCCATCACATTCATTCACATCCCTTATCATTCATTCACATCCCGATTCACAGGCTATCACATTCATTCACATCCCTTATCATTCATTCACATCTTGATTCACATGCTATCATCTTGATTCACATGCTATCACATTCATTCACATCCCATATCATTCATTCACATCGCTTATCATTCATATCTATCCAATTTACATCACATCTCATCGCCTCTATTCTCATTCATATCCATCACATTCACATCCACATATATTCTTCCACATACATCCACATCCATACTTATCACATACACATCCACATCTATCTCCTTTCACATACATCCACATCCATCCTTTCATATACATACATTCACTTCCATTCTTCACATACATCCACATCCATTCTTCACATACATCCACTTCCATTCTTCACATACATCCACATCCATCCTTTCACATACATCCACATCCATCCCATATCATTCATTTACATCCTAATTCAGATGACATCTCATCACATCTATTCACATCACATCCATCCATTCATTCATTCATATTTATCTGATTCACATCACATTCATCCATCCATTCATTCATATTCATCTGATTCACATCACATTCATCCATCCATTCTTCACATACATCCACTTCCATTCTTCACATACATCCACTTCCATCCTTTCACATACATCCACATCCATTCTTTCACATACATCCACATCCATCCCATATCATTCATTTACATCCTGATTCAGATGACATCTCATCACATCTATTCACATCACATCCATCCATCCATTCATTCACATTTATCTGATTCACATCACACCTATCCATTCATTCTCATTTATCTGATTCACATCACATCCATCCATCCATTCATTCACATTTATCTGATTCACATCACATCCATCCATTCATTCTCATTTATCTGATTCACATCACATCTATCCATCCATTCATTCATTCACATTTATCTGATTCACATCACATCTATCCATCCATTCATTCACATTTATCTGATTCACATCACATCTATCCATCCATTCATTCACATTTATCTGATTCACATCACATCTATCCATCCATTCATTCACATTTATCTGATCCACATCACATCTATCCGTCCATTCATCCATTTATAAAATCCAACTTCAGTGGGAATAACACTTTTATAAAGATCCTTTTATACATCTATTTATGCATAAATTCAATTTTAAGGAAATTAACACTTTCAAAATAAAATTAAATCCTTTATGCATCTTTCCATGCATAAAATCAATTTTAATAGGACTAACACTTTCGAAATAAAAATAAATCTTTAGTGCATCTTTCTATGCATAAATTCAATTTTAATGAAAATAATACTTTCGAAATAAAAATAAATCCTTTATGCATCTTTCTATGCATAAAATCAATTTTAATGAAAATAACACTTTTCGAAATAAAAGTAAATTCCTTTATGCATCTTTCTATGCATAAAATAAAATTTAATGAGAATAACTCTTTTGAAATAAAAATAAATTCCTTTATGCATCTTTCTATGCATAAAATCAAAATTAATGAGAATAACTCTTTTGAAATAAAAATAAATTCCTTTATACATCTTTCTATGCATAAAATCAAAATTAATGAGAATAACTCTTTTGAAATAAAAATAAATTCCTTTATACATCTTTCTATGCATAAAATCAAAATTAATGAGAATAACTCTTTTGAAATAAAAATAAATTTATTTATGCATCTTTCTATGCATAAAATAAAATTTAATGAGAATAACTCTTTTGAAATAAAAATAAATTCCTTTATGCATCTTTCTATGCATAAAATCAAAATTAATGAGAATAACACTTTTGAATTAAAAAATAAATTCCTTTATGCATCTTTCTATGCATAAAATCAAAATTAATGAGAATAACTCTTTTGAAATAAAAATAAATTCCTTTATGCATCTTTCCATGCATAAAATAAAATTTAATGAGAATAACACTTTTAAAATAAAAATAATTCTTTTATGCATCTTTCTATGCATAAATTCAATTTTAATGAGAATGACACTTTTGAAATAAAAATAAATCTTTTAGAATGCACAAACGGAAGGAATTAATCTTTTAGAATAACCTAATGATAAACTTTAGTTCCATAAAATTTAAGAAAATTTTACAATAACCTCCTTTGTATGGCTGACCATTTCTCAATTTTAACATTCAATTTATGACTTGAATTAATCCAATTTGAATTCTAATATCTCTAATCTACTCGATTTTTTAAAAATTAAGAGAGTAAACAATGAAAAGAGTCAAATAAATAATTTAATTAAACTTTCTAGGATTAAGAAGGGCTGAATTGTAAAGAAGAGAAGGGGGTGGCCTTTCTATCAAGGCATAGCATCAGATTTTAATTCAAACATTTTCAAAGCATAAAATTTAAGAAAACCATAGATTTAAAATTCACAAAGAATTAAGCTTACATGGAGTTTGTAAGCTTTCCTTTGGCTTGAGGGATTGAGGGTTCTACTCTTGTTTGTAGCAAGAGTGGCCACCAGTTCTTTTGGAGAGGATTTAGTCAAAAACAATTGAATTATCAAGTGAATTCAATGTATTTGACTTTGGGGAGGAGTAGAGTAACAGTGCATGAACACTATTAACCTTTTACAAAGGGGGAGGCTTCTATTTATATGAAAAAATGAGCCTCTGACCAAGCAAACTAATTCTAGAATTTTCTAGATCAGTTTGGTCAATTTTTGACCATTTTTGGGTCAGTTTAGCTCACTTTTTGGATCTAGTTGAAACAGGAGAGAGGAGAGTTGAAAATATCTCATTATTTGTGAGTTTAAAACTCATCCACACATGTGAAATAGGCGCCTCCTTCATGAGGGGAGATCCCCACACTGAGGTGTCAAAAATGCATCATTTCTTCTAAATATCTCTTCTTTTTTAACTAATAACCTTGTCCTTAGTCAACTCTTCATCTTATGTGAGTATTTACTCATTTTTGGGGGATTTTTTTTTCTTCAATTTATCTCCTCCCTACATTTGGATTAATCTTATTGGTCCATGGGAACCTTAATCCAAAATTTCCAAAAAATCTAGACCCTCAGGCTAAGGTCCTTTTTACCTATTTTCAATTTATTCCAATTGCATGGAAAGTTCTTTTTGAATTTCTATTTCAGGGGAAATCATTTTAATAAGAAGGGATATTTTTCCATCCAAAGATATCTAGAAACTGAATTATCTCTCTCTAGAATATTTTCTCTCTCTAGGCCAAAACAAATAGAAACAAGATCTATTAATATTCTGACAAGGGGAATGATTACAGGAGGAGAGATTGGACATCTTGAGGGGCTGGGGGAGAAATCTTACATCAGCCTATCAAAGGTGCCTAACCCTCATAGACATGTGTACACCGGAATCACTACCAAGTGTCCTCAAAATAGTCCCAATTCTCCTTACACACCAGAAGTAACCATAGACGCAATGCCAAGCTCCTCTCATCAAGGCTCTGCTTAGATCCACTAGAGTCACATATGAGTGACCTATTGACAGATCATGCACAAAAGGTTGATCTACCTTTTCCTTCCCTTTGTGTGATACATGTGTACCTACATTTGTCCTCAACCTACCTGACCATGGACTATGGATCCACTGCTAGAGGACTCTCCAAGTCCACTAAACACATGACATTGTGATTGCTGCTCTACATGTGGTGCAACATCTACATCTTCTATTACCTTTGCTAGTGCATACCAGCTACTCATCTCATTAAAGATAACATCTCTGCTTACTTGCATCTCACGAGTAGTAGGGTTATAACATCTGTAACATTTCTGCTTACTTGCATCTCACGAGTAGCAGGGTTATAACATCTATACTAAAGCATAACCAATAAAGATGTATTTCTCTACCTTTGGATCCAACTTTGTTCTTACTTCATAAAGGACATCTCTGCTTACTTGCATCTCACGAGTAGTAGGGTTATAACATCTATAACATTTCTGCTCTAAAGCATAACCAATAAAGATGTATTTTTCTACCTTTGGATCCAACTTTGTTCTTACTTCATAAAGGACATGCATATATATGCAATACACCCAAAAACTTTCAAGTGAGACACATCCGATTTTATGCCTAGAAACTTTTGTTCCAACATCATGCATTAATAACTGCAGTGGGTTCTATTCATAATGTACACAGCAGCAGTTGCTACTACTGCGTCTTCCCAAAAATAATGTGACACGTGCCACTTTTGCAATGTGCCTATTCTTTCTTTTTGCAACACCATTCTGTTTTTCGGAGTGTACCTGCATGTAAATTGTCTTTTGATTCCATGCTTTCTCAAGGAATTATTGAACTCAATGGAGAAATACTCTCCCCCACCATCTGATCTTAGGCATTTTATTTACATGCCTTTTTCCTTCTCGACTGACAAGACTTTAAATCTTTAAAAGTGAGCAAACACCTCACTTTTCTCCTTCATGAAGTAAACCCATGCTTTACTAGTGTGGTCATCAATGAATGTAATATAATACCTTTTTCCTTCTTGACCAAGACTTCAAATCTTTAAAAGTGAGAAAACAACTCACTTTTCTCCTTCATGAAGTAAATCCACGCTTTCCTAGTGTGGTCATCAATGAATGTAACATAATACCTGCAACCTATAATTATTGGAGTCTTGGTCGATCCCCATACATTTGAATGTATAACATTTAATGCCCTTGCACTGACATGGCTTTCATGTGGGAAAGCATATTTGGCTCACTTATAAAGTTAGCATGCTTCACATACTTTATGCATACCATCAATCTTAAACTTCAGCAAACCGGCCTACATAGACTTCGGCCATTGTATATTCACATGACCAATGCACTTGTGGCATATGTCAATATCTACAATGACACCTATTCCATGCACAAACATGGCAACTTTACCTCAAGCAAGTTTACATCCAAAGTAAGCATCCTCCCATTTTTGTTACCCTTTACAACCAAGCGACATTGATTTTTAAAGTCTTCCACAAAACATCCTTGAGGAATAAACCTCACTTGAAAACCCTACTCAACCATCAACAGAAATTAGGCTCTTTGTAATATTTGGAACATAAAGTACATCTTCTAAGTACTTCATTTTTACATCCTGCATAGACAATGGCACTTTACCAACATGTGCGATTGGATGCGCAGTATCATTACCTCTTTCTACATAACTAGTTTTTTCATTTTATGCATCTATAAACCACTCACCATGACTGGTCATGTGGTTAGAGGTGCTGGAATCCGCATACCATATATCTTGAGATCCTATCACATCTCCTATTGTGTAACTGAGCATGTGTTGCATTACAAACAATTGCTCACTTCTTTCATCACCACGTTGTTTACTGGATGATACATAATTACCTTACTGCAACTTTCCACTTTTAATGTCATTCTACTTTTTAAAGCAATCCTTTGCCATGTGCCCTGGTTTTCCATAATAATAGCACTTTATACTATTTGCACTGTGATTTCTATTGTGTAACTGAGCATGTGTTGCATTACAAACAATTGCTCACTTCTTTCATCACCACGTTATTTACTGGATGATACATAATTACCTTGCTGCAACTTTCCACTTTTAATGTCATTCTACTTTTTAAAGCAGTCCTTTGCCATGTGCCCTGGTTTTCCATAATAATAGCACTTTATGCTATTTGCACTAGTGTGATTTCTTTGCCAACCACCTCGGCCTCTTTGGCTCCCCCTGCCTCTAGACTAGCCTCTTCCACTTGTGTATGATTGTTACTACTTTTGCGAATCATTGGATTGTTGTTTTCTAGAATTTTGGTTTCCTTGTTGGCCACCACCTTGGCCTAAATCATGACCTCTACCTTTGCCTCTACCTGAATTAGAGTACAATGCCTATTCTGATGTGTTCTTACTTTGTGAAGATGAGTTCTTACCATGAGACTTTTCTTCTATGATTAGCATAGACACTAAGTCCCAAAAGTTGGGAATAGGTCTTGAATGACTTGTACTCTTTGCCAAGCCCATTCAGACAGATGCTCACTAAATTATCATCTTCCACCAATACATTGATAGACCCATGGGATTCAATAATGCCCTTGATCTTTAGAGTATATTCATTGATTGACATGCTTTTCTTTTCCACAGTATGCAGCTCTTGTTTTAGCTGCAATTTCATTGCCTTTGTGTTGGTCTGGAACATTTGCACCAAATTCTTCCATGCAATGACTAGAGCATTGGCATCTTGTATATGTCCTATCACTGTGTTTGTGGCACTGATTGAAAGCCAATACATGACTTTCCTTGCACCCTAATTCGAGTCCTTGAATGCCTTTATATCTACTCGAGGGGCATTCTGTTCAGAAAACTCTAGAGGCTCCTCATTGTCTCCTTCGACATAGTCCCAAAATCCTTTACCCATTAGGAAATTGATCATTCTAAACTTCCAGGCATGGAAGTCATTCTTGTCCATCTCCTCGCTCACACAATCTAATTGAATCCATTAGACATGTTTGTCTGCAAATCTAAAACTTGCAAACATACAATTTATGTATGTAACCTATAACACAGCAATATCTTCTATTTTGCAGCGATACTTTAACACAAACTATATGACACCACATTTGACCAAAGTACATGTATATACACCCAATATCAAATACATGTGCAAACACTATTTGCACTTCCAAAATGCACTGTTACACCAGATTTGACCAAAGTACATGTATATACACCCAATATCAAATACATGTGCAAACACTGTTTGCACTTCCAAAATGCACTGTTACATTACAATACTTTAACACAAACTATATGACACCAGATTTGACCAAAGTACATGTATATACACCCAATATCAAATACATGTGCAAACACTATTTGCACTTCCAAAATGTACTGTTACAATAACCAAATTTCGACCAGAGACAATTCTTTATCAGAACTTCTTGAAACTGTCAAAAATACCTTGCAGTGACCGAATGGAGATCGAGACACGAATCTGGCTGCCTGAAAAACTACAGTACAAAGATCTATGTACCACCTAGGCACCTCCAAGCCTACTAAGAAAGCTTCTCAATCGCGGAGATATGTAGTTCTTGTTAGAAATCTGAGGTGGTTTAAATGTAACTAGAGCCATGAGATTAGTATAACAATATTGCTAATGAAAAGAGATAAATACTTAAGCACATGATGAGAGCATAATGATGTAAAATGAGAGAGTCGATTTTGCATTACATGTGTGCCAATTTATAGGCAAGTACAAAGCTGACTAGATCAAGATAATCATGTTTATGTGCTTAATAAAGTTCCATGATTCTCTCCCCTAAATCTCTCCATGATTCTCTCTCCATAATCATCTCCTTTATTTTGCATTACATGTGTGCCAATTTATAGGCAAGTACAAAGCTAATTAGATCAAGATAATCATGTTTATGTGCTTAATAAAGTTCCATGATTCTCTCCCCTAAATCTCTCCATGATTCTCTCTCCATAATCATCTCCTTGATTCTAGCTCAGTGTGGTGGTTGACCGTTATGTGCTCCATGATTCTCTCTATTGCATGATTATAAGAGATGCCAAGCCCACTTGCATTTTGCATAGATTCCTAGTAATATCTCTGGCTTTTACATTTGATTTCAACCTTTGACCAACTAGGTATATTTGGCCCTTTAACACCTAAGGCTCTAGGAATTAATATTTGGTTGATTATTCCAACACCCCCCCTCAAACAAATATTCATGGCAATGCTACTGTTATGATGGCAATGGTGGTCCTATTAGGGATTCCCACTTATGCTTATAATGCTAGTGCTCTTTTGGTCTTACCCAGTTACAATGACAATGGTGGTACACCCAGTTAGGTTTATGATGCTAGTTTTGATGACCTCTTGGGTTTACAATGCTAGTTACGAAATGACCATGCTGGTTCCCATGTAGGTATCCAATTATGCTTACAATGCAATAGTTATTCTTAGAATAGAGAGGTGACCAATTGGTAGGGCCGTACCCTTGTTGATCTAGTAGGTCTAGACTTCTTCAAAAAACTTAGCCTCGAATGAGGCCACCTTCATGTTTTTTTTGTCTTGGAGCTAGAGTTTATTTCCATGAAGCTTTTGTTGATGTAGCACTTGATCTTCTCTTTGTTGATGATGTGAACGAACATATCCAATGCAATGCATATCTTCATCTTCTTCTTTGCACCCATCGCTTTTGGTGATGGAAATGCAATAAGCCATGCTTTGAAATACTTGGGAAGTCCTTTGCCCTGTATTAATCCAAAAAGAGTGTCTAATCCCTTATAAATAATGATTAAAAGCATGATTATGATCACTAATCCTATTTTTTCCAAAACAATGCAATGTAGATTAGTACCTTGACTTGGAGTGAGAAATTAAGGCATCAAACCATGGGGCATTTTCAATGTGATGCTTGAAATTGTTGTAGCAACATCCCAATGTAATGCATGATTCCTCAATGATCCAAAATCCTCATTTATTAGTCCTAAATCACTTAATTAGTAGAGGTAATAAATTGTTAATTAGAAAAAAATAGCTTCACTTGGAGGTATTAATTGAAGGGGTAAATCAAAGGGATTTTGTATGAAACTTCACAAGTAGATTACCCTTGTAGTGATGAAGGTCTTTAGTAACTGCAATCTCTCAAATCGACGATGAAATCGCGCGGAATAGCCAAGATTTGGTGACTAGTTTTCTCCCTACAACAGTAGCTACAATAGATCATTTCTCATAAGATTTAGGTTGTGGAGACCTTACAGCAATAGAAAAACACCCCTAGGAGGGCTTGGGCCAAATGTGAGTTTTTGAGGAGAATGGAGCAGATCTACAGTAGTAGAGTAGCACCCACGTTTCTGAGAAATTCACCTCTTCTAATGAAAATTGGACTACAAGACTAGATTTGGACTACAAGACTAGATTTGAGGCTTCATTGGGAGTTGGGCAAGAGGGCTATATGGTTGGATGTGAGTAGAAGTGGCTGAGGGAGTAGATCAGAGCTGATCTTCAACTAGGGGTACTTGTGGGAGAAATGGGATTAAGGAGAGAAATTCACCTCTTCTAATGAAAATTGGACTACAAGACTAGATTTGAGGCTTCATTGGGAGTTGGGCAAGAGGGCTATATGGTTGGATGTGAGTAGAAGTGGCTGAGGGAGTAGATCAGAGCTGATCTTCAACTAGGGGTACTTGTGGGAGAAATGGGATTAAGGAGAGAAAATAATTAACTAAAGCATGTTTTTAATGCTTCTAGGCTAAGATAAAGTAAAACTAAGCTTAACTAAGCTAAGCTAGCTCTGATATCATGTTACAAATATAAGATGGTTCAAATGTGATTAGAGCCATGAGATTAGTATAACAATATTGCTAATGAAAAGAGATAAATACTTAATCACATGAGGAAGATTATGAGAGCATAATGATGTAAAATGAGAGAGTCAATTTTGCATTACATGTTTGCCATGATTAGATCAAGCTAATCATGTTTATGTGCTTAATAAAGTTCCATGATTCTCTCCCATGAATCTCCCCATAATCATCTCCTGATTCTAGCTCAGTGGATTGACCTTATGTGCTCTATGATTCTCTCTAATTGAGTGATTATAGGAGATGCCAAGCCCACTTGCATTTTGCATAGATTCCCAGTAATATCTCTGGCTTTTACATTTGATTTCAACCTTTGACCAACTAGGTATATTTGGCCCTTTAACCCCTAAGGCTCTAGGAGTTAATCTTTGGTTGATTATTCCAACAGTTCCTGGAGCTACCAAGGGTATGTTGTACCTAAACAAGAAGGGGAAGAGATTATGATGCTCTTAGTCGTGTACCGCTTCCTTGCTTGCTTGTTCTTGCCTCTTTATCTCTCACACGAGCCAAAGCTCTACTACCATCATAAAGAGAATGCAGGGGAGAGGGAGAGCTTGAGTTCCTTGCATAAACACACACACACACACACACATACACACACACACAAAAGAGAGTGCAAGACACAAGAGAGAGATGGATGGTTGAATTTTCTTCTATCTTATTCTCTTCTTTACAACCATATAACTAAAATATAAGAGTACATACATAAAGGTAAAGTACTCTCATACAAAGATCGGTCCATAGTGTGAATCTGACTATATAAGTTGGCACTATAACTATGTCATAACTCTAGTACTCCAAGGTGGCATCACAGAGCCTGTCATCCACACTGGCAGCATATCAACCATCATCTCACCAACCATGCCAGTGGCATAAGTGCGGAAGCTATCACCCAAGCAGGTCATTAATATATGCCGTCGTAGCACTAGTTGAGCTCTATATCTCAACAATTCTACCTGTAAAGTGACCTAGTTTACCATAATAAAAGTAATCATTTGAACCTGATCTCAATTTCTATCTTTGTCAATTGCCTCTCAGACTCTCTAGGTCCCCCTACCTTGAGATTGGCATTTTCCACCTATGTGTGTTGGTTGCAACTCTATAAGTCATTGGACTACTCCTATCCATAATTTTGATTTTCAAAAACAACCATCACCTTGGCCTCGACCATGACCTCTACCTCTATCTCTACTTGAATTTGAGTAGAACTCTTGTTCTGTAGTGTTCTTGCTTTGGGAGGAAGAGTCTTCACCTAAACACTTCTCTTCTATAATTAACATAGACACCAAATCTCAAAGGTTGGAAACATTCTCTCTTACAGCAACAATAGAGGTCTTGAATGGCTTGTATTCTTTCCAAGCCCATTCAAACATATAGTCACCAAGTCATTATCTTATACTAGGATATTAATGGATCCAAGGGACTCCTTGACCTTCAATGCTGCATACTCTCTGATAAACATGTTCTTGTTTTCCACTACATGCAGCTCCTATTTTAGTTGCAACTTATTAATGGATATCAATGCTGCATACTCTCTGATAAAAATGTTCTTGTTTTCCACTGCACGCAGCTCCTATTTTAGTTGCAACTTCCTTGACTTTGTGTTTGTGTGGAACATCTTCACGAGGTTTTGCCATGCAACTGCTAAAGTGTTGGCATCCTGTATATGTTGAGATGTCAAGATCAACATGAGCTCACACTCACGAGGCGCCTACATAACTGTTTGACATTTACATCACTGGCGGATTTGGTAGCTGGCACCGACATATCTTCGCCAAAGATTCTACAGCTGGACTACACCGACTTACTCACATTATCAACCGCTTGTATATACTCTATTATGTGTATTAGTCACTTTATCTTCTTGGTAGACCTCTTTTGTTGTGTGAAGAAGAAGAAGAATTTTCAGCCTCTCACCTTGTGTGTTCTCTTCTAGGATTTGTGTGAGTGTGTATATGCTTGCAAGAGCTCAAGCTCTCTTCTCCCCTACATCTTTTCATGGTATCAGATCCTGGTTCATGCTACAGCTGAGCGGCAAGCAAGAGAAGCACAAAAAGTAGTATGAGGGTAAGAGCTTCAGCTACTCTTCCCCCTTTGTGTTGGCTACTACACCCTTGTCGAGAGATCTTTGGGAGGCACCGAAAAAACGAACTCCAATCGAGGAGCTTTTTTCACGGGAGAAGAGCTCCATAACACCACTTTTCGGGCCCAAAATGCGTTTCACGCGCATCCGTACCTTTATTTTTCAGTTCACAAGCATTCATGGGCACTGCGGGTAAGTTTCGATTCTCAACAGAATTTTATTTTTGGAACTACAGGAAGGGCGATTGGTTGTGCAGACACTGTGTGTACTACAAAGAGGTCTCAAAGTTGCCATTGGGTGTATGTATAAAAATTGAGGTCACTAGTATAGTAGAGCAGTTTATGTAGGTCAAACAAGAGTACTGTTTTCGGTAAATTTGTGTTGCAGACAAGATGCCAAATGATGGAATAAACCAAATTGTTACAAAGAAGCTTAATAAGAACAACTTCCATGCTTGGAGGTTTAGATTGACAAATTTCCTTATGGGAAAAGGCTAATGGGACAACATTGAAGGTGAAAGGTAAACATGAAGAGGCACCAGAGATAGTTTGGGTATAGTATCGTACCATAGCAGAGAATACAACAATTTGTGTAGATCAAACAAGAGTGCTATTTTTGGTAAATTTGTGTTACAGATAAGATGTCAAATGATGGAATAAACCATATTGTTGTAGAGAAGCTTGATAAGAACAACTTCCATGGTTGGAGTTTTAGATTGATAAATTTCCTGATGGGAAAAGGTTACTGGGACTGAAGGTGAACACGAGGAGGCACCAGAGATACCGGAGATTAATCCAACTATTGTAGATGTAAAAGAATTCAAGGATTGGAATAAAAGAGAAAGGAAATTCATGTATTGTCTTTCTATTAGCATACATGACACTATGATTGGGCATATACAGGATGCCAAGTCACCTAAGGAGGCATGGGATACCTTAGTGAAGCTGTATGAAATTAACACCAAGGTACGAAAGATTCGGTTGAAGAATGAGCTTCATACTGTGGAGAAGAAAAATACATATGTGAATGATTATACCTTGAAGGTCAAGGGCATTGTGGAATCCCTTACATCAATTGGTGTTTCTATTGATGATGTTGATGATTGTATCTATGTGGTCTCGAGCCATAATACAAGGAGTTCAAGACGTCTATTCAAACTCAAGAGAACATTCCCAACTTCACAGATTTGGTGTCAATGCGTGTTGATCATTGAGAAGAGAAGAATTCGGGTAGAGATCAACATTCTTCACAAAACAAAAACACTTCAGAGCAGCAGGCCTTCTACACAAGTGCAGATAGAGAACAAGGTAGAGGTCATGGACGTGGCCAAGGCGATGGCCAAATAGGTAATCATAATTATGGTCAGCAGTAGCAACAGTCCCAGGATTTGCAACAACACACAAGTGGAAGAGGCCAATTTAGAAGCAGGGGGAGCCAACAAGATCGTGGTAATTGAAAAGATGCAGAGGGGAAGAGAGCTTGAGCTCTTGCAAGCACACACACACACTCACAAAACCCTAATAGAGAACACACAAGGTGAGAGGCTGCAAATCTTCTTCTTCTTCACTCAACACTCAACACACCATATACAAGATAAGAGTACACACAATATGAAAGGTACTCAACCAATACATACACGGGTTCTCTATAGTGTGAACCTAACTAAATGAGCTGGCGCTATAACTATGCCAGTCTCTAGAATGGCTCTCACACAGCCTATCATCCCACTGGCCGCATATCACCCATGATCTCACCAACCATGCCAGTGGTGTAAGTGTGGGGCCTATCCCCCAGGCGGGTCATCACAGTGTCCACCGCCTCACTAGACGAGCTCGATATCTCAACACTCCCCCTCGAGCTCAACTCCATCTCATGTACACCAAGCGAAGCCCTGAATCTGCGGAGCTTCTCTGTACCCAATGCTTTGGTGAAGATGTCAGCTACCTGATCCTCTGTGCTGACATAAACAAGGTCAAGGTCTCCTGCCAAGACCTCTCTCTGACAAAGTGGTAGTGGACCTCTATATGCTTCGTACGAGCATGAAATACTGGGTTCCTGGCCAACTGTATACTGCTAATGTTGTCACAGAAAATGACAACTTGTCTATCCACTGATAGACCCAAATCTCCAAGTAGCTTTCTTAACCAAGCTACCTCACATGCTGCCATAGCAGCTCCTCTGTACTCAGCCTCTGTACTGGATAGAGCAACCGTAGGCTGCTTCTTGCTGCTCCAAGTCATAGCAGCACTCCCCAAAGAAAACATGAATCCACTGGTAGATCTTCTATCTGAGATACTACCAGCCCAATCAGCATCCGTGTACCCATGTACACATATCTCTGTTCTAGTCTCATAGAACAGTCCACAATGCAAAGTAGACCTCACATACCTCAATATGCATCTCAATGCATCCAAATGCGGTTCCCATGGAACCTGCATAAACTGACTCACCAACCCAATAGCATAGCTCAAATCTGGCCTGGTGATCATCATGTATATCAAGCTTCCTACTATATGCCTATACATAGTAGGATCCTCCAAGATCTCTCCTGAGTCTGCACTCAACTTGCCATTCTGATCCAATGGCACTGAGATAGGCTTACAGCCTGTCATACCATACTTGGACAACATGTCCAAGCCATACTGTCTCTGCAGTAATCCAATACTCACCTCAATGCCCAAGAAATATCTGAGCTCCCCCGGATCCTTCATCTCAAACTTCTGTCTAAGCAAGATCTTTACATCAAAGATTTTTGCATCATGGTCCCCCGTAATGATCAAGTCATCTACATAGATGACAACAAGCACAACCCCTCTATCACCATGTCTCACATACAGCGAGAAATCTGCATTGTCTACATAAAAGCCAATAGTGACAAGATATTCAAAAATCTTGTCAGACCATGCTCTTGGTGCTTGCTTTAAGCCATACAAGGCTTTCTTCAACCTGCAAACATGCTCGAGGTGACTCACATCCTCATAACCAGGTGGCTGCAACATATACACCTCTTCCTGCAAATCCCCATGTAAGAATGCATTCTTTACATCCATCTGATGTAAAGACCATTGCTTTGATGCAGCCACTGCTATCACAACTCTCACTGTTGCCATCTTGGCAACTGGGCTGAAAGTTTCCTCATAATCAATGCCATATGTCTGCGCATATCCTTTGGCTACCAATCTAGCCCTGTACCTGTTTATGCTTCCATCACTGTTATGTTTTACTTTGTACACCCACTTGCATCCAATGGCTTTCTTGCCTTCAGGCAATTGCACTAAATCCCAAGTTTCATTTCCATATAGTGCATCCATCTCCTCATCCATGGCTTTCTCCCAACACACATTTCCAACAGCCTCATCAATGCATGTGGGCTCAACAACCTGCACAACTTTTGCCATGTATGCATAGTGATGTGCCACATAACCATCATAGGTAAACCTCTGCACAGGATTTTTCACTCTCCCAGATCTTCATAGCTTTTCATTCATAGCTTCCATAGCCTTCTTTACACCAGGTGTTCTCATAGCTGGGATCCCAAGCTCCTCATCAAGGCTCATATCTGAGCCACTAGACTCTCCATCAACATGAGAATGCCCTGCAGAAATGTCAAGCATACTAAGGGGCTCAACCACTTTCTCTTTTTCTTTACGTGATATACTTATCACATTTGCAGGACTGGTATTATGACGCAGCCTGCCACTCCATGGCCTGCCACTCCATGGTCTATCAATAGACCCACTAGATGAGGACTCTCCTGGTCCACTCAAAGACTGTGATTGCTGACCTGCATTCTGTGCAACCACACTTCCACTCACATCAGTCCCAACAGCTTCTTTTCCAGCAGCATACCAGCTGCTCATCTCATCGAAGACAACATCCCTGCTTACCCTCAACTCACGTGTAGCAGGGTTATAACACCTGTATCCCTTTTGCTCAAGGGAATATCCAATAAACACACATTTTTCAGCTTTTGGATCCAGCTTAGTTCTCAGCTCATCTAGCACATGCACATATGCAATGCATCCAAAGACTTTCAGATGAGACAAATCAGGTTTTCTGCCAGTAAACCTCTCCTCTGGAGTTACATCATGTATGGCTGCAGTTGGAGTCCTGTTCATGATGTATACTGCTGTAGAAACAGCCTCAGCCCAATAGCTATGCGGCATATTTTTCTCTTCCATCAATGCTCGCGCAATCTCAGCAATGTGCTTGTTTTTCCGTTCAGCAACTCCATTTTGCTGCGGAGTGTATCTGCATGTAAATTGTCTCCGAATACCATTCTTCTTCAAAAATTCAGAGAACTCATTGGAGAAGTACTCTCCCCCTCCATCTGACCTTAGGCACTTTACATATTTCCCTGTTTGCTTTTCAACCAAAACTCTGAAATTTTGAAAGTGAGCGAACACCTCACTCTTCTCCTTCATGAAATATACCCACACTTTCCTTGTGTGGTCATCAATGAAAGTCACATAATACCTGCAGCCTCCCATAGACATGGTCTTCGTAGGGCCCCATACATCTGAATGCACAACATCTAGTGCATTTCTGCTCACATATCTTTTACATGGAAATACATGCTTTGTTTGCTTTCCAAATTGGCATGCTTCATATATTCTCTGCATACCTTCCACTTTAAACTTTGGCAGCCCTGTCACAATTCCTTTAGTCTGCATAAACTTCATTCTCTGCACATTCACATGTCCAATTCTTTTATGCCAAATGTTTGTGTCTGCAACAATTCCTGAACCATTTGTAAACATTGCAGCACTCATTTCAGGCATGTCTACATTCAACGTAAACATTCTGCCCACTCTGTTGCCTTTTGCAACCAACTTGCACTTGTCTTTAAAGTCTTCAACATAACAACCATCAGGGTTAAACCGAACCTGCAAACCCTGCTCAATCATCAAGCCAACTGAAACCAGATTCTTTGTTATGTTCGGAACGTGAAGTACATCTGCAAGGTACTTAACTTTGTCATCCTGCATAGACAATGGCACATCTCCAACATGGGCAATTGGATGAGTAGTGTCATCCCCTGTTTCCACAAAACCTGGTCTTTTCGGGTTTTTCATCTCCTTGAACCACTCCCCATGACTTGTCATGTGGTTCGAAGCACCTGAATCCACATACCACACATCATCTTTTTGTGCTGCTTCAACATTTTCAGACATGGCATTCATGACATGCTGCATAACAAACAACCTTTCATTGTTCTCATTATTTCTGCTTGAGGATGCATAGTTGTTTTGCTGCACTTTTCCATTTTGCATGTCAGCCTGCTTCTTATAACACTCTGCCTGCACATGTCCAGGCTTACCACAATAATAGCATTCACGTGCATCATTATATTGTCTTTGCCAATTTCCACGGCCTCTTTGACTCCCCTTGCCTCTGAATTTGCCTCTTCCACCTGCGTGTTGTTGTTGTTGTTGTTGTGTATTCTGGGACTGTTGTTGTTGCTGCTGCTGGCCATAATTCTGATTACCTATTCGGCCACCTCCTTGACCGTGTCCACGGCCTCCTCTACCTCGTCCTCTTCCTGAACTTGTGTAGAAGGCCTGTTGCTCTGAACTGTTTTTGTTTTATGAAGACTGTTGGTCTTCACCCAAGCTCTTCTCTTCTATAATCAGCATAGACACCAAATCTGTAAAGTTGGGAATGTTTTCCCGAGTCTGAATAGACATCTTGAACGCCTTGTATTGTGGCCCGAGACCACGTAGATAGACCTCCACCTTATCATCATCATCTACTGACACACCAATAGATACAAGGGATTCCAAAATACCCTTTATCTTCAATGCATAGTCATTCACAGACATGCTCTTTTTCTCCACAGTATGAAGTTCATTCTTCAACTGTATCTTACGTGCCTTGGTATTTGTTTCATAGAGCTTTACCAAGGTGTCCCATGCCTCCTTGGGGGACTTGGCATCCTGAATGTGCCCAATCATGGTTCCAGTCTTTAAACTCTTTCACATCTGCAGCAGTCGGTATCTCCGATGCCTCTTCATGCTCACCTTCTATGTAGTCCCAATAGCCCTTTCCCATCAGGAAATTCGTCAACCTGAACCTCCAAGCATAGAAGTTATTCTTATCAAGCATCTCAGCCCAATCTGGGTTATCCCATCATTTGACATCTTGCCAAACACACAATTTTACCAGAAACAGCACTTTGGTTTGTCCTGTACAAACTACTGTATTTCTGCACAGCGATACTGTAGTACTCTCAAATGTCACAACCAGTGACTTCAATGTGCATACATACACCCAATGGAAACTGTTGACCTCTTCGCAGCACCCACACTGTCTGCACAGTCAAACTGTCTTCCTGCAGTTCTTAAAACAGAGTTCTGCAGAGAATCAATGACTTACCCACAGTGCTCGAAATCGCCTACTTTCTGAAAAACGGAGGTCCAGACGCGCCCGAAACGCGTTTTCGGTCCAGAAATTATTGTCCGATAGGACGTCCAATAGGACAGTATAGTTGCCCTATAGCTTTACTCCCGCGAGCGACGAAGAAAGCTTCTCAATCAGAGATCGTTTGCCGGTGCCTCCCGTAGAGCTCCCGACAAGGGTGTAGTCACCAACACAAATAGGGAAGAGTAGTTGAAGCTCTTACCTCGTACCGCTCCTGTGGTTCTCTTACTTGCAGCTCAGCCCTTAGCACGAACCAGGCTCTGATACCATGAAAAGATGTAGGGGGGAAGAGAGCTTGAGCTCTTGCAAGCACACACACACTCACAAAACCCTAATAGAGAACACACAAGGTGAGAGGCTACAAATCTTATTCTTCTTCACTCAACACTCAACACACCACATACAAGATAAGAGTACACACAATATGAAAGGTACTCAACCAATACATACACGGGTTCTCTATAGTGTGAACCCAACTAAATGAGCTGGCGCTATAACTATGCCAGTCTCTAGAATGGCTGTCACACAGCTTGTCATCCCACTGGCCGCATATCACCCATGATCTCACCAACCATGCCAGTGGTGTAAGTGTGGGGCCTATCCCCCGGGCGGGTCATCAGTGTACACCGCCTCACTAAACGAGCTCGATATCTCAACAGTAATTGGCAAAGGTAGCATAATGATACACGAGGTTGTTTTTACTGTGGTAAGCCGACATGTGTGCAGGCACATTGCTATAAGAAACAGAGTGACATGTGATAGAAAAGTGTAACAAAACAACTATGCATCCTCTAGTAGAAATAATGAGCATAATGAGAGGTTGTTTGTTATGCCACATGTGGTTAATGTTGTGTCTGGAAATGATGTAGCAACATGTAAGGATGATGTATGGTATGTTGATTCAGGTACTTCGAACCACATGACAAGTCATGGTGAGTGGTTGAAGGAAATAAAGAGTCTTGAAAGACCAGGTTTTGTTGAAAAACAGGGGATGACACTGCTCATCCTATTGTCCATGTTGGATATGTGCAATTGTCTATGCAAGATGGTAAGGTGAAGTACCTTGTAGATGTACTTCATGTTCTGAATATTACAAAGAATCTAGTTTCAGTTGGCTAGATGATTGAGCAGGGTTTGCAGGTCCGGTTTAACCCTGATGGCTGTTATGTAGAAGACTTTAAAGATAAGTGTGCAGGTTGGTTGAAAAAGGTAATAGAGTGGATAGAAGACTTTAAAGATAAGTGTGCAGGTTGGTTGCAAAAGGTAACAGAGTGGATAGAATGTTTACATTGAATGTAAATATGCCTGGAGTGATCGTTGCAATGTTTGCAAATGGTTCACGATTTGTTGCAGATATAGACATTTGACATAAGAGAATTGGGCATGTAAATGTGTAAAAAATGAAGTCTATGCAAATTAAAGAAATTGTGACATGGCTACCTAAGTTCAAGGTTGAAGACATGTAGAAAGTATGTGAAGCATGTCAATTTGGAAAGCAAACAAAGCATGTATTTCCACATGACAAAAATGTGAGCAAGAATGTACTCGATGTTGTGCATTCAGATGTAAGGGGTCCTGTGAAGACTATGTCTATGGGAGGCTGCAAGTACTACGTAACATTCACATTGATGACCACACGAGGAACATTCACATTGACATGCAAGTACTACGTAACATTCACATTGATGACCACACGAGGAAAGTGTGGGTGTATTTCATGAAGGAGAAGAGTGAAGTGTTCACTCATTTTCAGAATTTCAGAGTGATGGGGTTGAAAAACATACAAGAAAGCTCCGATGGTACACCGGTTTCGCATAAAATAATGCATAATCAACAATGGCCCTCAAATACCGAAGTGTGTGTCACACACTGTCAAGATGTGGTTTGCATAGAACCTGCATAAATTGGCTCTTTAAGCCAACAATGTAACTCAAATCTAGCCTACTGATCGTGACATGGATCAAAGTCCCCACAATCTTCCTGTACATAGTGGGATTCTCCAGCACATAACTTGCATCCACAATAAGCTTGCCATTTTGATCTAATGGCACCAAGATTGACTTACAATCAGCCATCCCATACTTGGACAACATGTCCAATGCATACTGTCTCTATGACAGCCAAATACCCTTAGGTGTGGGAATGACCTCAATTTCCAAAAAGTAGTGCAGATCTCCTAAATCCTTCATCTCAAACTTCCTTTTGAGAAGACTTTTCACATGCTCAATCTCATCCAAGTTGTCACCCCCAACAATATGATCATCTACGTATATGGTGATGATCACAGTAGTCTTGCGCATATACAAAGAGTGACTTGCATCTGCTATATGAAAACGAATAGTGACAAGATACTCAACAATCTTGTCATGCCATGCTTGTAGAGCTTGCTTCAGCCTATACAAAGCCTTACGAAGCTAACATATGTACTCTGGGTGACCTGTATCCTCAAAACTAGGTGACTAATCCATTACACTTCTTCTTGTAAGTTACTACAAATTTTTTATATCCATCTGATGTAAAAACCAGCCTTTAGCTGCATCCACCGCAGTCACAACTCCCATAGTTGCCATCTTTGTAACCGGGGCAAATATCTCCTCATAATCAATCCCATGTGTTTGCGCATATCCTTTGGCTACCAATCTAGCCTTGTACTTGCTTATGCTACCATCATTGTTATGTTTCACCCTATACACCCACTTATAGCCAATAGTTTTCTTGCCTTCAGGCAATGACACCAAATCCCAAGTCTCATTTCCATACAATGCATCCATCTCCTCATCCATAGCTTTCTCCTCCCAACACACATTTCCAACAGCCTCATCAAAACATGTGGGTTCTACAACCTGCACAACTTTTGCCATATAAGCATAGTGATGTGCCACATAACCATCATAAGTCAACCTCTACACAGGGTTTTTGCCTCCTCTAGATCTTCGTAACTTTGCATTCATGGCTCCCATAGTCTTCTCTTCACACCAGGTGTCCTCATTGCTGGAATCCCAAGCTCCTCATCAAGGCTCATCTTTGAGCCACTTGACTCCCATCAACAAGAGAATGCCCTGCATAAATATCAACAAGCATACCAAGGGACTCAACCACGTTCTCTTTGCCTTTATGTGATGTACTAACTCCTGCCACTCCATGGTCTATCAACAAAACCGCTCGATGAGGACTCTCGTGGTCCACTTAATCAACGACTGTGATTGCTAACTTGCATTTTGTGTAACCATGTTTCCACTTACATCAGCCCTAACAACATCTTTTTCAATAGCATACCAGCTACTCATCTCATCAAATACAACATTCCTGCTTCCCTCAATTCACGTGTAGTAGGATTATAGAATTTATATCCCTTTTGCTCAAGGGAATACCCAATAAACACACATTTTTCTACCTTTGGATCTAGCTTGGTATGCAACTCATCTGGCACATGCACATATGCAATATATCCAAAAATTTTCAAGTGAGATGAATCAGGTTTCCTACCAGTAAACTTCTCCTCTGGCATTACATCATGTATGGCTGCAGTAGGAGTCCTGTTCATGATATAAACTACTGTAGTAGGATCCCATTAGCTATGCGGTATATTCTTCTCTGCCATCAATGCTCGTGCTATCTCTGCAATGTGTTTGTTTTTTCACTCAGCATTTCCATTTTGCTGCGGAGTGTATCTACATGTAAATTGTCTCTGAATGCCAAGAATTCAGAGAACTCATTGGAGAAGTATTCTACCTCTCCATCTGACCTTAGGTACTTCACAACCGGTGTACCATCAGAGCTATATGGCAACCGGTGTACCATCGGAGCTATATGGCTATACAGATGCAGATTGAGCAGGTAACATCTTAGACAGGAGATCTACTAGTGGATTTATGTTTTCATTAGGGGTTGCTGTTATGACATGAAGCAGCAAGAAGCAGCCCACAGTTGCCTTGTCGAGTATAGAGGCATAGTACAGAGGAGTTGTAGCGGTGGTAGCGTGTGGGGTAGCTTAGTTATGCAAGCTACTTTTACTGATTTGGGGTTGCATGTGGAGAGAAAGGTTGTCATATATTATGACAATCTTAGCAGTATACACTTGGCCAAGAACACAATTTTCCATGCGCGAACGAAACACATTGAGGTACATTACCACTTTATCAGGGAGAGAGTCTTGGCAAGTGACAGTGACTTGGCCTATGTCAACACACAGGATCAGTTCACTAACATCTTCACACGAAGGCCTTGGGAGCTGAGAGACTCCACAGATTTCGAGATATGCTTGGAGTTCATGAGTTAGAGTTGAGCTTGAGGGGGAGTGTTAAGATGTCAAGCTCAACATGAGCCAACACTCACGAGGCGCTTACATGACCGTTTGACATTTACATCACTGGCGGGTTTGGTAGCTAGTACCGACATATCTTCGCTAGAGATTCTACTGCTAGATTACACCGACTAGTCCACACCTACTCACTCCACTTAGTGTGTTCACATTATGGACCACTTGTATATACTCTATCATGTGTGTTAGTCACTTTATCTTCTTGGTAGACCTCTTTTGTTGTGTGAAGAAGAAGAAGAACTTTCAGCCTCTCACCTTGTGTGCTCTCTTCTAGGGTTTGTGTGAGTGTGTGCATGTGCTTGCAAGAGCTTTTGCTCTCTTCTTCCCCTGTATCTTTTCATGATATGCCCTATCATAGTATTTGACACACTAACTGAAAGCCAATACATGACATGACTTTCCTTGCACCTTGGTTCAAGTCTTTGAATGCCTTTATCTCTACTGGAATAGCATTCTCTTCATGTAATTCTGGAGGCTTCTCATTGTCTCCTTCAACATAGTCCCCAAAACATTTTCCATCAAGAAATTGGTCATTCCTTGCATAGAAGTTATTCTTCTCAAGCTTCTCATTGACAATTAACAATTTCTATATGCAACCTCTAACAACACAGCAATATCTATCATAGCTCATGTAGCGGTACTTCTACATAATCTCTATGTCATAGCATGTCATGTGACCAAAGTACACTCATAATTAACAATACATGTGCAATCACTATCGGAACACCCAAAATGCACTATTGTATTACAATAACTAGAGTTTAGACAGAAAGACTTCCAAATTGGAACTTCCCAAAAGTGCCCGACAACACCCTACAGTGGCCAAACAAAGGTTAAAATGCACCCGAAACATAAATCTAGCCACAAAACTATAGTATAAAGTACTATGCATGTAAGATTCCTCCCTCTAGCATTTGAGGTATAAAGGTGTAATAACCTCCCCGGTTCTGTTCTTGTAATTATTCCCCTCTCTAGCATTTGAGGTATAAAGGTGTAATAACCTCCCCTTCTGTTCTTGTAATTATTCCCCTCTCTTAAATAAAAGAAAGATCTTGTTTTACCCTGTTTTGGCCTAGAGAGAGAAAATGTCTAGAGAGAGATAATCCAAAATTGAGATATCTTTGGATATAAAAATTCTCCTAGTGTGTGAAATGGTTTCCCCTGAAACAGAAGTTCAAAATAAATTCTCCAAAGTGCATTAGGAATCAATTAAAAATGATTTAAAAGACCTTAGCCTAAGGGTCAAGATTTTTTGAAATTTTGGATTATGGTCCAATTAAGGTTCCTATGGGCCAATAAGATTAATCCAAGTGTTTGGATGAGATAAATCCAAAGAATAAAAGAAAATACCCAAAAATAAGTAAATGCTCACATAAGATAAAGAGTTGACTGAGTACAAGGTTTATTAGTTAAAAACTATGAGATATTACTAAAAAAATGAGATATTTTGGAATAATGATACATTTTTGACACCTTGGTAAGGAGGGGGGGAGACTTTAAGGTAGGCGCCTATTTCACACATGTGGATGAGTTTTTAAATCAAAAAAATTATGATATTTTTATCTCTCCTCTCTCCTGGATCAAACTGGGAGCTAAACTGGTCCAAATCTCTCCTCTCTCCTAGATCAAACTGGATCAAAATGGGAGCTAAACTGGTCCAAATCTCTCCTCTCTCCTAGATCAAACTGGATCAAAATGGGAGCTAAACTGGTCCAAATCTTGTCCAAATCCAGCCAAATTGAAGCTGAAAAATTCTAGAACTTAGTTGGACTCAGTTAGTGGCCTCCCTCACTTATAAATAGACCCTCATTCTTTTGTATTCTCATCTGTGAAAACTAGACCATGCCAGTATTACATTAAAATAAGCATATTTTCTATTATCCCTTAAAAATCCTTTACTTTTGGAGAGAGTGGAGCTTCTCTCTCTCTCTTCAACAATCCTTGGGGCTTTCTTCTCAACATACTAAACCAATTGATTGGTTGGGGGCTTCCTTCTATGATAAAGAAGCAAGCAAAATCAAGAGGTAAGATGTAATTTCATGGTTTTTCTCTACTATTCTCAATGTTTTCACTTCTCAATCCCTCTCAAGCTGCTTGAGAAGTTTCTAATTGAGTGTTTATAATGCAAATCAAGCTTTTCTTAAGAGCTGTAATGAATAATTAAGAAAATTTTATCTTTATGCTCAATTTAGGATTTTTTTATGTATATCTCTCTCTCCCCAAAAGAATGGTCCTTCCCATGATCAATTCTCTATTCAAATGATGCTTCTCATTGATAAATTCTCAATTCAAAAATCAAACTCTAGTCTTGTGAAGCTAGAGGTTAAGAAAATGGCTTTTTATGCTTTTATACTAATAAAACTATGATAAAGTTATTTTTAAAAATATTAAAAATTATCAGTAATAGCAGCAAAGCTATGGCAAAATTTTTAGAAATTAATACATAATTCATTTATGTACATAATGTGAAAAGAGGACTTCCTACCATATTCTAGAATTAGTCATCCTATGGTAAAAGGATAATTTTTATTACATTCATGAAAAACTAATTTTTAGTATTTATGCATAAATAATTAATTAGAGAAATTAAAAATTTTTGGTATTTCTATTTTTATGCAAAAAGAGGAATTCCCATGATAATGAAGATCCATGTAATTAAATGGAAAAAGCAAAGATTTGGTATATTAAAATAATGAATATTTTATTTAAAGAGAAATTTTAGATAAATTTATTTTATGCATGAGAAAATTTAAATGATAAAAGAGGAATTCCCATGACATTTGGAATTCAATCATTTAAATAGTAAAAGTGGAATTCTAAATATATTTGAATTGATGGATATTTTTATTTAAATTTGAAGAGAAATTTTAGATAAATTTAATTTATGCATGAGAAAATTTAAATGATAGAAGAGGAATTCCCATGACATTTGAAATTCAATCATTTAAATCGTAAAAGTGAAATTCTTGGTAAAATTGAAATAATGGATATTTTATTAAAGAAAAGAGGAATTTTAGATAAATTTATTTTATGATAAAAGAGGAATTCCCATGACATTTGAAATTCAATCATTTAAATGTAAAAAGAGGAATTCCCATGATATTTGAGATCCAAGAAATTAAATGGAAAAAAAAAATTTAGCACAATTCAAATTATGAGTATTTATCAAAAGTGGAATTTTGAGCATTATTGGAAAATATGGGTATAATTGATTTTTGTAAATCCCATGAATCTTTTACTCAAAAGAAGAATATTGAATATATTTCACTTGAGGAATTTGAGAAAGAATATGAAAATATCTGTCGAGAAAAAGTACCTTCAACCAGGCCAAACAATTGGTAGAAATTTAGAAAAGTCCCATCGGTATCAAAAATAGAAAATGTTACTAAATGTGAATAGATGTGAATAAGATGTGAATGAAGAGATGAGAATGAGATGTGAGGATATGTGAGATGGATGTGATGTAAATGGATGTGGATGTGGATGTGAATGAAGAGATGAGAATGAGATGTGAGGATAGGTGATAGGATGTGATGTGATGTAAATGAATGTGGATATGGATGTGATAAGATGTGATGCGATGTAAATGAATGTGGATATGGATGTGATAAGATGTGCTGTGATGCAAATGAATGTGGATATGCATGTGATAAGATGTGGTGTGATGCAATTGAATATGGATATGGATGTGATAAGATGTGGTGTGATGCAAATGAATGTGGATGTGGATGTGATAAGATGTGATGTGATGTAGATGGATGTGGATGTGAATGTGATGAGATGTGGATGAAATGTGATGTGATGTGAATATATGTGGATGGGAATGTGAATGTATGGATGGATGTGGATAGACGTGCATGTGAATGACTAGATGGATGTGGATGAATGAGATGGAATAAGTATGGATGTGAAGAGATATGGATGGATGTGGATGTGATGTAATGTGGATGGAATGAATGAGATATAATGTGGATA